>NW_027532172.1:6828155-6841113 GCF_008692635.1 Crocuta crocuta | reverse complement strand
CCCCTCATTCCAGAGAAGGAGAAAAGAGATAGCCAGGCCATCATTGACACTCTGCGGGACACGTTGGAAGAGCGCAACGCCACTGTGGAATCTCTGCAGAAGGCCTTAGACAAGGCCGAAATGCTATGCTCCACCCTAAAGGTTGGTTCCCAGGTTCTATGGGCATAAGTCGGTTGGGAGACATAGCTTGATCCTGGGCTTACTACTTTAGGCTTAGCTTCTGTTTCTGCTTTTGTCATTATCTTCATTTATGCAGTTGTAATATGAAGGCAAATCCCTTTTTTCCCAGGCCTCCCATATTGTACCCATCCAGCCCATAAGCAAAGGGCCAGATTGGGTGTACTCCTGGATTTTGTACCAGGTAGTTTGAACAGCTGAGGACTTCCCAGTGCTTTGTGGAAGGGCTGCTCAGTCAAGACCTCAGTGAGGCTGGACCTTGTTTCCAAAAGTGGTTTGTACTCCACTGATGAAGCCAGACAGAAGAACCTTCCATTAGCATCTAGTCCTTGGCTGGGCTGCTCTCTGGAGCCAGATCAAACAGCATCCCAGGGAGGAGCAGGGGCCCTTTGAAGTAGGCTGTGCTGAGCTGACCAGGCAGATCAAAGCCTGCAGAGCAAGCAGCTCTAGACCCAGATGAATTTTGTATCAGCCTGGGTTGGTGAGCCACTTGCTCTCTAAGGGGCATGAGGCGATTGATCTGAACCCACAATTGATATGCTGGCCTCGTAGGAAGGAGCAGTCCTTGCTGGATGCCATTTGTAAGGGAAAGGGAGCCATCTTTGTGAATAGACAGGGCCCCAGGGTTTTCGTTGTCACTGTTCCTGCTTGGTGGCTGGGCTGGAATCACATGGCCTGGCCAGTGGGAGGGAAGGAGTGAATCAGTACCTAGCTGCAGAGCAGGATTCTTTGATGACATTCCCAGGTCAGAGATGGAGTGGTTTTGTGCTGAGGACAGGCTGGCCAGCTGCCTCTGTCTCATCTCTTCTACCCTGATAACTGTCCAAGGGTCTAGATGGTGGATAGTGAGGCCTGGATCTGTGTTGCTTCATATTCCTATACAATATGCACCATGAGCCCTTAAGTCATAGGACCTTGGCAGCCCACAATGGGCCTGTAGATGATGGCAGTGGGCTGTGCCTGCGGTAACATATTTCAGGAGGAGGCAAGCAGGGAGGTGAGGAAACAGTTGGGCCTAGGGCCTCATAGCAGAAAAAGCACAAGCCAGAGTGGGGCCCAGGCACCTTCTTCCCTGGGGGCTAGGTACACATGGTTATCAGCATTTTGAAAAGGAGACAGTTCTAGAGTAGAGTTCTCCTAATGACTTTAGCTGTGGTCCCTGGGATCGTCCAAGCAACAGGTTTGTGTGGATGTGTTTGCCCTTCAGAAGCAGATGAAGTACTTGGAGCAGCAGCAGGACGAGACCAAACAAGCACAGGAGGAGGCCCGCCGGCTCAGGAGCAAGATGAAGACCATGGAACGGTGAGCTAGGACCTGGGGACCGCCCTCTGCCCTTGCTCCTATGGCTCCCAAGTGCCACAACTCTCAGGACTACAGGGGGCTTGGGTCACCTCTGTGATTCAAATCTCCATAGGCCACATGGGGCTCAGGCAAGCTGGGTATGGGTATAGGTCTCCTTGCTCGACCTCTCCTTCCCATGGGGGGTGCTTGCCTCACTCCTTCCTGTTCCTGTTGCCTGTGGCCTGATGACCTGGCCGGTGTTTTGCTCCAAAAACCTTTCTCTAGGGATCCCTGACCTTGAGGACCCGTCAGCACCCATTTTTCCCCAGCAGCATCCCTGCAGCTGTGTTCAGCTCTGCTGTGGGGCCTTTCTTTGGGTAGACCCGCCTGCTAGAGCATGCTGGCAGCCCAGGCTGTCACCATAGCAACAGCAGCAAAGGGAAGCAGAGCTGTACTGGGTACCTACCCATCAGCCTCCAGATTTTAAAAGCCGTGGGCTGGGTGTTTTTCAGGATTGAGCTCCTACTCCAGAGCCAGCGGCCCGAGGTGGAGGAGATGATCCGAGACATGGGTGTGGGACAGTCAGCGGTGGAGCAACTGGCCGTGTACTGTGTGTCCCTCAAGAAGTGTGTACTCTGGCCCCTCTGACCCAGCCCAGGAGCTAAGCCATGGCATCCAATCCGTCTGCTGTCCATCTCTTGCACAGCAGGGCAGGCAGAGTTACGGAGCAAGCTCAGGAGCTATGCTGCCTCAGTTTGCACCCTGACCCTACCTCTCACAATGTGGCCAGGAGCCAGTTTCTTAGCCTCTGACCCACAGCTTTCTGAATGGAGATAATAATAACTTGCCACATAGGGTTATTGAGAGAATGAGTGTGAATTAGAAGTGTTACTTCTTTCTATCTTTTTTTTTTAATGTTTTATTTTTTTCTGAGCGAGAGAGACAGCATGAGCAGGGGAGGGTCAGAGAGAAAGAGGGAGACACAGAATCCGGAACAGGCTCCAGGCTCTGAGCTAGCTGTCAGCACAGAGCCCAACGCAGGGCTCCAACCCACGAACTGTGAGATCATGACCTGAGCTGAAGTTGGATGCTTAACCAACTGAGCCACCCAGGCGCCCCTAGAAGTATTATTTCTAAGAGGCTCAGCACCACTCTCTGAGCTCTGTAAGCCCCATCATGATAAATGGAGCCTGTTTCCCACCAGCACTTATTGACTCTGCCTGATTTGCATCAGAAACTTGTTTCAGATTCTCCACTATTGTGGAGGTGAGGTTGGGGGAAAGGGGCAACTTGGCCTATAAACACGGGAGATCCCAGATGTCCCCTGTGAGGGGACAGATGAGGTAGGGGGCCTCTTTGTGAGGCCTTAATGAGGGCAGGGCTTCCTGCACACCCTCTCAAATCACCAGTGCCTGCACGACAGGCAGGGGACAGAACTCCCCAGCTCTCCTTGCAGGATCTTCCATGACACCACCCTATTGTGCTCAGGTGCTGGCCTAGAGGACAGCCCGGGCTTTATGTTTGCTTGGTGCTATGGCCCAGTCTGACCAGCAGGGTGTCCTATTCTGATGTCTCTTTCCCTGGCCCCCTTGTAGAGAGTATGAGAATCTAAAAGAGGCACGGAAGGCCTCAGGGGAGCTGGCTGACAAACTGAAGAAGGACTTATTTTCTTCCAAAAGCAAGGTAACAGTGGGGAGCAGAGGATGAGGGGAGAGGTGGCTTTTTGTCATGCTCATTCCTGTCTCCTGAGCAAAGCCATGGGGCCTGATGGTGCAACGGACTCCATGGGGCTGTTGGGTGATTCACAGAGACTGGTTACCGGGCCTTGCTGGGCTCGGGCTCTGGCTCTGGCTCTGTGGCTTGTCCACCGAGGGTGGCAGGTCACGCAGGCATCGCTCCCAATACGTGCACGCTTACGCTCCCCTATATTCTTCCTGGTTCCTGGGCACCTCACAGGTGGCTGGAGAGCACAGATCCCTAAGGTGACAGTGTCAGAGGCCTGTGTTTGTACTGGGCCCCGAGTAGGAGGAACCTACTTGGAATCTGGTTCAGTCAGCACAGCTGTTTTATTTCTGGGCCCAGTACATCCATGGGCTGTTGGGCATAGAACGAAGCCCTTGTTCCTGGGTAGCTCCAGAGGGACATTGACAGTTTAAAGCCGTGCCCCATAAGGTAAGGGTCTCTGCATGTGTCCTCAGACTCTTCTGGACCCTGGGCTCCTTTGAGCATGCACTGGTGGCAGCAGGTGGGGGCAGAGCCTAGGGCCACCTGTTGGCTTGTCCTTTACTCCCTACACTTTCTTGCAGTTGCAGACAGTCTACTCTGAACTAGAGCAAACAAGGTTGGAACTGAGGTCAGCACAGAAGGACTTACAGAGTGCTGACAAGGAAATCGTGGTAAGTGACATCCCTGGCCAGACGGGAATAAGGAGTATTTCGTGTTTCCTCCAAGAGCCTGGGAATCTGTGTCCCAGTCAGTGGCAGTGGTTCTGGGTTCCCTCTATCCTGCTGGGTCAGAGTGGGTTAGGATACGCACCTTGGCCCTGATTTGGAGCCTGGGCCTCCTTGGTAGGGGACAGACACCTGTCCTGTACCTATGTCCCCAGGGTCACCAGAGGAGAGGCTTCCCCAGAGAGGATTCTGAGGCTGGGTAGTCCTGGCCTCCTGAGCCTGATGTTGGGGGTTCAGGCCTTGGTCTGTTCCCAGCAGGCATGTTGCTCATGTCCTTGGCCGTCTCTCCGGACTTGCTGCTTCAGCCTTCCTTTCACACTCTTCTCTTTCCTTTCCTAAGAGCCTGAAAAAAAAGCTAACGATGCTGCAGGAAACCCTGAACCTGCCACCAGTGGACAGTGAGACTGTAAACCGCCTGGTTTTAGAGAGGTTTGTTGACCTTCTGGGGTGGTACAGGGGTCATAAGCTGGAAGAACTCCCTGGTAAGGGTCTTCACTACTCGTGGCTTTGGTCAGGTGGGTGGTCCATGTGGGCCTGTAGGCTGTGGGCCTCCTGCCCTGGGACATAGCCAAGATTTAGTGGGCTTTGAGGCAAGTTCTGGGCTCTGACAAGAGGCCAGGATAGGCCACAGAGGACCTAGGGATGGGCAGGGAAGGGGAAGGAGCATGCACTGTCTTCAGGAATCCTGTTTATGGAATGCTTACTAAATGCATCTGTCCACCCCAGATTCTGAAACAAACACAAAACCAGTTATTAAAATAATTCCCCTGTGGGCTCAGGAATGTGTGCATTAAAGCTTCCAGCAGAGGGAGCCAGGAGGCAGAGGGATGGGTGTCCCTGCCAGGACTGGCTGCCCATTCCTCCTGGGTATTTCACAGAAGCCAACTGGGTGAGAGCATCAGGGCTGTTCTAGATGCCCAGCTGATGGTCCAGACAGAAAACACGTTAACCCAGTGACCCAGCCTTTTATTTGAGCCACTTTTCAATGTCCTTTGGGAAATCATTATGCTCCTTCCCCGTATCGAATGAGTTGCTGGAGTCTGCCCATCTAACCTGTGGGGTACTTCCTGGTCCTATCCCTTGCCACCACCTCCATGTGAGGATTGTGACCCATCTTCCTGCTCCTCTTGTCTGCCCAGCTAATCAACACCGGGTATCATGTCATTCCTCTCCCACCAAACACTCCTAGACCTCTTTGCACTATGCCAAGGCACTCTGAGAGCCAGACTGGGAGCTATAGTAGATCTTAGGCTTCAGCCAAATAATACTGTCAAACCCAGAAGAATATCCCTTGCCTTCCCATTTCTGGGCCTCTCTGTATATTAGCTCCTGTCCACATTGATGGGTCAGTTGCCCTGCAGAGGCTTCCCTAGCGTCCTCAACAGGATTAAGCGCATCCTCTTCAGCACAGGCAGAACCTATTTAGATGCTGTGTCAGGCACCATGGCGTCACAGAGGTGCTCTAGAGTCCTGCTATGACTATGAGTAGACAGCGAGCCACATCTTAATCTGTGTCCCTCACCACCAACCTCCTTACACGCACCATCTTTTCCCTGTACCATAGCACCTGCACAGAGGAGTGGGTGCCAACAAGCAACAGCAACACTTCTTATTCTCATTGGACCTTTAGTTCCTCAACCTGTCCTTTCTTTCTTACCTTTCTTACCTCAGAGCCTCCCATGTCTCTTTATAGAGCCAGAGCTGCCTGCCCACCTCAGTTTTGGCTGGACTGAGAAGCAGCTGTGGGGGTGTGATGGACACGTGACTGTGAGGTCCAGTGTGTGGCTGATTTTGATGAATTAGCCTCTGTGTCTGAACCTTCCTTCGCACTCCACCCTCAGAGCCCTTTGGCTGTGCCAGCTTGGAAGCCCCAGGTAGCTCAAGAGCCCTGTCAGGAGCTTGATTCTTAGGGAGCTGATAGTCTCAAAGTGGTCAAACATTTAGAACTTAAGCTTCCTCAAGGCAGGGAGTAGAAATCCTTCTGCTAGGATATCACTCAGGGCTGCTATCTACGAGCTCTACGGTGCTCCCTCCACTTCCCATTCCATGGTCCTCAGACTGTTTCCACACACTTGTCCTCTGTGTCCAACATCCACAGTGAGGGATGCCTCCAGACTCCCAGAGACCTGCTTTTGCTTACTTTCATTACCACTACAGGCTGGAGTGAGGCTTAGACTTCTATAACAGGTTCTTACTGAGCGTATGCTGCATATCAGGCCCTCTCGGTCCTCTGGGAGCTTGTGTTCTCGTGGGGTAGACAAGCTGGGGGGTTAGATGGCTAAGCCCCAAAGCCCCCTGGCCACACAGCATGACAGGCTAAATCCCATGGCAAGAAAAGTAGCGCTTGTGCCATTTGTACCTAGAAGTTTTTGTGAGGGGTGAGCCCTGGCTCTCAGGGATGAGGCATGCAGGAGCCGCCAGGGCATCAGCTCGGGCTGGCTGGGGGTTGTCGCTTGGTTGCGGAGAGCAGGGTGTGATGAGGTTTGTTGGCCCTCTGGGGTGGTAGGTAGTGGCAGAATAACAGATACTACAAAAATGTTGTCATGACTGCTCGCGGCTGCTGCTTTATGCTGTAGTTCTCAGTGGGCTGGGAAGCAAAGCAACCAACATGGCGTTGGTTTGAGGTGTGTTTGTACGACCTTTCTTTTCACTTGCAAGCAAGAAAGGGTAGAGTGTCCGGGGACCTGGCCAGGGAAAGGAAGAGATAGTCCAGTTTTCCCACATTGCTTAGCCATCCAAATCAGTGCAGGTAGTTAATTCCCTTTTCTCTGATCTGCATGACCCAGTGGGCTCCTGGCCAGTGACTGATACACTCACAATGGATCCCCCTGTCCTTGAGCAGTGGGCATAGGGCTTTGGGCAGCCCTAAAAAGGTTCCTTCCTAAGGGAAGGAAATAGGGATGTTCTTGGGACTGCCCTGCCATTCCCCCAGAGTTTTCTGACCACAGGAGCTAGGGAGCTCCACCAGGTCTAGATGGGCTAGAAAAATCCTATTGGCTGCAGTTTTCTTTTTTTTCTTTTTCTCTTTTCGTTTGTTTACTTTGAGAGAGAGAGAGGGCAGGAAGGGCAGAGAGAGAAGGGGAGAGAAAGAATCCCATGCAGGCTCCACACTGTCAACACAGAGCCTGATGTGGGGTTCGAACTCATGAACTGTGAGATCATGACCTGAGCCAAAACCAAGAGTCACTTAACTGACTGAGCCACCCAGGCAGTTCTGTATTACTTTTTATTATTTTATTATTATTATTTTCTTTTTTTTAGAGAGAGAGTGCACAAGTTGTGGAGAGGAGCAGAGGGAGAGAGAGACAGAGAGAGACAGAGACAGAGAATCTTAAGCAGTCTCCCTGCTGAGAACGGGGCCCAACACAGGGCTCGATCCCACACCCTGGGATCATGACCTGAGCCAAAATCAAGAGATGGATGTTCAACTGACTGAGCCACACAGGTGCCCTCATCGTACTTTATAAATGCAACATAGGAGCATTTCCCCATGTTACTTAGCTTACTTTCCAGAAAAACTACTGTAATGCCTGTATCATAGTCAGGCTATGAAAATGCCAGTCCCCTAGGGGAGTCATTTTGATCATTTCCAATATTGGGCCATGTGCCATCTACATCAATCTGTGGTCACCTCTCTGGCCCCTTGCACTGCATTCTGAGAAATGAGGCTGTTTGGTCAAAAGGCAGTAACCTTTTGTTTGTACGCTTGGGTTTTGTGTGTGGTTTTGCTTGCTTCCATGTCTTGAAGACTTTCACTGGTCCCACCACTGTGTGAAGCACTAAGCCAAGTGGTTTTTTTCTATAGAGATTCAGGCTTCCTTGCAGGGTGGCCCTGAACCATGTGTGGCCTCCAGACCCTTGGAACCAAGCCATCTCTGATGGTGCAGGGGCTGTTGTCCTTCTGGACTGCCACAGTGGTCTAGAGTAACCAGGCCATCTCTGCCTATAGCCCAGCCCCTATGGATATGCTGAACCTGAAGCTTCGCCGACCAGCCTTTGGTGATGAAATTGACCTCAATGCCACCTTTGATGTGGACACCCCTCCAGCCCAGCCTGCCAGCAGCCAGCGGAGCCGTGCCAAGAATCTCTGCCAAGAGATAGCACAGTAAGTGGTAGTCCCTGGCTCTGTCCACAGCCTGGAGGGAGGATACCAAGAGGTCTCCACAGGCCCTGCGCTAGTTGCTCTGAGTGGCTGATAGGGCAGTAAGGGTCACCTGGGGTTGACTATTACTTTGGCTCTAGCCACCTCTTCTTCCCTTTCCTGCGTACTCACTCTGTGCGAAGCCCTTCTCTTGCTTCTTTCAGTCATCACTATCACCCTTCAAGCAAAAGTGTTGGGATGTGAGTTGGAGAGCACACAAGTGTCCCACTAGGGGTAGGACTGGGTTGATGGTGTTGGGGTATGTGTGTACTCCCCATACCTTGAATGCCTGCCCACCAGAGTCCTGAGTCAGGGACTCTGAAGTTCTTCTTCCATTGTGTGCCTCTCAGGTTCATGCTTGAGGACCATCTCAAATCATGGTGACCAGGGCCCCAGCATCTAAGGGGGTAGCCCACAGGGGCAGGCTTGAGAAACTGTGGGGAGCTATAATGGGATGGGCAGGACCTGTACTGGGGACACAGTGGGACTGGGAATGGGGAGGTTGTCTCCTTGGCCACGCAGACCAAGTATAGTTCATCAGGGAGACAAGAACTACTCCCCTACGTACATGTAGGTATACATTGCTAAGGTGAGGGGGTCAAGGGCTGAGCAGTTCCCTTTTAATCAGAAACCTCAGACATGAGAGAAAGAAATTGAGGTGTTAGGCAATGAAGATGGAAGAGGCCAGGGAGAGAGCAAAAGGGAAAGCCATCTGAGCTTCACCCCTCCCCATCCTCAGGGGTGGAGGCACCCATGCTGTACAGGGCTAGGCCTGGTAGCAGTGGGAAGCAAACCTTGGGCATGTGGGCTGCAGTCAGGGGGCCTGATAGCACCTGCTGCACAGCCTGGCTTCTTCATGTTGTCTCTTCTTTAATTGGAAAGGGTGAAAGTGGATACCTGGGGCCTGCAGGCTGCCAGGTCTTTTAGAGACATTTTTATCATCTTCAGGGCATGCAGGGACTGTGAGGGAGCCCAGGCTGCTTCTACCCTGCATCAGCCTCCCGAGAGCCAAACTTGCGGCAAGCGGAGAATCTTCCCATCATCTCCATGTAGCCTCACCACAGGCTATGGGGACAGGAGTGAAGGGATCCAGAGGTGATAGACCCGATCCTGCTCTTGTCTTCATGGCTGTGAGAAAACACAGGGTCAGCCTTTAGGTCAACCTCCTTCCACCTACCTGGGAAAATACCAGGAGAGGGTGTTCATCTGGTAGTGTCCCCAGGGATTGGATGGAAACACTGTGTCTAGCTCTGGAGCTGTGAGTGAAAGGCCAGGACTTGGAGCTGTGATCCATTCTGCCCCTGACTATGCCTGCACAGATTACCTAGGTAGATGGCCTAGTCCTGTGTTGTGAGAGTACTTTATGGACTATCTACTGAAGGTATTATGGAGATGGTGGCCCCTCTCTGGGCAGATAGGGCTAAGTCTGAGCTCATGAGGTGCCTTCTGCCTATATCAGGACATGACTGGCTTTCCCCTGTGGTTGGTGAATCAGTTGGGCCTCCAGCCACACATAGAGCCCAGGACATAGTGAGACACCTAAGGCTGTGAGGAGGATTGGAATTGGCTTGGCCCCAAGTGCGAGCCACAAAATAAAAAATGGGCCAACTTCCCCTTCCTCCTCCACTCTGGCAGCTGTAACAAACAGCTGTTCATAGACCTGCACTCGGGGTGGCACTCGCCAAGGTCCCTTGCCCAGGATACAGCCATTGCAGCAGCAGTGCCACATGGTGGCTACCCAAGGGCCATGTGCTGAGCCTGGCTTGCCCGGCCTTGTGTCTTGCTCACCTGCCTCTTGTCTTTGTGTCTCACTCTCACAGCTCTCCTGTTCAGGACATCCCTAAGAAGGTGCCCAAAGGCCCCAAGCAGGTAAGGCTTCCCTGAAGAGGTCAGGCAGTCCTCATCCAACCCTTGCCAGGACTGAGTGTGAAGCTGGACTTCTGACAGGGCAGGGTGTTGCCAGAGGCCTCTCACTCCTGGCCTGGGACTAAGACATTATGAAGCCACCCTGGGAACTCCACTCACTCTCCTACCTGCCTCCTGGTGAAGCATCAGAGATCCTGGTCCTGCTCCACCACCCCTACCCGCCCCTTTGCTGCCATCTCTCTCATCAAGTCTGGCTTTGGGGTCTCCCCCCAGGAGTCCCAGCTCTCTCTGGGCGGCCAGCACTTTGTGGGAGAGCCAGATGAGGAGCTGGCTAGTGCCTTTCCCGTCTTCATCCGGAACGCTGTCCTGGGCCAGAAACAGCCCAAGAGGGCCACAGCAGAGCCCCGTCACAGCACAGATGCCGTGAGTATGGCTTCCCACAACTGGCAAGTGCCAGCCCTCGGCAAGGGGGAGGGGAGGGGGCCAGCTCCCCACCTTTTTAACCTGGCCCACTCACGTCTTCCTTCTGCTTTAGGTAAGGACTGGCTTCGATGGGCTTGGAGGTCGGACAAAATTCATCCAACCTGTATCCTTGTTCTGTGGCATTGGGCTGAGCAGAGCTACCCATACCATCCCTCAGCTGTACCTTCAAACCCCAGGCTGGCAGTGGCTGCAGCCTAAGGTGTGCAGAGTCAGACCTCACTCAGTATAGCAGAGCTGCCCACCTCCCACTCTGAGCCTTTGCCGCCCTGCATTCCAGTCTCTTCTTTAGGCTTCTTCCTTGACATTTTCTTCAGACTGACACAACTATGATCCGCCCACTGCCTGTTAAGCCCAGGCCCAAGGCTAAGCAGAGAGTCAGGGTGAGGACACCGCTCCCTCCCTCCCAGGCCAAGATGGATGCCTTCTTTTGGTAGTGAGAACAGTGAGTCTGCTCAGTGCCCAGATATATGCCAGTCACATAGGCCAGGACTGCCTCCGCAGGAGGTTTTGGGGGCATAGCCCCTCTTCCGACCGGAGGATGGAACCAGCCCTGAGGGTGAGGGGAGACAAAAAGATGGGGGTAGGGGTGAGGCCCAGGGACTGTGCTTTTCCAAACTTACCTTGCCCACCCCCACCATACTGGGTCTACCGTACTGGGCCTACGTGTGACTGCTGATGTGAGACCAGCAGGACCTGCTCTTTGTTAAAGGTTCTTGTTCATGGCCAGATGTAGCTGGGCTGCTTCTGGTTCTCCAGATTAGGGTCTTTTTTGCTGACTGTATGGACCAAAGTGCTTGAGGCTTCTCAGGCAATTTCAGCCTGCCCAAACTTCTGCCAGCTTCTGACTTGCTGCTAGGCATGGCCAGAGCCAAGCAGGGTCAGGAATGAGGGGGTGGCAATGGGGAGAGGATTGGGGGGAAGACTTCTATGTAAAATAAAAATGATAGAACCCTGTCTTTCTGGCTCTGGGAGTGTAAATTTGCACCCAACACTTTAAAAAAGCATTTTGCATAATTTTCTAAAGTGGGACCTTGACCTCGACTCAGACTGAGAAATACTATCCTTATGCATGTGCCCCCTCATAGGACACAGGGACACTCTAGCAAGAATGCTATCACTGCAGTTCTGTCCACAGCCTCTAACCTGGGCACAACCCAAATGCCATAGACAGGAAAGCAAATGGGTAAACAGGTATAGCCATACAGGGAACTCCCAGCAAGCAAGACAAATAATCAGTGACCTTTGGGTCTTAACTTCAAGAGCACTTTCTCCTAAAAGTCTTCCTTTCTTGACCTGCAGCTTGGGTGAGGCCTCCTGAACTTCCCCTCTCCCACTGCTGCATGGGAGTTCGTCTGTCTCTGCAGGGCCCAGCATGGGGCTGGCACAGGGAATGAGGGTGAGTACCCTCATGCTTCAGGCTGAGCATGCCCAGCTGCCCCCAGTATATCTGGAGGAACGAGCCTCATGGGGAGGAAGTAATGCTCTTGGTTATGGGATCTGGACCCCTTTGCTGCTGCCTTGAACTAAGGAGGTCTGGTGACGGGAAGTGCAGCATCAAGTTAAGGGTGAAGTCAGGCTGGCCAGTTGCCCTCCTTACCAGCTGAGTGATCTTGGGCAAATTACCCAGCCTTTCTGTGTCCAGTTTCTTTAAAGTAGGGACAATAACTAAATTCCCAGTTGTGGGAACCTAATGAGTCAGCATTACAGGTTAGGAACTTATGACCCCTAAGGGAAATAAGTCAGACACAAAAGACAAATATTGTATGATTCCACTTAAATGAGGTATCTAGAATAGACAAATTCATAGAGACAAAGTAGAATATAATAGAAGTTAACAGGAGAAAATGGAGTTGTTGCTTAATGGTTATAGAGTTTTTGTCTGAGGTGATTTGTTTTCTCTCGACATAAATTCTTCCCCCTGTTTAAAAAATTTCAGTATAGTTAATATACAATGTTATGTTAGTTTCAAGTGTACAATATAGTGATTCAACACTTCTATACATTACTCAGTGCTCACCACGATAAGGGTACTCCTGATTCCCTTCATTTATCTCCCCCATCCCCCTCTGCCTGGGGTGATTTTAAAGTTTTAGAAATTTTGGGGTGCCTGGGTGGCTCAGTCGGTTAAGCCTCCAACTTCAGCTCAGGTCATGAATTTGCAGTCCATGGGTTCAAGCCCTGCATCAGGCTCTGTGCTAACAGCTCAGAGCCTGGAGCCTGCTTCGGGTTCTGTGTCTCCCTCTCTCTCTGCCCCTTCCCTGCTCATGCTCTGTCTTTCTCTGTCTCTCAAAAATAAATAAACGTTAAAAAAATAAAAATAAAGTTTTAGAAATTTTAAAGTTTTTGGGGCGCCTGGGTGGCTCAGTCGGTTAAGCCTCCAACTTTGGCTCAGGTCATTATCTCGCAGTTTGTGGGTTCAAGCCCTGTGTCAGGCTCTCTGCTGATAGCTAGCTCAGAGCCTGGAGGCTGTCTTCGGATTCTGTGTCTTCTCTTTCTTTCCCTCTCCTGCTCATGCTGTCTCTCTCTCTCTCAAAAATAAATAAAACATTAAAAAAAATTT
>NW_027532172.1:6694497-6818989 GCF_008692635.1 Crocuta crocuta | reverse complement strand
AAGGGTCTCTGCATGTGTCCTCAGACTCTTCTGGACCCTGGGCTCCTTTGAGCATGCACTGGTGGCAGCAGGTGGGGGCAGAGCCTAGGGCCACCTGTTGGCTTGTCCTTTACTCCCTACACTTTCTTGCAGTTGCAGACAGTCTACTCTGAACTAGAGCAAACAAGGTTGGAACTGAGGTCAGCACAGAAGGACTTACAGAGTGCTGACAAGGAAATCGTGGTAAGTGACATCCCTGGCCAGACGGGAATAAGGAGTATTTCGTGTTTCCTCCAAGAGCCTGGGAATCTGTGTCCCAGTCAGTGGCAGTGGTTCTGGGTTCCCTCTATCCTGCTGGGTCAGAGTGGGTTAGGATACGCACCTTGGCCCTGATTTGGAGCCTGGGCCTCCTTGGTAGGGGACAGACACCTGTCCTGTACCTATGTCCCCAGGGTCACCAGAGGAGAGGCTTCCCCAGAGAGGATTCTGAGGCTGGGTAGTCCTGGCCTCCTGAGCCTGATGTTGGGGGTTCAGGCCTTGGTCTGTTCCCAGCAGGCATGTTGCTCATGTCCTTGGCCGTCTCTCCGGACTTGCTGCTTCAGCCTTCCTTTCACACTCTTCTCTTTCCTTTCCTAAGAGCCTGAAAAAAAAGCTAACGATGCTGCAGGAAACCCTGAACCTGCCACCAGTGGACAGTGAGACTGTAAACCGCCTGGTTTTAGAGAGGTTTGTTGACCTTCTGGGGTGGTACAGGGGTCATAAGCTGGAAGAACTCCCTGGTAAGGGTCTTCACTACTCGTGGCTTTGGTCAGGTGGGTGGTCCATGTGGGCCTGTAGGCTGTGGGCCTCCTGCCCTGGGACATAGCCAAGATTTAGTGGGCTTTGAGGCAAGTTCTGGGCTCTGACAAGAGGCCAGGATAGGCCACAGAGGACCTAGGGATGGGCAGGGAAGGGGAAGGAGCATGCACTGTCTTCAGGAATCCTGTTTATGGAATGCTTACTAAATGCATCTGTCCACCCCAGATTCTGAAACAAACACAAAACCAGTTATTAAAATAATTCCCCTGTGGGCTCAGGAATGTGTGCATTAAAGCTTCCAGCAGAGGGAGCCAGGAGGCAGAGGGATGGGTGTCCCTGCCAGGACTGGCTGCCCATTCCTCCTGGGTATTTCACAGAAGCCAACTGGGTGAGAGCATCAGGGCTGTTCTAGATGCCCAGCTGATGGTCCAGACAGAAAACACGTTAACCCAGTGACCCAGCCTTTTATTTGAGCCACTTTTCAATGTCCTTTGGGAAATCATTATGCTCCTTCCCCGTATCGAATGAGTTGCTGGAGTCTGCCCATCTAACCTGTGGGGTACTTCCTGGTCCTATCCCTTGCCACCACCTCCATGTGAGGATTGTGACCCATCTTCCTGCTCCTCTTGTCTGCCCAGCTAATCAACACCGGGTATCATGTCATTCCTCTCCCACCAAACACTCCTAGACCTCTTTGCACTATGCCAAGGCACTCTGAGAGCCAGACTGGGAGCTATAGTAGATCTTAGGCTTCAGCCAAATAATACTGTCAAACCCAGAAGAATATCCCTTGCCTTCCCATTTCTGGGCCTCTCTGTATATTAGCTCCTGTCCACATTGATGGGTCAGTTGCCCTGCAGAGGCTTCCCTAGCGTCCTCAACAGGATTAAGCGCATCCTCTTCAGCACAGGCAGAACCTATTTAGATGCTGTGTCAGGCACCATGGCGTCACAGAGGTGCTCTAGAGTCCTGCTATGACTATGAGTAGACAGCGAGCCACATCTTAATCTGTGTCCCTCACCACCAACCTCCTTACACGCACCATCTTTTCCCTGTACCATAGCACCTGCACAGAGGAGTGGGTGCCAACAAGCAACAGCAACACTTCTTATTCTCATTGGACCTTTAGTTCCTCAACCTGTCCTTTCTTTCTTACCTTTCTTACCTCAGAGCCTCCCATGTCTCTTTATAGAGCCAGAGCTGCCTGCCCACCTCAGTTTTGGCTGGACTGAGAAGCAGCTGTGGGGGTGTGATGGACACGTGACTGTGAGGTCCAGTGTGTGGCTGATTTTGATGAATTAGCCTCTGTGTCTGAACCTTCCTTCGCACTCCACCCTCAGAGCCCTTTGGCTGTGCCAGCTTGGAAGCCCCAGGTAGCTCAAGAGCCCTGTCAGGAGCTTGATTCTTAGGGAGCTGATAGTCTCAAAGTGGTCAAACATTTAGAACTTAAGCTTCCTCAAGGCAGGGAGTAGAAATCCTTCTGCTAGGATATCACTCAGGGCTGCTATCTACGAGCTCTACGGTGCTCCCTCCACTTCCCATTCCATGGTCCTCAGACTGTTTCCACACACTTGTCCTCTGTGTCCAACATCCACAGTGAGGGATGCCTCCAGACTCCCAGAGACCTGCTTTTGCTTACTTTCATTACCACTACAGGCTGGAGTGAGGCTTAGACTTCTATAACAGGTTCTTACTGAGCGTATGCTGCATATCAGGCCCTCTCGGTCCTCTGGGAGCTTGTGTTCTCGTGGGGTAGACAAGCTGGGGGGTTAGATGGCTAAGCCCCAAAGCCCCCTGGCCACACAGCATGACAGGCTAAATCCCATGGCAAGAAAAGTAGCGCTTGTGCCATTTGTACCTAGAAGTTTTTGTGAGGGGTGAGCCCTGGCTCTCAGGGATGAGGCATGCAGGAGCCGCCAGGGCATCAGCTCGGGCTGGCTGGGGGTTGTCGCTTGGTTGCGGAGAGCAGGGTGTGATGAGGTTTGTTGGCCCTCTGGGGTGGTAGGTAGTGGCAGAATAACAGATACTACAAAAATGTTGTCATGACTGCTCGCGGCTGCTGCTTTATGCTGTAGTTCTCAGTGGGCTGGGAAGCAAAGCAACCAACATGGCGTTGGTTTGAGGTGTGTTTGTACGACCTTTCTTTTCACTTGCAAGCAAGAAAGGGTAGAGTGTCCGGGGACCTGGCCAGGGAAAGGAAGAGATAGTCCAGTTTTCCCACATTGCTTAGCCATCCAAATCAGTGCAGGTAGTTAATTCCCTTTTCTCTGATCTGCATGACCCAGTGGGCTCCTGGCCAGTGACTGATACACTCACAATGGATCCCCCTGTCCTTGAGCAGTGGGCATAGGGCTTTGGGCAGCCCTAAAAAGGTTCCTTCCTAAGGGAAGGAAATAGGGATGTTCTTGGGACTGCCCTGCCATTCCCCCAGAGTTTTCTGACCACAGGAGCTAGGGAGCTCCACCAGGTCTAGATGGGCTAGAAAAATCCTATTGGCTGCAGTTTTCTTTTTTTTCTTTTTCTCTTTTCGTTTGTTTACTTTGAGAGAGAGAGAGGGCAGGAAGGGCAGAGAGAGAAGGGGAGAGAAAGAATCCCATGCAGGCTCCACACTGTCAACACAGAGCCTGATGTGGGGTTCGAACTCATGAACTGTGAGATCATGACCTGAGCCAAAACCAAGAGTCACTTAACTGACTGAGCCACCCAGGCAGTTCTGTATTACTTTTTATTATTTTATTATTATTATTTTCTTTTTTTTAGAGAGAGAGTGCACAAGTTGTGGAGAGGAGCAGAGGGAGAGAGAGACAGAGAGAGACAGAGACAGAGAATCTTAAGCAGTCTCCCTGCTGAGAACGGGGCCCAACACAGGGCTCGATCCCACACCCTGGGATCATGACCTGAGCCAAAATCAAGAGATGGATGTTCAACTGACTGAGCCACACAGGTGCCCTCATCGTACTTTATAAATGCAACATAGGAGCATTTCCCCATGTTACTTAGCTTACTTTCCAGAAAAACTACTGTAATGCCTGTATCATAGTCAGGCTATGAAAATGCCAGTCCCCTAGGGGAGTCATTTTGATCATTTCCAATATTGGGCCATGTGCCATCTACATCAATCTGTGGTCACCTCTCTGGCCCCTTGCACTGCATTCTGAGAAATGAGGCTGTTTGGTCAAAAGGCAGTAACCTTTTGTTTGTACGCTTGGGTTTTGTGTGTGGTTTTGCTTGCTTCCATGTCTTGAAGACTTTCACTGGTCCCACCACTGTGTGAAGCACTAAGCCAAGTGGTTTTTTTCTATAGAGATTCAGGCTTCCTTGCAGGGTGGCCCTGAACCATGTGTGGCCTCCAGACCCTTGGAACCAAGCCATCTCTGATGGTGCAGGGGCTGTTGTCCTTCTGGACTGCCACAGTGGTCTAGAGTAACCAGGCCATCTCTGCCTATAGCCCAGCCCCTATGGATATGCTGAACCTGAAGCTTCGCCGACCAGCCTTTGGTGATGAAATTGACCTCAATGCCACCTTTGATGTGGACACCCCTCCAGCCCAGCCTGCCAGCAGCCAGCGGAGCCGTGCCAAGAATCTCTGCCAAGAGATAGCACAGTAAGTGGTAGTCCCTGGCTCTGTCCACAGCCTGGAGGGAGGATACCAAGAGGTCTCCACAGGCCCTGCGCTAGTTGCTCTGAGTGGCTGATAGGGCAGTAAGGGTCACCTGGGGTTGACTATTACTTTGGCTCTAGCCACCTCTTCTTCCCTTTCCTGCGTACTCACTCTGTGCGAAGCCCTTCTCTTGCTTCTTTCAGTCATCACTATCACCCTTCAAGCAAAAGTGTTGGGATGTGAGTTGGAGAGCACACAAGTGTCCCACTAGGGGTAGGACTGGGTTGATGGTGTTGGGGTATGTGTGTACTCCCCATACCTTGAATGCCTGCCCACCAGAGTCCTGAGTCAGGGACTCTGAAGTTCTTCTTCCATTGTGTGCCTCTCAGGTTCATGCTTGAGGACCATCTCAAATCATGGTGACCAGGGCCCCAGCATCTAAGGGGGTAGCCCACAGGGGCAGGCTTGAGAAACTGTGGGGAGCTATAATGGGATGGGCAGGACCTGTACTGGGGACACAGTGGGACTGGGAATGGGGAGGTTGTCTCCTTGGCCACGCAGACCAAGTATAGTTCATCAGGGAGACAAGAACTACTCCCCTACGTACATGTAGGTATACATTGCTAAGGTGAGGGGGTCAAGGGCTGAGCAGTTCCCTTTTAATCAGAAACCTCAGACATGAGAGAAAGAAATTGAGGTGTTAGGCAATGAAGATGGAAGAGGCCAGGGAGAGAGCAAAAGGGAAAGCCATCTGAGCTTCACCCCTCCCCATCCTCAGGGGTGGAGGCACCCATGCTGTACAGGGCTAGGCCTGGTAGCAGTGGGAAGCAAACCTTGGGCATGTGGGCTGCAGTCAGGGGGCCTGATAGCACCTGCTGCACAGCCTGGCTTCTTCATGTTGTCTCTTCTTTAATTGGAAAGGGTGAAAGTGGATACCTGGGGCCTGCAGGCTGCCAGGTCTTTTAGAGACATTTTTATCATCTTCAGGGCATGCAGGGACTGTGAGGGAGCCCAGGCTGCTTCTACCCTGCATCAGCCTCCCGAGAGCCAAACTTGCGGCAAGCGGAGAATCTTCCCATCATCTCCATGTAGCCTCACCACAGGCTATGGGGACAGGAGTGAAGGGATCCAGAGGTGATAGACCCGATCCTGCTCTTGTCTTCATGGCTGTGAGAAAACACAGGGTCAGCCTTTAGGTCAACCTCCTTCCACCTACCTGGGAAAATACCAGGAGAGGGTGTTCATCTGGTAGTGTCCCCAGGGATTGGATGGAAACACTGTGTCTAGCTCTGGAGCTGTGAGTGAAAGGCCAGGACTTGGAGCTGTGATCCATTCTGCCCCTGACTATGCCTGCACAGATTACCTAGGTAGATGGCCTAGTCCTGTGTTGTGAGAGTACTTTATGGACTATCTACTGAAGGTATTATGGAGATGGTGGCCCCTCTCTGGGCAGATAGGGCTAAGTCTGAGCTCATGAGGTGCCTTCTGCCTATATCAGGACATGACTGGCTTTCCCCTGTGGTTGGTGAATCAGTTGGGCCTCCAGCCACACATAGAGCCCAGGACATAGTGAGACACCTAAGGCTGTGAGGAGGATTGGAATTGGCTTGGCCCCAAGTGCGAGCCACAAAATAAAAAATGGGCCAACTTCCCCTTCCTCCTCCACTCTGGCAGCTGTAACAAACAGCTGTTCATAGACCTGCACTCGGGGTGGCACTCGCCAAGGTCCCTTGCCCAGGATACAGCCATTGCAGCAGCAGTGCCACATGGTGGCTACCCAAGGGCCATGTGCTGAGCCTGGCTTGCCCGGCCTTGTGTCTTGCTCACCTGCCTCTTGTCTTTGTGTCTCACTCTCACAGCTCTCCTGTTCAGGACATCCCTAAGAAGGTGCCCAAAGGCCCCAAGCAGGTAAGGCTTCCCTGAAGAGGTCAGGCAGTCCTCATCCAACCCTTGCCAGGACTGAGTGTGAAGCTGGACTTCTGACAGGGCAGGGTGTTGCCAGAGGCCTCTCACTCCTGGCCTGGGACTAAGACATTATGAAGCCACCCTGGGAACTCCACTCACTCTCCTACCTGCCTCCTGGTGAAGCATCAGAGATCCTGGTCCTGCTCCACCACCCCTACCCGCCCCTTTGCTGCCATCTCTCTCATCAAGTCTGGCTTTGGGGTCTCCCCCCAGGAGTCCCAGCTCTCTCTGGGCGGCCAGCACTTTGTGGGAGAGCCAGATGAGGAGCTGGCTAGTGCCTTTCCCGTCTTCATCCGGAACGCTGTCCTGGGCCAGAAACAGCCCAAGAGGGCCACAGCAGAGCCCCGTCACAGCACAGATGCCGTGAGTATGGCTTCCCACAACTGGCAAGTGCCAGCCCTCGGCAAGGGGGAGGGGAGGGGGCCAGCTCCCCACCTTTTTAACCTGGCCCACTCACGTCTTCCTTCTGCTTTAGGTAAGGACTGGCTTCGATGGGCTTGGAGGTCGGACAAAATTCATCCAACCTGTATCCTTGTTCTGTGGCATTGGGCTGAGCAGAGCTACCCATACCATCCCTCAGCTGTACCTTCAAACCCCAGGCTGGCAGTGGCTGCAGCCTAAGGTGTGCAGAGTCAGACCTCACTCAGTATAGCAGAGCTGCCCACCTCCCACTCTGAGCCTTTGCCGCCCTGCATTCCAGTCTCTTCTTTAGGCTTCTTCCTTGACATTTTCTTCAGACTGACACAACTATGATCCGCCCACTGCCTGTTAAGCCCAGGCCCAAGGCTAAGCAGAGAGTCAGGGTGAGGACACCGCTCCCTCCCTCCCAGGCCAAGATGGATGCCTTCTTTTGGTAGTGAGAACAGTGAGTCTGCTCAGTGCCCAGATATATGCCAGTCACATAGGCCAGGACTGCCTCCGCAGGAGGTTTTGGGGGCATAGCCCCTCTTCCGACCGGAGGATGGAACCAGCCCTGAGGGTGAGGGGAGACAAAAAGATGGGGGTAGGGGTGAGGCCCAGGGACTGTGCTTTTCCAAACTTACCTTGCCCACCCCCACCATACTGGGTCTACCGTACTGGGCCTACGTGTGACTGCTGATGTGAGACCAGCAGGACCTGCTCTTTGTTAAAGGTTCTTGTTCATGGCCAGATGTAGCTGGGCTGCTTCTGGTTCTCCAGATTAGGGTCTTTTTTGCTGACTGTATGGACCAAAGTGCTTGAGGCTTCTCAGGCAATTTCAGCCTGCCCAAACTTCTGCCAGCTTCTGACTTGCTGCTAGGCATGGCCAGAGCCAAGCAGGGTCAGGAATGAGGGGGTGGCAATGGGGAGAGGATTGGGGGGAAGACTTCTATGTAAAATAAAAATGATAGAACCCTGTCTTTCTGGCTCTGGGAGTGTAAATTTGCACCCAACACTTTAAAAAAGCATTTTGCATAATTTTCTAAAGTGGGACCTTGACCTCGACTCAGACTGAGAAATACTATCCTTATGCATGTGCCCCCTCATAGGACACAGGGACACTCTAGCAAGAATGCTATCACTGCAGTTCTGTCCACAGCCTCTAACCTGGGCACAACCCAAATGCCATAGACAGGAAAGCAAATGGGTAAACAGGTATAGCCATACAGGGAACTCCCAGCAAGCAAGACAAATAATCAGTGACCTTTGGGTCTTAACTTCAAGAGCACTTTCTCCTAAAAGTCTTCCTTTCTTGACCTGCAGCTTGGGTGAGGCCTCCTGAACTTCCCCTCTCCCACTGCTGCATGGGAGTTCGTCTGTCTCTGCAGGGCCCAGCATGGGGCTGGCACAGGGAATGAGGGTGAGTACCCTCATGCTTCAGGCTGAGCATGCCCAGCTGCCCCCAGTATATCTGGAGGAACGAGCCTCATGGGGAGGAAGTAATGCTCTTGGTTATGGGATCTGGACCCCTTTGCTGCTGCCTTGAACTAAGGAGGTCTGGTGACGGGAAGTGCAGCATCAAGTTAAGGGTGAAGTCAGGCTGGCCAGTTGCCCTCCTTACCAGCTGAGTGATCTTGGGCAAATTACCCAGCCTTTCTGTGTCCAGTTTCTTTAAAGTAGGGACAATAACTAAATTCCCAGTTGTGGGAACCTAATGAGTCAGCATTACAGGTTAGGAACTTATGACCCCTAAGGGAAATAAGTCAGACACAAAAGACAAATATTGTATGATTCCACTTAAATGAGGTATCTAGAATAGACAAATTCATAGAGACAAAGTAGAATATAATAGAAGTTAACAGGAGAAAATGGAGTTGTTGCTTAATGGTTATAGAGTTTTTGTCTGAGGTGATTTGTTTTCTCTCGACATAAATTCTTCCCCCTGTTTAAAAAATTTCAGTATAGTTAATATACAATGTTATGTTAGTTTCAAGTGTACAATATAGTGATTCAACACTTCTATACATTACTCAGTGCTCACCACGATAAGGGTACTCCTGATTCCCTTCATTTATCTCCCCCATCCCCCTCTGCCTGGGGTGATTTTAAAGTTTTAGAAATTTTGGGGTGCCTGGGTGGCTCAGTCGGTTAAGCCTCCAACTTCAGCTCAGGTCATGAATTTGCAGTCCATGGGTTCAAGCCCTGCATCAGGCTCTGTGCTAACAGCTCAGAGCCTGGAGCCTGCTTCGGGTTCTGTGTCTCCCTCTCTCTCTGCCCCTTCCCTGCTCATGCTCTGTCTTTCTCTGTCTCTCAAAAATAAATAAACGTTAAAAAAATAAAAATAAAGTTTTAGAAATTTTAAAGTTTTTGGGGCACCTGGGTGGCTCAGTCGGTTAAGCCTCCAACTTTGGCTCAGGTCATTATCTCGCAGTTTGTGGGTTCAAGCCCTGTGTCAGGCTCTCTGCTGATAGCTAGCTCAGAGCCTGGAGGCTGTCTTCGGATTCTGTGTCTTCTCTTTCTTTCCCTCTCCTGCTCATGCTGTCTCTCTCTCTCTCTCAAAAATAAATAAAACATTAAAAAAAATTTTTTTAATTTAAAGTTTTAGAAGTGGGCAGTTGGCTGGCTCAGTAGATAGAGTATGATAACTCCTGATCTTGGGGTGATGAGTTTCAGCCCCACGTTGGGTGTATAGATTACTTAAAAATAAAATCTGTAAAAAATAAAGTTTTTGAAATAGCTGTGATGGTTACAAAGCAACAACAAAACAACTCTGGCAGACCTAAATACAAAGAGCTGGAAAAAGCAATTGTCATCAACTATTTCAGAACTCTGATGCCTGATCAGACAACAAGAAAAATACTTGAAGGAAAAGCTGGACTTGAACCAGCCACCATCCCCCATTCCTCAGGGTTATAGGGACAGCAGCTCCAGTTCCAAAAGGCGCTGACTGATTTCAAGGCAGACAGTGCTTCTGATGCTGTCTCCAGGTAGTTTCAGAATTGAGTTGAATTTTAGGACTCCCAGTTATTGTTGGAGAACTGCTTGGTGGCCGTGGAATAAATGCACACGTTGGAATTGGTGTCAGAATCCTAAAAAACATCAGAGAAAACCAAGAGTTGCTTCTCTGAAAAGGTCAACAAAATTGGCAAACTTTTAAATAAATTGATTAAAAGAAAAAAGACAAATTATCAAAACCAGAAATTAAAATGGGGACATTGTTACCAGTTTTACAGAAATAGAAAGGATTATAGGAGAATATTGTGAACAACCGTACACCAACAAATTGGGTAGCCTAACTAAAATGTATAAATTTCTAGAAACACAGAAACCAACAAAATTGACTCAAAGAAGAGAAAGAAAACACGAACAGACCTACAACTAGTAAGGGGATTGAATCAGTATTCAAAAAACTCCCAGGGTGCTTGGTTGGCTCAGTTGGTTGAGTGCTGGGCTCTTGATTTCAGCTCAGGTTATGATCCCAGGGTCATAAGATGGCATCAGGCTCTGCACTGAGCATGGAGCCTGCTTAAGATTCTCTCTCCCCCTCTGCCCTTCTTGCCCCTTTCACATGTTCTCTGTCTCTCTCTCAAAATAAATAAATCTTAAAAAAAGAAAGAAAAGCCCAGGACCACAAAGCTTCACTGGTGTTTCAACAAAACACTTAAAAAAAAAAAAAAAAAAAAAAAAAAAGGGGTACCTGGATGGCTAGTGGGTTAAGTGTCCAACTACTGATTTCAGCTCAGGTCATGATGTCACAGTTTGTGAGATGGAGCCCAGCTCCAGGCTCTGCGCTGACAGCATGGAGCCTGCTCGGTACTCTCGCTTTCTCTTTCTCTGCCCATCCCCTCTCTCTCTCTCTCTCTCTCTCAAAACAGACAAACATTTTTTAAAAAATAGAATTTAAAAAGGACAAAAAACAATTAAAAATGTTTTTAATGTTTTACTTATTTCTGAGAGAGAGACAGCGTGAGCAGGGAAGGGTCAGAGAGAGAGTGAGATACAGACTCTGAAACAGGCTCCAGGCTCTGAGCTGGCAGTCAGCACAGAGCCCGACGCGAGGCCCGAACCCACGAACCGCGAGATCATGACCTAAGCGAAAGTCGGACGCTTAACCGACTAAGCCACCCAGGTGCCCCTAAAAAATTTTTTTAAAAGGACACCAAAAGACACTATCTGCATAGTAAAAAG
Organism: Crocuta crocuta; assembly: GCF_008692635.1. NCBI lineage: Eukaryota > Metazoa > Chordata > Mammalia > Carnivora > Hyaenidae > Crocuta > Crocuta crocuta. Next base: position 6,808,059 of record NW_027532172.1, on the reverse strand, counting down.
GCAAGCCCAGAAGGGAGAAAGTATTTTCAAGTCATATAACTGATAACATAATATCCAGAATACATAAAGAACTAAAACTCAACAACAAAAATCCAATTCAAAAACAGGCAAAAGACTTGAATAGACATTTCTCCTAAGAAGATATCTGAGTGGCCAATAAACACATTAAAAGATGCTCAATATCAGGGTGCTTGGGTGGCTCAGTCAGTTAAGTGTCCAACTCTTGATATCACCCCAGGTCATGATCTCTCAGTTCATGGGATTAAGCCCCACATCGGGCTCTGCACTGTCAGCTCAGAGCCTGCTTGAGGTTCTCTCTCCCTTTCTCTATCCTCTCCAAAATAAATAAACTGTAAAAAAATTTTTTTAATTAAAGATGCTCAATATCATTAATCATTGGGGGAGTGCAAATCAAAACTACCATAAGAAACCACCTCACACCCACTGGAATGGCTACTGTCTAAAAAACAAAACAGGACTAGGGAGGATTTAGATAAATTGGAACCCTTGTGCACTGTTGGTGGGAATGTAAAATGGTACATCCACTGTGTAAAACAATATGGTGACTCCTCAAAAATTAAAAGAATTACCATGTGATCCAGTAATTCCACTTCTGTGTATATATTCAAAAGAACTGGAAGCAGGATCTCAAAGAGGTATTTGTACACCTATGCTCATACACCATTATTCACAATAACTAAAAAATGAAAGCCAACCAGTATCCACCCACTAATGAATGGATAAGCAAAATGTGGTATATACACATAAGAACTATTATGTGGCCTTAAAAAGGAAGGAAATTCCATAATATACCACAATATAGATGGACCTTGAAGAGTGTTGCTAAGTGAAATAACCCAGTCATGAAAAGATAGTCTAGCTGTAATTTCAATACCTAGTACATATGACACACCCAGTAAATGTTTACTGAATGAAAACAAAATTATATACTATTTCATATTCATTAGGATGGGTATAAGTTTTCTTTTTCTTTTTAGGTTTACTTATTTATTTTGAGAGAGAGAGGGAGGGAGAGGGAGAGAAAGAATCCCAATCAGGTTCTGTACTGGCAGTGCAGAGTCCAACTCTGGGGCTCAAATCCATGAATAGTGAGATCATGACTTGAGTCAAAGTCAGACACTTAACCCACTGAGCCACCCAGGCACTCTGGGTATGTTTTTTTTTCTTTTTTTTTTAAAGGAAAAACCAATGTTGGCTACAATGTGAAGAAATAGGAATTTTGTACGCTAGTGGTAGAAAACACTCAAAAAAATTACACATTACTGTACAACCCAGCAATTCTACTCCTAGGTATTTCCCCAAAGAATTGAAAACAAGTATTCAAATACATTTTCAAGAATGATCATAGCAGCACTATTCATGATATCCCAAAGGTGGAAACAACTCAAATGTCCATCAACAGGTGACTGGATAAACAATTCGTGATATATGCATACGATGGAATATTATTCAGCCATAAAAAAAAATTAACAATACATGCTACAGTTTGGATGAGCCTCAAAAATAGGCTAAGTGAGAGAGAGAAGATATCAAAGGTCACATTTTGTATGATTCCTTTCACAGAAATACCCAGAATATGCAAATCCCTAGAGACAGAAAGAATCTAAGTGCCAGGGGATTGGGGTAGGGGATAAGTAGTGATTATTTAATGTGGTGGCAGTGTTCTTCAGTGGGTTATGAAAAAGTTTTGAAACTAGAGAGAGGTGGTGGCTGTACAACACTGTGAGTACACTAAATGTCACTGAGTTATACACTTTAGAATAGTTATTTTAACATATTAATTTTACCTCAACTTAAAAAATGAACCTATGGGGTGCCTAGGAGGCCCAGTTGGTTGAGCGTCCTACTTCCACTCAGGTCATGATCTCATGATCTCTCTTTGTGAGTTCAAGCCCTGCATCAGGCTCTGTGCTGACAGTTCAGAGACCACTTCAGATCTTCTGTCCCCCCCTCTCTCTGCACCTTCCCCTTTCATGGTCTCTCTCTCTTGCTATCAAAAATAAATAAACATTTAAAAAAAAAAGAACTTATGACCACATCTGGCTTAGCTACTGTACAGTTTTGTGAGGGAACTGTGGTCTGTCCTCTGGAGAACTGGCCCCAGCTTCCTAAGAAGGCCAAAGGACACATCTGTGGGTGAGGGGTACACAGGACCTCTCTACTTTTTTGCAACTTCCTTGGAGCCTATAATTATTTCAAAATAAAAGTTTAAATGAAAAGTGAGGACACATGTGATCATGGCTGCCCCATGTCTGCCACTCTTAGGTCTGGTGCTCAGAGACTGACCACCCTCCTTGAGACCCAAGACTCATCCCTGACTGGCCACCTAGGACTTCCATCTGTCCTGGGCTGGCAGCTATGGGCAAGGGTTAGCCCAGGGCCAAGCGGGTGGGTACTCCCAAAGAGATCAGGCTCCACCTGGCTCTGGGGTTTGGGCCCCGGGGTCAGGACAATGTAACTTCATAAGCTCCCAAAGCCTCTGGGATAGAACTGACTTTACTGTGTGGTGGACCAAGTGAGGCCTCAGGACATGGGGGTTCCTGCCAGCAGTCTGTGGGCCGGAAGCCCATTCAGGCAGCGACACCTGGGAGATGTGCTGGATAGCAGCTGTCAGGGGTTCTGCCTCTGTAGGGTCTTGCACGTGAGGTGTGGGACATTTAGGGAACCACAGGAGACCATCGCCTCCAGCTCACACGGATCCCTCCCGTGGCTCCCTTCCTCAAGAAAGACGCCTGCTCTTGCAGAGGTTGAATAGACCCAGGAGTCTGTTCCACTTTGCCTGTGCCCTACAGCTGCCAGAACTGTTCCGAATGGTCTGGAGGCGGGACTAGCAGGACTAAGCCGGCTCAGGCTAGTTTTACTTTCACTTTCATTTCCCCTGAAATGACAGAGGAGCCAGGAAGAAAGCTGTGACTGGTTGCATTCTTCAGTGCCGTAGACTTCGTGCCTGTGTACACTAGCCACAGTGAGGCACTGGCCTCTGCTGGCGCAGCCTCCCACACAGCGATCCTATCTATAAGCACTGCAGCCTGGTGTCCAGCCTCAGGATGACTGTTCCGGAGACCTCCAAGTTGCTGGATGAAGAGCTATACTCACGGCAGCTGTGAGGCCCGAGGTGGGGAAGGCAATGGGGAGGGCTTTCTGACTTCTGATCTCCGATTGCATACCTTCTTTTTCCCCACCTGCAGGTATGTGCTGGACTTGCCTGCCATGCAGAAGATTCAGGGAGCCAAGGTCCTGCTGTCAGGCCTTCAGGGCCTGGGGGCTGAGGTGGCCAAAAACCTGGTCCTCATGGGTGTGGGCAGCCTCACTCTGCATGATCCCTACCCTACCTGTTGGTCTGACCTGGCTGCCCAGGTGAGGGTCGGCGGGCACTGGGGGGAGGCTATGGGTTCCCAGACCAAAGACCAAGAGACATCTCCTTGCTCAAGCCAGACTGTGTCTCTCTCTAGTTTTTCCTCTCAGAGCAGGACTTGGAAAGAAGCAGGGCTGAGGCATCTCAAGAACCTGTGGCTAAGCTCAACAGAGCTGTCCAGGTTTGCATCCACACAGGTGACATCACCGAGGAGCTGCTGTTGGACTTCCAGGTACCCTCCCTGCCCCACTGTCCAGTTGAGCCCAGTCCCTTCCTCTAGCCCTGAGCTGAGTAGCAGTTCCGGCCCTGCTGATGACGGGGTCCATCCAGGTAGTGGTGCTGACTACCTCGAAGCTGGAGGAGCAGCTGAAGGTGGGCGCTTTATGCCATAAGCTCGGAGTCTGCTTTCTGGTGGCTGATACCCGGGGCCTTGTGGGGTGAGTGAGACTATCTACCTGCCTAGCCTACCACGTCACAGGCAGCAACTGGTCCCAGTGCTATTCCTAGCTCCAGGCTTGCTCCAGTGCCCCTCCACCCAGCCCCAGGCCTGTCCCAGCATCCCCTTCTCATTCTGGTCCCCACTCCCACCCCTCTGCTTCTTCCACCCTGGCTTCCAGACCCACTCCAGTAAGTCGCTCAAACTCTAGCTTCCAAGCCTCTCCCAGCATCCCTTCCCAGTGCTGGCTCTCTGAGCTTGTCCTAGTGTCTCCCACCCTTCACCACAAGCATGGTGATTAACCACTGAGCCGTCTCAGTGACCCCTACCACCACACTGCAGGCAGCTGTTCTGTGACTTTGGTGAGGACTTCACTGTGCAAGACCCTACAGAGGCAGAACCCCTGACAGCTGCTATCCAGCACATCTCCCAGGTGGGTGTTGCAGTGTAGGTGCTCACCTGCTGACCAAGGAGGGCACCCCTGAACCAAGCCACCTCTTCTCCAGGGCTCCCCTGGAATTCTTACCCTGAAAACAGAGGCCCACAACTTCTACGATGGGGGTTTGGTGACTTTCTCAGGCATTGAGGGCATGGTAGAACTCAATGGCTGTGATCCCCGGCCTATCCACTTGCAAGGTAAGCCAACCCTCTCCACCTCCAGGCTCAGCACCCAAGCCCCAACTGGGGGCACACACAGCCTGGTTCTGGTCCTTGGGGATAGGTTCTCCCTTTACCTTCCTCAGCATGGAGCAAAGTCAAGGACACAGATGCAAGACAGGATAGAGTATAAAGAACTACTCAGGGTCAGAGGTCATACTGACGAGGCTGGATCTCCCCTAGAGGATGGAACCTTGGAGATTGGGGACACAGCAAATTTCTCCTGTTATTTGAGTGGTGGAACTGTCACTGAGGTCAAGAGGCCCAAGACTGTGAGCCATGTGAGTGCAAGTGCATCTGAGGTAGGGGAGCTTGGGAGCCTCAAGGGGCCCACAGTCTTCTGAACCCAACCCTGAGCTGAGTACCTGCTACAGAAGCCCCTGGATGTAGCTCTGCTCCAGCCCCACGTGGTGGCCCAGAGTTCCCAGGAAGTTCACCGTGCCCGCTGCCTACATCAGGCCTTCCGTGCCCTGCACCAGTTCCAGCACCTCAACGGCCGCCTGCCCCAGCCCTGGGATCCTGTGAGTGGCCCCTCTGCTCTTCCCTTGAACCTCTGTCTTACTGGGGTCTCACCTACCAGGAGGCAACAATGATTATCTCACAGACCCAAGTTATAGTCCCAGAGGCAGTTTCCCATTTACATGTAGGAAATGATAACACTGTCTCTAGGCCAGAGAGTGGGTCCCTGAAAGTACCAGGCACAGAGGCTGGGGACCCCGCCACCTCCTAACCACTCAGTTTATGGCTGAAATGTCTACTCCCAGTGGTGAAGCCCCCATGGGCGTTGTCTGGGCGTTCTCTGGTGGGGCTGCACAGTCTGGCAACTGGTTTGGGCCTTCACATTCAGGTTCTGCTTCCTCTTCTGTGGAAATGGGGGATGGCTGCATGAAGGGTTTGAATAGGGGGTGGAGTTCAGGCGTGGGCTGCCATGCCCAAAGAGTTCTACCTCACAGGTTGATGCAGAGATGGTGGTGGGCCTGGCCCGGTCCCTGGAACCACTGAAGGGGACAGGAGGAGAGCCGCTGGAGGAGTCTCTGGATGAGGCTGTAGTGCGGACAGTCGCCCTGAGTAGTGCTGGTGGCTTGAGCCCCATGGCAGCCTTGCTGGGTGCAGTGGCTGCCCAGGAAGTGCTGAAGGTGAGCATAGGCACAGGCAGGGTGGGACTGGGAAGGGTGTGGAGATAAGTGTGGGTGCCAGAGGGTGCCCAAGTACCAGACAGTGACCTTGGAGGCTTTGCCCATCTGGTGAAGCCCAGCCAGGATCCCAAGGGGTTGGAGCTGGTAGGAGTCCCTACAATGAAATGCCGGCCTCTAGGCAATCTCCAGGAAGTTCATGCCTCTGGACCAGTGGCTTTACTTTGATGCCCTCGATTGCCTTCCAGAAGATGGGGAGCACCTTCCCAAACCAGAGGACTGTGCCCCGGTAAGAACCTGGGACAGGGGTGCAAGCCTTCTCCAAATTCAGGACTAGGGAAGAAACAGAAAGAATGGCCCAGAGATCCTGACCTGGAAAGTTAGTATAAGAGGGAGACACAGCATGGGACAGTGGCTATCACTGACCCCTGTTTGTGTCCCCTAGAGACACTGTCGCTATGATGGGCAAATCGCAGTGCTTGGGGCTGGTTTTCAAGAGAAGCTGAGCCGCCAGCACTACTTCCTGGTGAGCTTTGTGGTCCAGTTGGGAGATGTCTGTGGGAGGGCCAGGCCAGGCCCTCTGCCTAAGTCTGCTCCTGCTGGCAGGTGGGTGCTGGAGCTATTGGCTGTGAGCTGCTCAAAGGTTTTGCCCTAGTGGGCCTTGGAGCTGGCGCCAGTGGGAGAGTGACTGTTGCCGACATGGACCACATAGAGCGCTCCAATCTCAGCCGTCAGTTCCTCTTCAGGACCGAGGACATTGGTGTGAGTGCCAGCCCCTACCCACGCCTTGCATCCTGGACTGTCCTCCCACAATTCCTCCCCAACACATCCAGCATCTTCCTGCTCTCTTCTCAGAGGCCCAAGGCAGAGGTAGCTGCAGAGGCTGCTCACCGCCTGAACTCAGACTTGCAGGTGATCCCGCTCACCTACCCACTGGATCCCACTACAGAGCACATCTATGATAACAATTTCTTCTCTCATGTGGACGGAGTGGCTGCTGCCCTGGACAGTTTCCAGGCCCGTAAGCACTCACCCTCGAAACTCAGCCTCTTGGTCAAGGCAGTGCCAGCCCCACTCCTGACCCTCTGGCCCCCTCACTAGGGCACTATGTGGCTGCTCGCTGCACACACTATCTGAAGCCACTGCTGGAGGCGGGAACAGAGGGTACCTCAGGACATGCTTCAGTATTCATGCCATGGGTGACTGAGACCTACAGAGCCTCTGCCTCAGCTATAGACTCTGAGAATGCTACCTACCCTGTCTGCACCCTGCGGCACTTCCCCAGCACAGTTGAGCACACCGTGCAGGTAGGAAGTAGCTCAGAAAACCCTAGCCCACCCATCTCAGTCCTCAGCGGCAGACCGGTTACCCATGTGACACCTCATGGTTCCTCTCTCCCCCACAGTGGGCCCGGGATGAATTTGAGGGGCTCTTCCATCTGTCTGCAGAGACCATCAACCGTCACCAACAGTAAGGCCACCAAGAGGGGTGGATGGGAGGGGCGCCTGGGTGGCTCAGTCAGTTAAGTATTTGACTCTTGGTTTTGCTCAGGTCATGATCTCACAGTTCTTGAGTTGGGGCCCCACATCGGGCTCTGTGCTGACAGGCTCTGTGCCTACTTGGGATCCACTCTCTCCCTCTCTGCCCCTCCCATGCACTCTTTCTTTCTCAAAATAAATAAATAACTTAAAAAAAAAAACTTTTAAAAAAGGAGGAGCAGATGGGAGTCCAGAGCCCCTAGCAAGAGTCTTTAGGGTTTAGCCTCGAGGCCCCTCCTTTCTCCACAGGGCACCCACTTCTCTGGCAGAACCAGATGGGCTAAAGGTGCTGACCCTGCTGCAGGAGGTGCTGGGTGTCCTGAGAGAGCGTCCACAGACCTGGAAGGACTGTGTGGTGTGGGCTCTTGGCCACTGGCAACTCTGCTTCCATAATGGCATCATGCAGCTGCTGAATCGTTTCCCACCCAATAAAGTGGGTAGCTAGGGACTGGGGGGCTGGGGGCTCAGGGGGACCAGACTGAGCCCAGCAGCCTCGATTTCCCTAGGTGCTCGAGGATGGAACTCTTTTCTGGTCAGGTTCCAAACAGTGTCCCCAGCCCTTGGAGTTTGATGCCAGTCAAGTAAGTGGGGTCCCTTAGGAACCCCAAGATGGGGATGTGTCCCCTCAGAGCAGAGGTGGGCCCCTGTTCTGCATTCTTCAGAGATGAGCAGATGCTGATGGAGATTGCTGTGTTTGTGTACATGTGGGTGTCCACCTGTGAGACAGAGGAGACACTCCAACATTTCCACAAATGGGTGGTGACCCCTACCCCATGTACCTGTACTGCTCAGTCTACCCATGCATCTTCCCATGCTTTTGCTCTGACTGCAGGACACACACCTCCTCTATGTGCTGGCGGCTGCTAACTTGTACGCCCAGATGCATGGACTGCCTGGCTCACGGGACCAGACTGCACTCAGGGAATTACTAAAGTCGCTGCGCCTGCCTGTCACCCAGCACCTGGCTCCCATCTTTCCTTATGACCTGGAGCTAGCTCGCGCTTCTGCTGAGTTTGGTGAGGCTCCCGACTCTGGCCCTCTATGCTGCCACCCAAAGTCATAGCCCTCAGCCTATGCTGCAGAAGCAAGATGGGGCCTGAGGACCCTGAAGTCAAATACTATCTCTCAGGCTCTCTGATTCTGCTTCTCTCAAGGCTTGGGCTCATCCTCTAGCCCCTCAGTAGGCCCTCTCCCTGCTGCCCATATCCCTGCACCCCTGTTCCCATGGCAGATTCTCAGCAAAAAAAAGATCGCTACAAACCACTGGATGCTGGAGAGCACCTAGTTATGTTCCCCAAGTGAGGACAGAGATAATTGGTGCACGCATGCACACACATGTGCGCGCGCGCGCGTGCACACACACACACACACACACACACACACACACACCGAATAGGGTTGGGGCTGCTGGAGAGGAGACTGCAGCATCAATCGGGGTCTCCCTGAAAGTGGTAAGTTTAGGCTTAGGAGAGATCAAGAATAGGCACCAGGCTCCAGGGAGAACATAGAAGGTAGGGGCTAAGAACTTCCACCCCCTTCCTCTGACAGGCCCTGAGCAATTGAAGAAACTGCACAAAGTTCTGGAAGTCTGGAGTGGGAGCCCTCCCCTCAAGCCCCTGAAGTTTGAGAAGGTGGGAGTCCAAGTAGGGGTGAAGGGCCAAGTTGGGGAGGTTGTTGGGGAAGGTCAAGAGCTAAGAAAGTAGCTTTGAAGTCCCTTGGCCTGAATTCTCCTCCCAGCAGGACCCCAAAAGCAGGTCACCTTCCCTGAGCCTCAGCTTCCTTATCTGATAAGCGGGGAGATGTAAGCATCCACCCCACAGAATTGTGGGAAGACCTGTACAGTGACACATGGTCCGCCATGGTGAGGGACTCTAGGGCAGTGTTAACACAACTGTGACTTGGGCCTCACAGGACAATGATAGCAACTTCCATGTGGACTTTGTGGCAGCGGCGGCAAGCCTGCGAGCTCAGAACTATGGGATCCCCCCTGCCAACCGTGCCCAGGTAACTCTGCCCCTTAGGGCTCAGGCCTAGAGGTGGAGGTCAAACCTTAACCCTACACCTTGGGCCCAGACCCCAAATCTCTTGTCCTTGGCAGAGCAAGCGAATTGTGGGCCAGATTATTCCAGCCATTGCCACCACTACAGCAGCTGTGGCTGGCCTGGTGGGCCTGGAGCTGTATAAGGTGGTGGGCAGGCCACGGCCCCTCAGTGCCTTTCGCCACAGCCACCTGCATCTAGCCGAAAATCGCTTTGAGCGCTGGGTGCCTTGTGCCCCAGCCATCCAGAAGGTGAGCCCTTGACACCCCCTCACACCAGGCCTGGGTTCTCCTTGCACTTACCAAAACAGGGTCTACTCTGGCTTCGGGTTTGTACCAGAATCCAGCCTCTGGGGGAGTCCTTAAGACTGCCTCCAGCCCCCTGCCTGCTGTGAAGCCAGACTGGGACCTGTCAGACACAGGAAGCAGCCGTCAGCCACCCCCACCCCTCCACTGCCTCGAGTCTGGGGGAGCTGCAGCTTTAACTCATTAGTGGAGCCAGACATCCCTCACAGCCTCCTCCCAGCAGAGCCCTAAGGGGGAGGTGGTAGGGAGGGGGGACTAGAGCCCTGGCCCCAAACAGAGCCTAACTTCAGCCTGCATGGCATGGGGATCCTAGTCCATCCTCTCCAAGCTAAGTTAAATAAAGGCTCACTACCGAAGGTGGGGTTGTGAGTACTTATGTCATAGGTGTGAGTGCACAGGGGTCTGGGCATCCCTGGCTCTGAGGTGTGTGGCCATGGAGGGAGGATGCTTGCACATCTGTGTGCCAGATGGGAGTACAGGACTCTTCTTCAATGTGGGCTTGTGTGGGTGTGCATGTGAGTACACATGCGGGCGTTCCCAGGCTTGTGTGCATGTGTGTTCCTTCAAGTGCAGGGCTGAGAATGCCCCTGGCTGTGTGCCCAGGCTAGAAAGTAGTTAGTTGGCATTTTATTGGGGCACAGGAGAGGGGATGGAGAGAATACCCTCACCAGGGGAGAGGGGAGAGGTCATGGGCCAGCACTGGGCTATTACTGGGGTCCCTCAGGGCACAGTGCACAGAGCTCCTTTGTGAAGGGCCTCTCCTCTAGCACATAAGCTGCCTTTGTCTGTGGTAGAGGGGGAGGGATCAAGGGAGGATCCCCCCCAGCTCACCTCTGGCCTCATCTCAGCTTGACCCCACTGTGCTTTCTGGAGGTGGGGGTCTGCCCCTGGCTGCCTGCCACCCTCAGCTCTAGTCACCAGAATCCCAAGACTCTTGAAATGGGGAAGGAAAGGGGACAGGAAGAGGAGACCCCTGCCGACTGTGTTCCTGCTGGGGTCTCAGCCATTGGGGCCCTAGTGGTCGTTGTGCCCCTTGAACCTCTGTGCTCATGCAGTCCAAGGCCCTGGCAATACAGAATGAAGGGGCAGGATGTACCCCCCAGCTTCCAGCCTTGCATTTGAGGATCAAGGCTGCTTTATCAGAGACTGCAGCGGCCCTACTCCTGTTTCCTCAGGAAGCAACGCCCCCCTTCACACACACACACACACACACACACACACACAAAACCAGCCTGTGTGATGGATTGCTTGTTTCCCTGTGCGGGGGCCCCATAGCCCCATTTCCTGTGCTGGCCCCAGCATAGGCGGGGAGGGTATTGAGACTCTGGGCCCAGATCCCACCTTCCAACCCCACCCCCCTGGCTTCTGCTTCCTGCCTCTAGTCCAGCTCCTTCCCTAGGAAAGGGGCCATTAGCTGCTGGTAATGGAGAGGGGGAGGGGGTGTGTGAGAAGCTTCTCATTCCTCCCCCCCCACCCCGACTCCCAGTGCCATCACCTGACATGGACCTGTTGGGACCGCCTGAAGGTGCCTGCTGGGCAGCCAGAAAGGACCCTGAAGTCGCTGCTGGCCCATCTCCAGGTGAGCCCCATTCCTCCTCCTCGCCTTCAGACTTGGCCCAGCCTGGCCTAGCTGGCACCTGATCTGACTCTCTCTAGGAACGATATGAGCTGAGGGTGAAGATGCTGCTGCACGGCAAGGCCCTACTCTACTCAGCAGGGTGGTCACCTGAAAAGCAGGCCCAGCACCTGGCCCTTAGGTGAGCCCACACCTGCCTTTAGCCAGGACTTGTTCTGTCCTTGGAGGTTGGAGGTGGGAGACATGCTGAAGTCTTTCCTATTCCCAACCCCATTTGGGCCTCTCACACCCTCCTGAAGCTTTCTTTTGCCAAATGGAGCCAGCAAATGGGCTGGGGGTGGGGTGAGGGCTGAAAGCCTGAGGAGTGGCCTCCAAGCTGCCTGCTTGGCCAGCCCCATCAGTTCCTCCACACTCCGTTAAGCCCCCCTTTCACAGCCCACTCCCAGGGGACTCACAGCTTCCTGCCTCCTGCCCGCCCTGCCTGCTGCTCCTAAAATAGTTTCAGATGTTTCCTGTCTTAAGCTGCTCCTGCCCCTGGCTTGGGCTCCTTCTGGCCCATCAGCACCATCTGGTCCATGTCAGGTCACTCTGCCTACCACTGCTTACCTACCCAATCTCCCCCATCCTCTTACCCCCCCACCCCACACTACCAGGGTGACCAAACTGGTGCAGCAGATGACAAGCCGGATGCTTGAGCCTGGGCAGCAGGTGCTGGTGCTGGAGCTCATCTGTGAGGGGGAGGAGGAGGACACTACCTTCCCACCCCTGCACTATGAGCTGTGACAAGGCAGCAGCCCTATCACCTGGTTCTATCGAGCCCTGTATCCTGAGCCCACAGTAGGCACTCAATAAACACTTGTTGAAGGAGGGCGTAAGTGGAGAGGATGGATGGCAAAACATGGGGTGGTAATGCATAGGGTGGGTGATGCGGGCATGATGGGGACCCCTGAAGGGAAGGAAAAGGCTCTTTAGCTTCGCCTGCCTGGGCTGCATCTCAAAGGGCTGGGGCCACCTCCTAGAGCCTCAGGGGTATGGAATCAGGATAGACCAGAGAAAGGCCTTTATTGTCCCAGGCTGGAGGGCAGGGTCAGAGGTAGCTGACATCATTGCAGATGATGGGTTGGCGGCTGCGGCAGCTCATGAGGGCTGCAAATCTTGAGACATCTGCAGGCAGTTCAGGTTCCGGGCGAGGTGGGCACGACAGTCGCTTTCCCGCCATAGCTGCCCGGCGTGCCCTAGCCAGCTGGCGCCGCAGCTGCTCAGAGAGCCCAAGCAGGAACTGAGGGGGCCGAGCACGGACACGGGGCCCACCGCTATCGTCCTCCTCACTTGCTGCCTCTGGTAGCTCCATCCAGTTGTGCACCAAGTCAGCAAAGCAGTTGTCGCCCAGCACTAGGGGCTGGCGACTGCGACCTCTGTTCAGCAGGGCTGCTGTCCAGTCCTCAGCTTCCAGGCCCTGCCAGTGCTCCAGGCAGGCATCTGGGGTAGACTTGGGCCGTGGTCGGTGGGCAGGTGGTGCACTGGCCACAGGGGCCCTGCTGGGCAGGGGAATGCCACTGGCCGAGAGACGCTGTCTATGGGGGGGCCATGCTGGGGGTGCTGGGTGTTGGAGTACAGGCAGCTCATCCTCTCTCCATGTGCCGCCTGACACCTCAGAGAAGCCAGAGTCCCAGTCCAGGGCATGCTCCCTTGGGCTCCTCAAGGCAATACCTTTGTCTCCTGTCACCACACCTTCCTCTTCTTCCACACAGCCAACTGAGTCCTCTTCCAAGGCATCTGAGGCCCTGAGTCCATGGCTGAGCCAAACACCTGGGCCAGGTTTGGGTGGTGGTGGAAGGGGGCCAGACATGGGGGGTGAGCCAGTGTCCCGGCCACACAGCTGTGGAGGAAGAGAGGGTCCAAGTTGGAGGGGTAGTTGTCACCCTGCCTGTGCAGCCAGACTAGTCCCAAAGCAGAAGGCCCAGGAGGACTGGATAGGCCTGCAGGCCTGGGCAGCAAGGCCTCTAGTGGGCACAGGGCCGTCATGGGGGCGCTGGCACACGTAGCTCGTGTGACTCGCATCAGCCGACCTGGTGGCAGTCCGGCAGGCTGCAGCACGCAGAGCTGGGCAAGTTGGTACCCGCCACCAGGGCGGGAGGCAGGGTTGCGGGCCTGCCTGCATCGGGAAGTAGGTCCTGTTTAGGGCTGGGGGTGGGGGGGCATCCCCTGCTTCCTGAGAGATTCAGCTCCCCAAAGCTCACAGCGTCTTTCAGAGAAAGAGCACTTGCCAGGTGGGGGGTAGAAGTACAGGTCAGCCTGGGGTAGAAGGCATCCATAGTAGCGCTAGCACCTCTTTAGTCCCTCGCAGCCCCCTGCTCCGCCCCAAGATAAGTTTCTCCCCGCCACCTCCCTCCGCCGCCGCCACCGCAGCCGCGGCAGCTCGGCCAGCTGGGCGGCTGTTACTTGATGCCCAGGGCAGCTCCCAACCGTCCGAAACCCGATGCGGGCCATCTGGGCCATCTGCGTCACCCCGCCCCCATCCCGCCTTGGATGGGCACTCGGGACGGCCCCCTACCCGTGTGTCGTTCGGGCCTGAAGGCAGCTGGGCACCCTACACGCGTCCCCACAAGCCACACCCGCTCGCAAGCCTCACCAGTTCCCAGCGGAGCTGGCCCAAGAAGCTGTCAAGCCGAGCGCTGTGCATGCCCGTGGCGGAGCCACCGCCAGGCTCGCCAGTTCCTCTTCGAACTCCAGCGGGACAAGCGCAGCGAGGGCCCAGCGGGCCGGCCAGCGGCACCCTGGCCCTCTGACTGGCGCCGCTGCTCTTTGCTCTAGGTAGCTCCCGCCGCCNCAGCCGCGCCCCGCCCCTGGTGCCGCAGCCAATGGGGGCGGGGAGGGACTGAAGTGGCCCCGCCCCCCGGGCCCTGTTGGGTGGGTGAGCCTGACGCCCACTCCCCACTCCGCACCAGCTGGGGTTAGGGGGAGGGGCAGGGCTGCGGCTGGAAGCCCGGCGGGTCGGGCCTGGGACTCCCCGATACCCTGGGCGGTTGAGCTGACTCCAGGTTCGCTGCTTGAGCCAGGACAAGTCATTACCCGCAGTAGCCTTAGCTTCCCCTTTTTTCCCGGGATAGAACCACAGTTCCTCCCGCAGGAAGCCTCAAGAGCGTGCGGATCCCCTAGCTACGTCCACGTGCAGGCAGAGCGCCCCCAGCCGTCGGATCTAGCAGTGCTATGGCCCATTCAGGGCGCGACCCACTGTATACGTTACTGGAACTGGCCTCGACAGACCCTGGAAGTGAGTGATGGGAGGGTCCGGCCCCACAGAGGAGGATTCCAGGAGCTCCGGACCTCGCGGCAGCGCAGAGGAGGGGCCTCAGACAAGGCCCAGCCAGCGCCCTCTCCGCCCCGCGTCTGGGCCAAGCAAGGCGTGGCCGCCCTCTAGTGGGGAGGGCTCGGTTAGCCGCGATTTCTGCGGCAACATCCGCATTCCCTCTGCTCGTACCACTAGCCTACCTAGAGTGAGAGCAGGGCGGGTAGGGCGGCGCTTTCTGTCCAGAATGGTCAGATCCAAGACTAGGTTAGAGGATACAGTCTAACTTGAGACAGACTAATCAGTAGACAGAAAAATACCGGAAATGGGGGCAGACGGCCTCGTTTGGGAGAGGGGGACTCACAGAGGCAGCGTTCTCTATGTAATCTGAATGGGTCATCATGGGAGATAAAGAAGGGTATCTTAGGTTCACCTGGGTGGCTCAGTCGGCTGAGGGTCTGACTCTTGATTTTGGCTCAGATCATGATCTTAAGGTTTGTGAATTCAAGCCGGCATGGGGCTCAGTGCTGGCAGCATGCTGCCGCCTTGGGATTCTGTCTCCCTCTCTCTTTGAGCCTCCCCCGCTTGCTCTCTATAACTCTATCAAAATAAATAAAATTAAACTTTAAAAAAAAAAAAAAGAGGGGCGCCTGGGTGGCTTAGTCGGTTAAGCGTCCGACTTTCGCTTAGGTCATGATCTCACGGTTCGTGGGTTCGAGCCCCGCGTCGGGCTCTGTGCTGACTGCCAGCTCAGAGTCTGGAGCCTGTTTCAAAGTCTGTGACTCCCTCTCTCTCTGACCCTCCCCTGCTCACGCTGTCTCTCTCTCTCTCTGCTAGAAATAAACATTAAAAAAAAAAAAAGAGAGAGGGGTATTCTAGACAGACGGATCAGCCAGTTAAAGGTCCCAAGAAGAGAGGATTTGGGCAGGGCTTAACATAAAGGACCAAGTGTCTAGACAGTGGTGGGGGAGTGAGGAGATCACCAAAACCTGGCTCCTAGTGACCTTAGATGTTCGTGGAGTGATGGGGAGCACTGGGACTTTTGAGCAGGGAATGACCTGGACTGGCTTCTCTTTAGATAATCCCTGCTGCTTTAGGAGAACCGCTCTGTAATCAGAGTGGAGGCTCCTGCCCTCATCCAGTAAGGGAGGGGAGGACCTGGGTCTGTGTAGGGCTGAGACACAGAAGGAGGTGTTTGGGGCATGTTCTGGAGCTAATATCAAGCTTTGCTGATGCATGAATATGAGTAGGGAAAGAGGAGCATCTAACCTGACTCCTAGATTTCTGGCCTGAAAAACTGGTTGGATGGAATTGCTGTGAAATGATCCAGGAAAGACTGGAGAAGAAAGGGTTTGGGGAGGAAAACCAAATGATTATTTGTGGACATGTGACCTTTGAGATATCTGTTAGACATCCTACATAAGATGCCGGGTCAGTCACTGGGTATGTGACTCTGGAATTTGGGAGAGAGATCAGCACTGAAGCCTTAGATCTGGGAGGCAAAGTGAGTAGATGGTATTTAAGGCCATTGGCTTCAGTGTGATGGGGGGAGGTAAGTGTAGACAGAGGAGGGCAGCAGTCAGGACCTGAGCCCTGGAACACTCCTCTGGGTGGTGGTAGGAAAACAGAACCAGCAAAGGGAGCAGGAGCAGCCAGGGGGGTGGGAGGAAACAGAGAGTGCAGGTACCTTAGGAGCCAAGGGAGTAAGTGTCAAATGCTGCCAAGGAGGTAAGGTTGGACAATGAACTGCTGTATTTGGCAGTATGCAGGTCTCTGAGGACTCCAACAAGGGCAGTTTCATGAAGAGAGAGATCAACTTGATGATAGTGGGCAGAAGAGAGTGAGTGATGAAGAATTGGAAAGAGCAAGTGTAAACAAATTTTAAAATTTGACATATGACTCTGGGGTGCCTGGGTGGCTCAGTTGGTTAAGTGCCTGACTCTTGATTTTGGCTTAGGTCATGATCTCACAGGTTTACAAGTTTGAGCCCCACATCAGGCTCTGGGCTGACAGTGTAAAGCCTGCTTGGAATGTTCTCTCTGTCTCTCTCTCTTTTTGCCCCTTCTCTCTCTCTCTCAGAATAAACTTTTTTAAAAAAATTAAAATTTGACATATAGTGTAAATATAACAAATGGGCAACTCTCAAAGATACAGCTCAATAAATGTTTTTTTAAGTTTATTTATTTTGAGAGAGACAGAGACAGTGCGAGTAGGGGGAGGGGCAGAGAGAGAGAGAGAGAGGGAGGGAGAGAATCCCAAGCAGACTCCATGCTGGCAGCACAGGGTCTGATACAGGGCTCAAACACACGAAGCCGTGAGATCATGACCTGAGCCTAAACCAAGAATCGGACTCTTAACCAACTAAGCCACTCAGGCACCCCCAGCTCAATAAATGTTAAATTCTTGTACATCTGTCACCTAGATCAAGGTATAGACTATCCCCAGCTCCTCCAAGGGGCCACTTTGTGCCCCCTTCAGATGATATCCCCCCAAATAACCACTATTTTGATTTCTATCACCTAGGATTCTTTTTGCTTCTTAAACATAGACAACTTTTAAGAGATTTTGTTAATGCCTGGGCTCAGGTTTCGTAGACAGATAATGTTCTAATGGTGAAGGGAAGTGGGCAACTGGAGTTTAGACTCTGTGGGGTAGCGAGTCCTGAGCCCAGTTTTCCTGGGTGCTATGCTTGTGCTGTCTCCAAGGACTGCATGACTGAGACTTACTTCCCTGAACTTCAGTTTCCCTAGCTGAAGCTTGATCCTTTTCTCCTAATGTTTCCTTTGGGTTGTAGTAATGAATGAGGAGAATTCATCAGAAGCAGTGAAACCTGGTGTTGTTCAGGCCTCTTAATGCCCGTCTGGAGTCTAGAGCTCAAGTACCAGGGATGGGCGGAGCTAGAATCTGGAAGGCCCAGGAGTCCAGCCTGCCCAGCTGTGTTTAAGCGACTCACCTGGCAACGGGGTAGGCCTGACAAACACGTCTGGTCTTCTGGAGTCTCCTCTGCTGTCTGCATCTTCAGGCCATTATGGTACTGCTCAGGCCCCTGGCGCTTCTGCTTGCTCTGACTGTCTTTGGTGAGGAGCTGGTGGGTGGGGAAACCCCAGTTCTCATTATCCTACCCCCCCCCCGCCCCATTCCTACACTGGAGTGGATTTGTGACCCTCCTCAGATAAGCTACCATAGAGTGCAGGGACTGGGGGAGAGCCAGGAAAAGGGCAAAGATCTAACTCCTTGACCCTTATTTCTTATCATGGCTGCTTCCTCAACCAAGTCCTCACTCCAATTCTGTGAAATGAACTGAGCCATAGTTGGATGTGGGGGACAAGGAAGAGTTTTTGGCTGCTTGGCCGTGAGATGTGACCAAGCCCTGAAGGAGAAGATCAGGACTATGCTCTGGGGGGAGAGGGGGGTTCCAGCCTGAATTGTCTCTTCCTCACAGAACTCCACTGCCTGCCCTGGTTCATAAATGTCTCTGAGAGCCAGGGACCCGGCACGATCCTTCAGTCCTTCTCCTTCAATTGCACTTCTCATATCCCCACCCTGCAGCTGGTCCACGTGCAGCCACCCACCACCTTCTTCAACCCACCCAGCCTGACCAGGCGGCAGGGGACCTATGTGGGCATGGTAGGATCATGGGCACAGATGGGAAACACGGGCACAGATGGGAACCATGGGGGAACAAAGGCAGACCTTAATTCACAAGGCCACAGGTAGTAGAAGGGAATGGAGAGGCTATAGTCCCACATGCACTGCCTACCTGGTACAGGTGACCTTAAGCAGCTTGGCCCGGCTGGATGCTCTATCAGTGAATCACTATCAGCTGCAGCTGCGGTTCACGTGTGGCAACCGTGTGATGGAAGGACCACTCTCTGTGAATGTGCAGCGGGACCCTGCTCATAGTGCATGTGCTGGCCGATTTGCCAGCCCAGGTGAGGCCAGGGGCAGCAAGCAGGGGTGGGCAGGCATAGCCTGAACAGAGCCTCCCTGACCTCTCCTCTGGCTAGCTGGAGAAATCATTCAGGTTCTGGAGACAGTCACACCTGGGGCCCGGCTGTACACTCTGCTGCTCCCAGGCCTGGAACTCCAGCGTGCCCAGGTGAGCCCAGCACATAGGCAGTATGGGGGGGGGGGGCAGAATGAGGGAGGCACATGGAGAGACCAAGCCCAGCCCTTCCTGGCCCAGCCCTCTCTAACCAAACACCCCTCCCCTAGCAGAGGGACACTTTAGTGTCAGCTAAGCCTCTACATGATGCCTATTCTTGTAAAGAGCCATTGATGGCTGCCCACTCCCAATGACCATGACTGTTTCTATAAGGGCATCTCAGGGGCTTGTTTTCTTTCATGTTCTCTGTGTGTTCTGAATTCTCCATGAAAATTGAGTCACTTTTGTAATCCAGAAAGAAATGCAGTTTAAAAAACAAAATAATTGGATTAAAACCGGAGAAGATTGAAGATCAGGGCCAGAGGTCAAGGTGGAGGTTGGGGACCCACCCTGCATCAGGGTATAGGAGGGTTGGGTATGGGCAGGTACTTGCTATGTTGCTGGGGGATTTTGGCAGGGATGCTGTGGGGGCACTGGGGCCTGGGGCTGGGGTCTCCAGCCTCTCTGTCCTGTCAGATAAGTATCATCAGTGCCCAGGACCCTCCATATTTCCCTGGACCTTTCTCCATCAATGGTCAAGGTTGGCTGCTGGCGCCATCCCAGGGCCTCAGAGGCCAGGCTCAAAAGGTGAGCATGACTTGGGATGTAGGGATACACAATAGACAGAGCCACACCACTTCCTGGAGGTTTGTTCTTGGCCTTCTAGATTTTGCTGCCTCATTCAGACATAGCCCAAACCTATACATGCTGCCACATTCTGGCTGTTCTTCCACATTGGCCTGGTTCTGTGCTGGGTTCTGGAGTTCCAGAAAGAGAAGGGATTCCTGGCTCTGGGAGCACCCAGTGCCTCTAATAGAATTGAAAATACTCAAAGCAGTCACACCGGAAGAGAAAGTTCTGGGTAAAGTGGCTAGTACAGTCTGGAGGAGGCTAGAGAAATTCCTTGTTTATTATTATTTTTTAAAACATTAGCAGTTTTGTTTTTTGCTTTTAAAGTTTATTTATTTATTTTGAGAGAGAGTGTGTGAGCAGTGGAGGGGAAGAGGGAGAGGGAGAGAGAAAGAATCCCAAGAAGGCTCTGCACTGTCTGCATGGAGCCCGATGCAAGGCTCATTGTGGGGCTCAAACTCACGAATTGACCCATGAGATCATGAGCTGAAATCAAGAGTCAGGTGCTTAACCAACTGAGCCATCCAGGCATCTGGAGAAATTCTTTCTTTAAAATTTCCAAGTCTTTTTAAAAAAGTTTATTTGTTTTGATAGAGAAAGTGCAAGTGAGAGGGGGGAAGAGAGAGAGAAGGAGAGAAAGAATCCTAAGCAGGCTCTGCACTGTCAGCAGAGAGCCCTATGCAGGGCTCAAACTCATGAGTTGTGAGATCATGACCTGAGCCAAAATCAAGAGTCCAACATTTAATTGACTGCGCCACCCAGGTACCCTGATAAATTCCTTCTTTAAAATTCCATGTCTAGTGACAGACTCTAAATGATGTCTCATTGTGAATAACTCAGATATCACACTTCTTTGAGCTGTTTGCATCCTAATGGAAGTATTTATGGCCCCAAGAACGGGACTCAAAGGAGTGCCTGTCTGCAGAATGAGAGATGATGGGGGGGGGGGCTCCTTGTGGAGGGCCCCAGGCAGGGGGAAGGGGCCTATTTGAAGAGAAGACTGGCACAGACATACAGGTATACACACATTGTAGTTCCCTTACTGTTCTGTGTGCACTGCAGGTCTTCCAGCTTCAGATTTTGGTGACTTTTGGACAAAATCAAAGCTGCCTTGGGATGCTCAAGGTGAAAGTTTTGCCTGTTCCCTCCAGCCAGATCTCCTTCCTGTAAGACTCCCCTACCCTGGGTACAGTGAGGGAGGGAATTAGGAGTAAGGTTAAGGTGTGGGGCTGCTGGGGTGTCCCCAGAGAGCTGCGTATGAGGGAAGCCCCAGAGGGGCACGCGGATGGGGCCAGGGGTGGCGGAAGAGGGCATGGCTAGTGCTCCCTTTTTGGTCCAGGAAGCAGGCCTCGAATATCACCATCCTGGAGGACCTGCCCCCCGGGGGTAAGGTGGTTCAGGTCCATGCCCAGGGCTTCGATATACGCTACGAAATCCTCTCCCCGGTGCCCTGCCCGCTGTTCTCCATCGGACGTGGTGAGGAGCGTAGCGGGGCCGGTGCGGGATGCCTGCGAGGCTGGTCCACAGTGATCCGCACTACCTCGTCGCCCTCCTGAGAAATGGGGCTTAAGCCCAGACAGACGCCGGCGCGGTGCAGTTTGGGGGCCGGGCTACAATTAGAGGCGAGCCTTGGAGGAGGGAGCAGGGGTGGCCAGGCTCAACCCCCTCGCGCTGAAGGTGGATTAGGTGTGACGGTGGGGATCGAACTGACCTGGGGGCGGGTCTAAACTCAGCATTCCCCGCCCCTACCCCGCCCAGCCGACGGTGTGATTCGCACCGCCGCGCCCCTGGAGTTAGCGCAGGCCCGGGGCTCGGCGGTCACTAGTCTGCGGGTGAAGGCCTACGAGCGGCTTTGGCCATGGGCCAGCGTTGACCTGGAGCTCACGGTGAACGTGCGCTCAGTCAACCGCTGGCCTCCACGCTGCCTCCCAGCGATGCTGGTGTGAGTATACAGGAGACTTACCTAAGCTACAGGGGTGAGAGCCATGGTTCTCCCTGGTCCACACTGACTTTTGCCCTGCGGCCCGCACTCTGCTTTCAGGACCCAAATCCCCGAGACCACGCTGGTGGGCACCGTGCTGAACACCTTCACTTGTGCTGATCCAGACTCTCCTGGCTCCATCCTGGACTACCAGCTGCAGTTCCACAGCCCTCCTGGCTCAGCTCACCTCTGCCTTCGAGACAGGGTCCTAGAGGTGCCCAGTCCGCGCCTCCAGAACCACATGCAGGGTGCTGGGGACCCGAAGGTGGAGGGTTAGGGGGCAAAGGTCTGTGGGAGCTGAGACCGTGACCATGAGGGAGATGGTGGTGGAGCCAATCTGCACCCACAGAGCTGGAAAGCAAGGGCTCAGGGTTGACCATGTGTGGTTGCCCTGACCTGAGGCGGCCCAGTGTGATTCTAGACTTCTCCAGGCCTTAGCTCAGCCTCACTCTGTGGCCCCTCTGGCCAGGTGAATGCCACCCTGGACTGTGACGCTCCTGGGGCCTGCTTTCAGCATGCAGCCTCCATCCTGGTGCTCGATGGTGGTCAGCCCCTGATGACCAGTGAGTGACCATACCCAGCCCTGGACATCCAGGACAGGGCTGTTCTGTACCTCTCTCTTCTCATCCTCAAGATAGAGTCACCTATCCTCCCATAGAAATCAAAAGGGCAGGGTTGTCTCCCTAGGGTGGGGCATATCTCTCCTTGACACCTCCCCACCCAGCAAGAGATGGCTATTGTTTGCCCTCCCTCCAGACCCTCTCCATCCTTAGACCCCCAGAGCAGGGCCATGTCTCCCTCCTCAGACCCCAGGGAATGGCTGGGCACCCCACACCAGCTCCTTGACTACCAAATGGTCTCCAGCTGAGGTGCCAGTACTGGTGATGGTGACTCCTGTCAACGAGTTCTCCCCAACCTGTGTTCCACACAAGTTCTGGATCCGGGAAGATGCAGGGCCCCATACTCTGCTGGGCTCTGTGGTGGGCATGGACAAGGATTACCCACACAACAGCATTGAGTACTACATCTCTGGCGGGCCTACCATCTTTTCTGTGGATCGTCTCAGTGGTACTCCCACCCCAGGGCTGGGATGAAGGGGTGAAACCAGAGTTGACTGCAGGCTGAGGCTGTGGGCATCTCTTTCAGGGGAGGTTCACCTCCTGGGATCTTTGGACTATGAACTGCAGACATTGTACAGGCTCACTGTCCTGCTGATTGACCATAGCCAAGACCAGGACCCCAATCACCACCGTTCTGGTTCCTGTACCATTACCATTGAGGTTGAGGTAATTGAGCCCTGAGGCCTTGGGAAAAATCGGAAAGTGTTCACATCTTCCTCTGGCATTCTGCTTTTCTACACTTTGCCTAAATTTCCTCCATTGGTTGACTGGAGAGGGATGGTGCCTCATTGTGGAAAACTTTGGAGCCTGTTGCCTGACACCTTGGTTCTGGAGGAGGCTGAGGAGCTGGCCTGGGGATTTGGGGTGACCTGGCCATATTCCTGCAGGATGTGAACGATCATGCCCCCGAGTGTCAGCCTCCATTTCAGGAACTCACCATCTACACTCTCCTGGGCCATAGTGTGGAGGTGACCAAAGTGTCATGTTGGGTTCCCCAGGAGCCACAGCGTCTGGCCTTCTCCTACAGCATTGTGGGAGGTGAGGATCATGGGGGGCCACCAGGCTGTTGGGGAAGGAGCAGGTCAAGGCCAACAATGGTCCCTTTCTTCTGCTTTCAGGGAATAGTCAGAGCCAATTCAGCCTGCAAGGAGACACCCTGGTGTACAACAACATCACTTTGGGGCCCTCCTGGCCAGAGCAGTTCTATACTTATGAGCTACTGATCCATGTAGCTGATGCAGGTCCCTCCATCCCCCACCTCAGCACCACAGCCACTGTCATTGTGCATCTAGTTCCCTGGAGCGCCAGCACAGTGGCCACTCACACCCACAGAGCCACAGTGAGGGGGGTCCTTGGGGCTTTGGGGGGTAGGGAGAAAGGATCTTGAAGGGCAAGGAGATCTAGTTTTCCAAGTGGAACTATGGGGGAAGGCATTCCAGAGGGAACCATTGAATGTATGGAGGCTGACAATACAGAAGAGCAACTCTGGGGTGCGGGGTAGCCCAAACTTTGGAGTGGTTTGGAAGCTGGATGATCAGGGCATTTTGGCAGGGCTGTGGCCCCCATTTCAGGTGCCTTCAGTGAGGACACCCTTGCTTGTGACCGACACAGAGACTTTCTGGCAGCCGGAGCCCTGGTTTGTGGTGGTGCTAACAGTGACCAGTGCCCTCTTTGTCTTGGCCCTGTGCTGGCTCCTCAGCAAGCTCTTCCAAGGGTAGGGCTCCTAACCCTGGGCTCTTACCCCAGCCCACTAATGGTCCCCATCTGTGATAGGTTCTTTCACCAAGATTTGATGACAATGCCCAAGTTGATGAGCAGGCAAACTGCTATTAGTGGGAGCTGCTCCCCCTCCAGAGGTTGTCAGGTTAGAGGCAGAGAGGCACTAGGGGGAAGTTGTCTCCATTGTTGACAGAGCTGGGTCTTGGAATGCAGTGGATGTGGATGAGGCCCAGTGCTTTAGACTCAGAGTCTATCATGCACTGGGCATTTGCCCCTATTCCTGACCCCTACCCTCCACTCGACACTTATTCTGCCCCTCGGGGTGAGTTTTTTTATGGGCACAGGACTGACTCAGGGGAAGGTGGGGATAACAACGTGGGCATTGTAAATGGACATTGGCTATCTCCAGTATAAAGGGAGAGATGAATGGTGCTGGTTCCTGGAACCAGCAAGTCTGCTGCCCTCACTGCTTGGTCCCTCCTCCAGGCATTTTAGGCTGGCCCAGATGCATCAGACACCAAGCAAACCAGCCCAGGCTTTGCTACTAAGCAGGTCAGTTTCCTTTGCATACCCCTATGCTTGAGAGTCCATCTCTTAAATTCAGGCTGGGGCCAAGAGCCTTATCCTGTATTCCTGCTTTTACTTTACCCCAGCATCCAGGGAACTGAGGAGTCCTTTCAGGGATTCATGGAGGCACCCAGGATGGAGATGCCCCAAGCACCCAGCAATGTCAACCTGAGACTGGTATGTCAACCTACCATCCTGTATAGTGGGCACTGGGCTGCTCTAGAGGACTTCCCTGACAAGCCTGCCTCCTTCCTTGTGGCTGTCTACCTCTGTGGTAGAGCCCATGCCAGCACCATCAGGATGGAACAGGGAAGTGGGCTCCTAGCCCCTATGGAAGCAGACCTTCACCTGCTCCTGGGGGGCAGGGCTCAACTCATTACTGCCTTTCATTCTTCCCTTCAGCAGCACTTTGATGGCAGAGCACAGGACTCCCGTGAGTCCCCCTTTTCCCAAACTACTCTTCACCTGGGTCCACTTCTCTCCTTAGCCCATCTCAGCATCTCCTCCTACCACCAGGCATCCACTATCTATTCTTTCCCTGAATGGGGTCTGTTCTCACCTTTCAGCCAATGTTTTTTTTTTTTAATTTTGTTTTTTTTACATTTATTTCTTTTTGAGAGACAGAGAGAGACAGAGCACAAGTCGGGGAGGGCGAGAGAGAGGAGACACAGAATCCAAAGCAGGCTCCAGGCTCCGGGCTGTCAGCACAGAGCCCGAGGCGGGACTCGAACTGACAGACTGTGAGATCATGACCTGAGCTGAAGTTGGATGCTTAACCGGCTGAGCCCCCAGGTGCCCCAGCCAATGTTTCTCAAACACCTGTTGGGCCAGGAGGTGACTCAGACCTGGTCTGTTTCCTGCCCATGGCAGAAGGGTTGGTGAGGAGAAAGGCTCTCAGATATTACATTGTCATCAGTGATTTATGGCAGAGTAATCTTGCACTGGGGCTTAGTTAGAGGAACTGGTGTTCAGTTTGGGGGCAATCAAGGATGCTTCCTGTGAATTTGAGTTAGACCTCAAAGGATTGGTGAGGAAGGAGGGAAGGGACAAGTCAGATCAAGCAGAAGGAGGGTCTCACCAAGGGTTCTGGAATGTCTTCCCCTACGTTTAAGGGAAGGAGGCTGTTCTGCTGAGGCCAGCAGTGCCCTCTCTCCCTCCTGACTATTTGAACTCAGGTACAGGCAGAGATTACCTGTTCAACACGCTCACGGGAGCCCGGCGCTGGCTCTGAAGCCAGGAAGCTGCTTCACTATTTGTGGAATTTTTTCTTGCCATGATCATGCTGCTGAGTTTTCAAGTTGATTCAATAATAAACAAAATTACAAACAGAAGAGTCCTAGCCTTGAAAACCACCTGTGGGAGAAGCTCTGGGATCTGAGCTTCCTTGTTCTCAACTGGAGAGTGCCTTGCTTTCTGGGAACACTCTAGGGAGTAGTAAGATTATTTTTCTTATAAGAAGGCATTGCATGATGCTCTGACTGATCATGATTAATGCAGAGGTAAGAGGCTGTTATCTTTATTAGTGACAGAGGGGGCCTCCAACCAGCCTGTCCCTTCAAAGACCACCTGCTCTAGCAGATGGGGAGGGCCCAGTAACTTTCTTTTCCCACTGAAAGGAATACATTGTTGCTGTTTGAAGGACCCCACCGACCTCTAGGGCTTTGTTGACTGTGTGTGGAGGTTTTCTTGGGAAAGAACTGGAACTTTTGCACTGAGGTGGGGGTTGGTGCAGACTTGAGAACCCCTGTGGCATGGATGGCTATGAGGGATTGATGGTAGCCCTCTTCAGATTGGATATTCCTCTTTCTTCCTGATCTGTGTCTTCTGATGTCTTAGCCCTCATCCCTCCCTATGCTGAGCTGAGTGCTGCACATAACTAGGTGGCCTGCTATAACCTGCAGGAGGGCAGGTTCTGTTGGGGGCAGTGTGAGCTCACTCCCTTTGCCCAGCCTCGAATCAGGTCTCAGGTTACTGCCAGCTCTCCGAGAGGACCTGCTGTCTGGGTAGAGGCTACCTTTCCTGAGGTATCCCTAAGTTCTTTCGATCTTCTCCCCTGTGCCAACTCTGTGGGCCTGAACCCTCTCAGGGCAATGGAGGACCTCCTTTCCTGAGCCAGATATGATATCCAAGTCAGGGAAAAAGCCGAATGCCTTCTGTGGCAAAAGTATGCTTCATGGTGCTCTCGCAAAAGTGAGGGTGTTATAGCTGGCCCCAGTGACAGCAACCTGAGAGCAGGCTGTTCCTGGAAGTGGTTACAGGCAGACTTTTCCCTGCTCTAAGGGCTCATTTGTTATTCTCGTTTTACAGATGGGGCAACTAAGCCTCAAAAGTCACATAACTAGCTAGTTCTGGCACTTCACTTGGGTCCAAGCTGTGTGATTGCATTTGAGTTCCTAACCCTGAAGCCAAGCCCAGGGTTAGGTGCTCTGTATGGGGGACCAGGGAAAACTATTTCCTGGGACTCCTAACCTCTGAGATAGATCATGATGGTCCAGGGCTAAAGCTGTGTCACAGGTATTCAAGAGAAGATGCTCTAGGGGAGGAAGAGTTTCTTTTGTGTGCCAGGGCTTGTGCTGGGCACTGAACTCATAGCAAAAGGACAAACGTGGGCAACGGGCCAGGGACTGCTTGGAGGAGCACACAAGACTGCACCTCGCCATTGATGAGGGCAAAGGTGTAGAAGTCACTGGGAATAGGGAATTATACTTTGAAGCCAATAGGACGAGGTATGAGATCCGATGCCTCCATTTCCAGAGGTGGGGTGACCTTGGCCAGGCCTCCCCCTCTGTGCCTCAGTTTCCTCACCACTGAACCTGGACAACCCCTCCCTTCCAGTGTGGGTGATAAAAAAAAATATATATAGCACATAGCAGACACTCCCTAAGTGTGTACGCATGTATGAGAAGACGCCGTGGGCTCCTACAAAAAGGCTGCACACGCAAAAAGGCCAAGGGCGCTAGATCCCCAGAGTCGCCAAGCAAAAGCTCTGCCGCCAGCGACTCCAGGAACGGGGCGCATGCGCCAACCCGTGCCGTCACAGTCACGTCCTGAGGCGTTCGGCAGGGCCGTGAGAGGCAGGCTTTGACTGACAGGCCGGCCGACCTGTCAGAGAAAAGCACTCCCTTAGGCCTCGGACGAAGAGGATGTTGATTGGGGATATCCTCGCCTGGGGGCGGGTTCTTTGCCGTCCTGGTTACTATGACGCCCGGCCCCCGCCCCCTCGGCTGGCCGCCATCTTGTTGTTGATCCGTACCCAGTGGGCAGCGCCGGGAGCTGGACCGAGCGGCCGGTGCGGGGCCGCTGCTGCGGGGCTCGTCCACCTGCGCTGCCTGCCAGGGGCGGGCCGAAACCTGGAGGCCCGGGGGGCCCAGCTCCCGTGGGGAGCCGTGGGCGCCCACTGCCCGGGCTGGGCCGGTGAGTGACAGGAGCCGGGCNGGGTGGACAGCCTCGGGGTAGAGGTCTGAGAGCCCCGCGCCCGAAGGCCGGCCAGCGGGGTAGCGGGAAATTAGCTCCGCGGACCCGTACGGCTGAAACGTGTCCGTTGCCAGTCTGATGCTCTGTGGGGTATTCTGTTGCTCCCGAATGAGAAATACACTTACCTCTTTCTTAGATGTGGTTCCTGCAAGTGTTTTTCAGACTGCTTGGAAACTAAGACTAGACGAATCAAGCTAAAGCCTCTGCGAACCCAGGCAGGCCAGTGTCACGGCCCTGTGATTCTGGCAGGGCTAAGGCCCTCTGCCAGGCTCCTGCCTCCTGTACTCCTCGGAGCTCACTGTTTGCTTCTTCTTGAAGAGCCTGCTTAAATGTTCATGATGCCTGAGTTTTATTTTGGAACATAATTTCTTTGGTTTGTGACCATTTTTTGGTCTTGTGGTAAGGTCTTCTGTTTGCTCTAGAAGAAAGTGAATTATTATGGTGATGAGTTGGTTGATTTTATGTCCTAAAGAGGTATTCTGTCAGTGTATTCAGGAGACAAAGGAAAAGTAGGACTGTGTTAGAATCAGAAAAAGAAATGAAACTTAATTTTTGTCCTTGGAGATGTATGGAACTGCCAAATTAACTTTTAAGAGTCGAAGTTTATCTTGCCCAATGAAAACAGAAAGTCAGACCCCCCTTTCTGCGGGGATGGGAGGGTTAGAGACCGTGGACAAGGTGTTAGATCTAGGAAGAGTTCTGAGTGCTCCAAAACACATTGCTTTTTCCATGTGGTCCCTTGACTCTGCAAAGGCTCGTTGTATATGGTCATACAAAAAGGCTGCATGTATGAACTAAGAAGTGAGGCAGCAATACTTTGTGTGTTTGTGTCAGGATCTTGTCATCTTAGAATGTTTGATTTTGAAAGAACCTAGCTCCTTGATCAGGAGATCCTTTTTGAGAAGATGCTGAAACCAGAAGAGGCCTGTTGCTGTGGCGTTACTTGTGAGAACACAAAGATTCTTCCTTGTATTTATGTAACTTACCTGTAAATGTCAGCACTTTTAACTATCATGAGCAACAGACACACTTCGTGAGACTCTGGAGATCCTACAGTGAAGTCAGAAACTGCTGCAGGCTGGGATGAGATCTGATGTCCTAACTTGGCATTCAAGGTGCTGCTGCCCAGCTGGCCCCAGCCCACCTCTCCAGGGCTTATCCTAATCCCCATTAGCCAAATGATTTGCTAGACTTTCTGTACATGGTATTTCCCTACACAGTTCTCTTGCCAGCTGAGTCCAGTGACTTTTGCTCCTCTTTGGAATACCCTTTTTCCTCATCTCCACTTCTCTTTTCTTGAGGATCCAGCTCCGCAAAACACTCCCCACACGTTCCAGTCCCAGAGGGTACTCTGACCTGCAGCAGCAGCATCATTGCCCTTATTCAAAAAACAAAACAGTATTTGCTCTTTTAAGAATTTTTTTTGTTTCCTCTGCTAAGACCAAACTCCTTTCTTAAAGCGACTGTATTTTTGTGTCTTCTTGTACCTGCATATAGTAGATGAAAACCAAATGTTTACAAGAGTGTGTTAAATTTGTCTGAGTTTGAAACACCCTCTGTATTTAAACAGGGAAATGGAGAGAATAGGCATGTAAAAATGGGAATTTGGTGGCCGTGGATCTCTGCCTCCTATCCTGCCTGAAGTGCTTACACCTCAGTGCTGTAGAACAGAGGCAGAACTTACTCAAAGTGCAGAACTGAAGCCTTAAAACAAAGTAATTTTGCATCTCAGAAGGGCCCGTGTGGCCCATCTACTTCCTGGCTAAGATGCCATATTGATTCTTGGAAAACATGTATAGATAGGGTTAGCGTAGTGCTGGGTGCTTAGATTCTTACACCCTCTTCTTGGGTGGTCTTGGTCTCACTGCCACCTTGGACTACTGTAAATGTGTCTGTTATTTGCTGCTTGCCTTTCTTCCAGTGCTGCCCTGAGGCTGTAAGGAGCAGTGATGAGAGAGCTGGGGAAAGGCTGCACAGTACACTCCATCTCTGGCTTTGGGCAGTGGAGCAGTCAGAGATTTTGTTTGTGCCACTGGATGTGTGCTTTGCCTCGATTTTAAATCAGATTTTATTTTTCTCCTTCTATTACAGCAGAATTTGGGCAATGGATTATGAGTGGGACAACCTAAGACATGTTGGTTCTCTTATGAAAAGTGATAGATCAAGACTGTCATATTTGCTACTATGGTTTGAAAGTTGCATTTATGTAAGAGGTATTACAGATGAGTTTTGATGGGAAAACATGTTCGTTTGAGGGCTGGATCCTTGTTAGGGACTTTGCTTTGTTGAATGCTTAGAAAGTCTGCTAATCTCTTCTGTAAAAGTTTCATTTGTGGGTGGGGGTTTAGATCATTTATTCCTTTCCCTTCATTTTATAGAAGGTGGACAGTCTAGGTGAGTAGGTTAGGACTGGACTCTTTTCAAGTCTATAAAATTTGATGTCTGTGAATCAGCTTGAAGTTCATAAAAATCAGGGTGTGTGAGGATTGAATAAATCCACTTATAAATGACTTATTCTGTAATCGAAAAGTCAGGTAGTGACGAGGGTTGGTGACAATGTGGAGAAATCAGAACCTTCATACATAGAAGATGGTATGAATGTAAGATAATGCAGCCAGGGACGAGTCAGGTATTTTGTATAGTTGTGCCAGTAAATTGGTGCTTTTGCCTGGATTTGGAAAACAGTCTGACAGTTCTTTAACTGCTTAAACATAGGGTCACCATATGGCCCAGCAGTCCCACTCCTGGTTATCTACCCAAGAGAAATGAGAACATATGTCTGCACAAAAACCTGTATATGAATGTTTATAGCAGTGTTATTTGTAGTAGCCAAAGGGGCAAACAGGTCAACCGTCTATCAGTTGATAATAAATAAAACGTGGTATATATATACAATGGAATGTTATTTAGCAATAGAAAAGAATGCAGTGCTGATACATGCTGCAACATGGATGAACCTGGACAACATGTAAAATGAAGGAAGCCAGACACAAAAGATCTCCTACTAAATGATTCCATTTGTATGAATATCCAGAATAGAGATCAGAAGTAGATTAGTGATTGCTTAGGGGTTGAAGGTTGATGAGAGCCTTGGGGAATGATAGCTAAAGGTTATGGGGTTTCTTTTTGATGTGATGAATATGTTTAAAAATCGTAATGGTAGTTGCATATGCCTAGAATATACTAAAAACCATTAAATTGTACACGTTAAGTGGGTGAATTGTATGATGTGTGATTGTAACTCAAAGCTGCTATTAACAACATCTTACGTAAGGGGCGCCTGGGTGGCTCAGTCGGTTGAGTGTTCAGCTTTGGCTCAGGTCATGATCTCGCAGTTCTTGGGTTTGAGCCCCGCGTCGGGCTCTGTGCTGACAGCTCAGAGCCTGGAGCCTGTTTCAGATTCTGTGTCTCCCTTTCCCTCTAACCCTCCGCTGCTCACGTTCTCTCTCTCTCTCTCAGAAATAAATAAAACCTTAAAAAAAAAACAAAACTTAATGTAAGTAATATACACTAGTTAAAAAAATAAGATATGAGTAATAGGAAGAAATAAAAATAAAGGACCATTCATAACTTTCACTGTGTTTTAGTGTATAACCAGACTTTTTTTTCCTTTGTCTTTAATTTTTACAAAAATGAGATGATGCTATACATCCTGACTTGTGCTTTTTTTTGTAGTCAGCAATATATTATAAACATCCGTGTTGGTAAATGATGCATTTACATCATGGGCCAGTTGGCAGCAAATTGAGGGAAGCAGAATGTAAGGGCATCATGTAGAGCGTAGGGACTAGGGTGAACCAGCAAGTGCAGGCTTATCTAAAGGGTGAGTGTTGCTCAGTTTCAGCCATTTGTGTTACCAGATCTTGTGATTTTTTTTTTTAAAGAAAACAAATCTGAATTTTTATGTGAAATTTCCTGATTATTTATTTAATTTTTAGAAAATGTTTTATTTATTTTTGAGGGAGAGAGAGTATGAGCAGGGGAGGGGCAGAGAGACAAGGAGACACAAAATCCAAAACAGGCTCCAGGCTCTGAGCTGTCAGCACAGAGCCTGATGCGGGGCTCGAACTCAGGAACCATGATATCATGACCTGAGCTGAAGTCAGATGTTTAACTGATTGAGCCACCCAGGAGCCCCCCCCCCGCCCCGATTTTTTAATTTGACAATGAATTAGGAAAATTTGAGCCACTTTGCTGGTGAAAAAAAAATCCCTTTGCAGACCAGAAATGGCAAAAAACTTGAGTTGCCTGTTGTGTACATTACCAGCTAAAGAGGAACAAGGTGACAGTCTGCCTTCTTGTTTCAGCTCTAATACTGTAAACAAATGTCCTTTTCGTGGTCTGCTTAGCACCATTTTTAAAAAATATTTTTGTGTTTTTTGGGAATTGTGCTGCTTAAAATGGCTCTCAAGTGTATTGCAGAAGTGCCGTTAATCTTCCTAAGCACAAGAAGAAATATGGAGAAAATGGAGAAAATATGAGTATTAGATAAGTTTTGTTCGGAAATGAATTGTAGTGCTGCTGGCTGAGAGTTCAGTATTAATGAGTCAGTAATATCCAGCAGTCCCCCCTTATCCACGGTGTATACTTTCCAGGACTCTTCAGTGAATGCCTGAAACTGCGGATGTTACTGAACCCTATATGTGCTGTTTTTTCTTATACATACTGTGCCTATAATAATGTTTATAAATCAGGCACAAAGACTAACAATAACTAATAATAAATTAAAACAATTGTAACAATATACTGTAATAAAAGTTATGTGAATGGGGTCTCACAGTATCTTAGTGTATTGCACTCAGCCTTCTTCTGATGATGTGAGATAGTAAAATGTCTACATGATAAGATGAAGTGAGCTACATGAGCTACATGATGTAGGCATTGTGACGTAGCTGTTAGGCTACTAGTGACCTTTCTGAACATACCTTAGGAGGAGGACCATTTGCTTCTGGATCTTGGTTGACTCTGGGTAACTGAAACCATGGAAAGCAAAAGCATGGATAAGTGGGACTATTGTATTTTTTTTTTAAATGTTTTATTTATTTCTAGGAGAGAGAGAGAGACAGCGTGAGCAGGAGAGGGTCAGAGAGAGAGGGAGTCACAGACTGAAACAGGCTCCAGGCTCTGAGCTGGCAGTCAGCACAGAGCCCGACGCGGAGCTCGAACCCACGAACCGCGAGATCATGACCTAAGCGAAAGTCGGACGCTTAACCGACTAAGCCACCCAGGCGCCCCGGGACTATTGTATTTTAAAGTGTCTTTAAATAGAAACATAGGTACAGGTTATATATTTTGTATATGTAGCTCTGGAACTTTATGAATTGATTGGTTGACAAATGTGACCTAAAGCTCACAGAAACCTAACCCTGTTTTTCCCCTAGTAGTAGGGCTTGATACTTGCTAACTTGGTGTTAGTGGTGACTTTATGAAATGTAACTACAGAGAATAATGAGAAGTCTTCTATATCGGGCTTCTTTTGTTCAGTGTGATGTTTTTGAGGTTCATCCATTTTGTTGTGTTCCTTTTTATTCCTCAGTAGTATTCCATTTTATGGCTATACCATTTGCTGATGGGCATTTGGGTTGTTTCTAATTTGGGGCTTTTATGAATAGAGAGAGACGCAATAGATGTTTCCACACAAGTCTGTGTGTATACATATCTTTATTTCTCTTCAGTAACTGAGAGTAGAATGGCTTTGACTCCCAGACTACCATCAGAAGGGCACTGTTTCAGGAAAAGTTAAGAGTAGTGCTTTGGGCTCTGGGCCCAGTTTTATTATTCCTCCCTCATAGTTTTCAGCTCCAAGTTTCATTTTCTACTTTTGCCGGATTCCCATACCTACCCAGCGTGAGACAAGAACTAATGGATACTCCATTGAGGTGGGAAGTTGAAGTAACCAGGAACTGTTTATTGCTGGTAGACACAAGCTTCTAGATGGAGGGGGTCTGTTTTCTTTAGAACTTATATCAGTGCTTATCATGCTTCTGGATTTCTGTTAATTGATGCAGGCCAGGAGGCTTCTTGGTCATTCACAGGGTTCACAGAATTCATCCTTCATCTCTCTATGCAGTTTGGCCTTGGTGATTTTTTGCCTTTGTAAGTGTTCAGGCCTAGTTACTCCAGTGGACACTTCCTCTTTAGACTATTAGTCAAGTGGCGTGTATTTTGCTACTTTAAATTTTAATTTTGCTACTGTGAATTTTAATTCACATAGAACTTTTTAAAGTTTGAGGCTTCTTCTATGATCGTCCATATGTAGTGTTAGAAAACTGGCACCGACCCAGAGGGTCTTAGTTAAGTGTTCTAGATTTTAATTTTTGGGAGCAGCAAGCAGTGATTTTTGTGAGGAGTGTTTATCCCATAAGTCCACACTCCCACCTCCCATTAAAAGCCACCCACACGCCCCTATCAGAGTCTTCTTTTATTATTATTTTTAAAATTTTTATTAAAAACATTTTAAAAATGTTTATTTCTGAGAGAGAGAGAAACAGCGTGAGCAGGGGAGGGTCAAAGAGAGAGGGAGATACGGAATCTGAAGGAGGGTCCAGGATCTGAGCTAGCTGTCAGCACAGAGCCTGATGCGGGGCTTGAACCCACAAACAGTGTGATCATGACCTGAGCCAAAGTCAGATGCTTAACCTACTGAGCCACCCAGGTGCCCCCAGAGTCTTTTAAAGCTTTTGCCTGGATGGCAAAAGTTCATGAGTTTGAGCCCCTCTTCGGGCTTCCTTGCCTCGGGCTCTGTGCTGACAGCTCATAGGCTGGAGCCTGTTTCAGATTCTGTCTCTCATACTCTGTCTGTCTGTCTCTCTCTTTGAAAAATAAACATTAAAAAAGAAAGCTTTCTTGGGGCGCCTGCGTGGCTGAATCAGTTAAGTGTCCGACTCTTGGTTTCAGCTAAGGTCATGATCTCACGGTTTCTTGGGTTCATGCCCCATATCCAACTCTGCCCTGGCAGCACAGAGCCTGCTTGAGATTCTCTGTCTCCCTCTCTCTCTGCCCCTCCCCTACTTATACAGTCTTTGTCTCTCTCAAAATAAATAAACATAAAACATTTTTTTAAATTAAAAAAAAAACCCAAAGCTTTCTGGGGCACATAAGATTTTTAAATTATCTCTACACCCAGTGTGGGGCTTGAACTCACAACCTGAGATCAAGAGTCACATGCTCTACTGACTGAGCCAGGCAGGTGCCCCTAAGGCTTCCTAAATCTCTTAAAGAATTAAATTGATTCTAATGGAGCTGCTTAAATGATATTTTCTGGATGGAAGGTAAGGTGGAGATGAATGAAACTTTCATGTGGGAGTTTGTTGAAGTGAGAAAATTACTCCTTAAATACTGCTTCTTTAGGGGATGTTTTATTAATTTTAAGTCTTTATATTTATTTATAGTTCACTATATTTCTTATAGTTCGTTGGAAGAGAGAACCAATATGTGATATTGCTCTCACTTGATTGGAATCTTTATTTCCTGGTCTGCCTGTTTTTCTTTTGAATAACTTAGTGGATGAGAAAAGGAATTTCTTTTTCAACAGATAAAAGAATTAGAACATTTTAATAATTCGGCTCTTTAGAAAATATTTTTTTAAAGTTTATTTTATTTATTTTGAGAGAGAGAGAGAGAGTGAGCAGAGTAGGGGCAGAGGGAGAGAGAGAATCCCAAGCAGGCTCCTCACTGTCACTCACAGGCTCCTCACTGTGACGTGGGGCTCGATTTCATGAACCATGAGATCATGATCTGAGCTGAAATCAAGAGTTGGACACTTAACTGACTGAGCTACTCAGGCACCCCGACTTTATTTTTTAGAGCAATTTTAAATTTATAGAAAAATTGAATGTCAAGTACTGAGAGT
Source organism: Crocuta crocuta (assembly GCF_008692635.1). Classification (NCBI taxonomy): domain Eukaryota; kingdom Metazoa; phylum Chordata; class Mammalia; order Carnivora; family Hyaenidae; genus Crocuta; species Crocuta crocuta. The sequence continues at coordinate 6,772,723 of NW_027532172.1, read as the reverse complement.
TCCCATGTACCTCCAGCCCTTACTCCTTCCGCAGTAGCCTCTCCCATGATCAATATCCCACAGTACAGTGGTACATTTGTTAGTGAATGTTAGTGATTGACATCATCACCCAAGGATCATAGTTTATGTTCGGGTTCACTCTTGGTGTTGTACATTTCATACGATATATTTGTTTTGACAAATGTATAATGGTATATATCCACCATTATAGTACCATACAGAATAGTTCTGCTGTCCTAAAACTCTAGTGGTCTCCTGTTCATCCTTCCCTCTCCCTCAACCTCTGGAAACCACTAATATTTTTACTATTTTCATAGTTTTGGCTTTTCTAGAATCTCATATAGTTGGAATCATATAGTATGTAGCCTTTTTAGATTGGCTTCTTTCACTTAGTATTCTGCATTTATTTATTTATTTATTTATTTTTATGTTAATTTATTTGGGGTGGGGGGAATGGCAGAGACAGAGAGAGAGAAATTCCAAGTAGGCTCCCACTGCCANAGGAGGGATCTGTCCATCAAACCATGAGATCAGGACCTGCGCCAAAACCCAAGAGTCAGATGCTTAACTGACCCACCTACGCACCCCTAGAATGAACAGCTCTTTTTAAAGAACTAACAAGGCGTTTCATATTTGTCATGAGTTTAGACAGATGTTTAGATTCAGAGCCTATTATAAATTAGGCCAGATGCATCTTTTTCACGTTTGTGCTTTAGCTTTCATCTGCTTATTTTATGTGTGATTTAGTTTCCTCATCTTTTAAATGTAGACAACTTTTCCTTTCCTTTTGTTCCTTTCCTTTTAAGCAGCAATGCACCCTGGCGTGATACCTGGGAAATTGAGCTGTGGGTAGGTAATTATTTTACTTGGAAAAATATAATCTGTGCTGTTGAGCAAGCCTTAGTGCTGTTCTGTGGCCCTTAATGAAATACTGGCCCTTCTGGGCTGCTGAAGGTCTACATCTTGGAGCTGTTCGTAAAACTTTCCTTGTGGTAAAAATCCTTATCAAGAATCTGAGGGCGAATAAGAAAACTCTTGTAAAGCATTAAGAGTTACTTTCAGGCAAAAGCAGGTAGGGTGGATAAAAACAAATCAAAACAACTTTACTTTAAGGATTTTATCTTTTTAAATATAAGACTGTTGTTAGGATCATTCCCATTGAACAGAGCAGGTCAGATTTCTAGTCTTCATGCAACCTGAGATTAAGATAAAATCCTTCAATGGAAAAAGTTCAGATAATTCATTCTGTAGTTCTTCATTTGACTAATAAGTCATAAGAGCCAGGCAGGGGACTTGGTTTCTCCTTTCTGCTCATCTTGGAGCCCTTTGGTGGCCATAGCCTTTGCTCCTTGTAGTCTCTCTCATTGCTGTGTCTTCTGAAGACTATGTGAATGGTTCTGGTATGCTGACAACCTTCCTTTGCTGTACTTTCTTCCCCTGTGAATTACTGTCTCTGTGTGTGTATTATTACTTCAGTTTTTCCTTTAAAAAAACTGAAATTTTGTCTTAACCAGTGTAGTCAGTGGGCATTGTGAGGCTTTGTATCTGAACTATAGCATTATTTTGGTAGTTGAGGTAATGTGAACAGGTTTGCTCCCCTGCCAGGGTAGAGTGAGGGAGGATGGGAGACCATCTCTTGTGATTTGACTTAAAGTTAGATTTGTTTTGTTTTTGTTTTATTCACACTTATTTACTTTTGAGAGAGAGAAAGTCTGCGAGCAGAAGAGGGACAAGGAGACACAAGATCCGAAGCAGGCTCTAGGCTCTGAGCTGTCAGCACAGAGCCCGATGCGGGGCTCGAACCTATGAATCGTGAGATCATGACCTGAGCCGAAGTCAGCTGCTTAGCCAACTGAGCTACCCAGACGCCCCCTTAAAGTTAGATTTGTAATGCAAGTAACTGCTTTAGGGTTTAGATGTGTTCCCCGCCCCCCTTCTCTTATTTATTGACTAAGGAAACGTTTTCAGATACTGTTATCAGAAAGTTTTCTCCTGACCATGGACATTGATGCTGGTTGTTAGCATCCAAAGTGTTGCTGGGAGAATTTGAAACTCTCCAAGATTATGTTCCCACCCTTGAAAATATTGTGAAGGTTTCCAGGATACCATGCTTTCTTCAGATGGGATAGCTATAGAATCTTAGACAATTTTTAGAGTGCGGAGACTTTGGGAATTATTGTATTTGGTTTCTAGGTGGTGACTGCAGTTGTAGAGAATACATGATATTCTTAAGTGTATGTCTGGCTCTGAAATTCTTGGTATCCTTGACCATTTGGTCTCTCTTCCTTATCTCCCGTGGCCTTACTTCCCTGCATTGTGACAAAGGATGGAAGGAATATTGTTTCATGAGTCTGAAAGTTTTGGGGTTCCCACATCATTTTGTAAAGGCAAATGAACCTTCAGGTGTACTGCTGACAGTGCTAATAAGTTGATGCACCAAGTGATGCACCAAGTGATGTCTGCCTCAGCTCTCCTAGGAAGCAGGCAAGGAGAGTGAATGCTGGTATTTTTAAGTGCTTTCTAGCTGTGGAATCTTAATTTGACAAGTCAGCTGACTGACTTCTCTGTTTACTACTATGCATGTAATATTGGGTTAACCATACCTACTCCCCTACCTCATGGAGTTGATCAGATAAAGGGGAAGCTTGTCAGGTGGTTTAATGTAGGACTTAACTTTAATTTCTCAAAAACTATTTGAGAATGGTTTCCTTTGGCTCCCATAGTTTTGGCCAATCCAGTCCCCTCTGCACTGGGCTGTGCAAATCTGAGTCCTTGACTTGCTTAAAGCTCTTTGGTGAGCTTCTAGTAGGAAGTGGGTCAGGTCCCAACTCCTGAATCTGGTAGATGAGGCACTGCCTCTTCTGGTTCTTAATGGTCTCTAACTGCATTTCTTGACCCTCCAACGTCAGATGTTTCAGGTGACTCTTTCTCCCTCTGGGCCATTGCCCATACTTTAATTCCCCCACCTCCTCCATCCTGCTTCCTGTCAGACTCTAGTTATCTTTCAGATTTCAGTTTAGGTGCCATATTTTCTGTAAACCCTTTCTTGACCCGCACCTTCCGTCTTGTTAATGGTCACTCTTGGTGTTCACAGCACATTCCTCACTGTGACATTTACCATAGTCTTAAAGTTGCTTATTTGCCTCTCCTCTCTACCCGTCCTCCATCCTCACTTTCAGTTTTCTGAGGAAAAGAACTGTGTTTGTCTTAGTACAATATTTGTTCTATGGGATCTCATTCATCATAGCCACTCAACATATACTTGATTATATACTTTAAACATTTTTTTGCAGATTTTATTTTAATGGTCCTGGATTGATTTGGAGACTTTATAGTTGCTATTTGGTCACAAACATGCCTTAATGGAGAGTATTTTGAAACTTATGTATAAAGATTCTACTCAACTGGAGGATGTATGGGTCAGGGCCAAGTAGCACACTAGATAGTTTAGGCAAGCACAAGATGTGCATAGGCTGTTTTATTTGTTGATTTTTAAAAATATTCTCATGAAAATTAAAGTTATTTCTTTAGCATAAAACATAGAATGAATCCTAAGAAATTTCTTCTGTGTTTGGGAAGATATATTATAAAATATGTGGTTGTGTTAGATATTTTATGAGTGTGTCCAAAGAAAGTGCTAACTTTAGGGGCGCCTGGGTGACTCCGTTGGTTAAGTGTCTGACTTCGGCTCAGGTCATGATCTTACGGTTTGTGGGTTTGAACCCTGCATCGGGCTGTGTGCTGACGGCTTGGAGCCTGGAGCCTGCTTCGGATTCTGTGTCTTCCCCTCTCTCTGCCCCTCCCATGCTCATGCTCTGTCTCTCTCTGTCTATCAATAATAAGTAAACATTAAAAAAATTTTTTTTTAAATTCTTAAAAAAAAAAAAAAAACAAGAAAGTGCTAACTTTGGCCTCAGCGAGCTGAATATTAAGCTTGAGTAACTTCCCAAAGCAGAGTGTACTGGGCAGGGCTGCTTGGACCCTTAAGCATGTTAACTTGACTGTTTACAGTGTTGTATTACTTGTGATTGGTAGAATTGTGAATGAAACAGAGCTCTGTGGATTTTATTTAGATAATAAAATTTCTCACTTTTGGTCTATGCTACTTAGCCTTTTCAACTCCTTCAAACAACTGTCAGTGACCATTTGGGAGACAAAAACTACACAGGAATTTGAACAGGTAAAGTTTAATATAAAGAATTGTTAACTGTAACTGAAGATCGGAGTAATGAGAATTTAGCTAATGAAAAGTAGAGTCAACTCTAAGTAATACAGGAATAGCATATGTAGGAGCAGCCATTACCCCTGGCACTGATACAGAGCACTCAACAGAGACACCCTTTCAGGGCTGAGGTCCATATGTTGGAGATGGGTGTGGTCATGCCTAACTGGATGGCGAAGAAAGTCATTGTGGTGCCACACTGGCAGATCATACTAGAAATCTACCCTCTAGGATGTTGGAGAAAGCCATTTATGGAGAGGTGTTTTGCTGGAAGCACTCGGACAGAAAGCTACTTGAGTGAGGTGTCAGAGGAAGCTGCTGGCCACTGTGTGCTGCTGACCATGATACATTGTGGGAGTCAGGCACTCACCAGCGGTTGGGCACTGAAGGGAGCTGACTGGGTGGCCAGGGTGTGGTGAGAGGAACATACTTTTTTGCAGAATTTCCCCAGTGTCCTTTACTGACAAACCTTAATATCAGCTGGCAAAGGAAAAATATTAAATGAGTCCAGCTCCATTTCTGAAGAGCAAGTGGTGATAGTTGGGTTTGGAACCAAGAGATAATACACTGATAAGTGGTAAGCTGCTATTTGTCAGTTACGTGAATAGGTTGTTAATAATTTAATAAGTATTTTCTCCACAGAGTACTCTTGTTGCTACCATCTGTGTTTTAAATTTGTTTTAATGTAGGGATTCAGTGCTTAAGTGCTATTCTGTTCTAGCCAGAGACAATTTCTGTTCTGAATTTTTTCAGCATAGGTTAGTCGCCCAGTTTTAAAATTTCATATAAGTGGAATAATACTGTATGGACTAATATTTGTGTACTAAATACTAAATACTAAATGGAATAATACTCTTGTGTAAGGCTCCTTTCACACAGTGTAATGTTTTGAGAATTCCTGCTGTTGTTTGTATAGGTAGTTCAGTCCTTTTTATTGCATTTCATGAATATTCCAGTTTATCTGTTCTGTTGATAGGCATCTGGGCAGTTTCCAGTGTTTGACTACAGGTAAAGCTTCTATGAACATTTTTGTACAGGTATTCTTGGGGGATATACACATACATTGATTTCTCTTGGGGAATAGAGGGGAATAGAATTCCTGGGTCACAGGGTAGATGTAGGTCTAGTTTTAAAAGAAACTTTTGGGGCACCTAGGTGACTCAGTTGGTTAAGTGTCTGACTTGGGCTCAGGTCACGATCTCACTGTTGGGGTTAATTTTTCTTCCTAAATGGATGTTTTCTTGTTCCAGCACTAGCACCATGTGCTAAAAAGACGTGTATCCATTATCTATTGACTCCACAACTTAGCAGTTTAAATATTTTGTTTTTGAGGGTGGGGGGCAGAGAGAGGAGACAGGATCTGAAGTGGGCTCTGCGCTGACAGCAGAGAGCCTGATATGGGGCTTGAGCTATTAACCTTGAGATCATGACCTGAGCCCAAGTTGGACGCTTAACTGACTGAGCCACCCATGCACCCCAAAACTTAGCAGTTTAAAATAGCAAACATTTATTGCCTCAGTTTATGAGGATGAAAAATTTAGGAGTGGCTTAGCCGGGTGGTTCTGGCTCACAGTCTCTCCAGTCTCTCATGAAGTTGCAGTTAAGATGTTTCCTGGGACTGTGGTCATCTGAAGGTTTGCCTGGAGCTGGAGGGTTTGTTTCTAAGGTCACTTACTTGGCTTTTGGCAGGAGGCCTCAGTTCTCTTGACATGTGGACTCTGAGTATCCTTATGGCATTCAGTGATCCTTCTCCAGAATGAGTGATCCAAGACAGAGTAAAGAAGAAGCCTCTTATGACCTAGTCACAGACTGTCACTTCTGCCATATTATATTCTATTCCTTAGAATTGAGTCACTAAGTCCAGCCCATACTCAGGGGGTGAAGAGAAGAAGGCTCTACCTTTTGGAGGAACAACTATCTAAAAATTTGACAGTTTAAAACCACCACAACTTTCACTTTCCATTTATTTGCCTTAACACTTATGTCAGAAATGAATTGACTGTATAGGTATGGACCAATTTCTGGGATCTCTATTTTGTTCTATTGATCTATTTGTTTATATGCCAGTACTCACAAGTTTTAAAGTCAGGTAGTATAAGCCACCCAACTTTATTCTTCCTTATAAGATTGATTTGGGTATTTAAGGTTCTTTGTATTTCCATACACATTTTAGAATTAGTTTTCCAATTTCTCTGTAAAAGTCTGCTGATACTGTGGTTGGGATTCCATTGAATTTATTGGTTCATTTGAGGAGGATTGACTTCCTAACCATATCAAGTCTTCTAATCTATACACATGATGTGGATCTCCATTTATTGATGTCTTCTTTAATTTCTCTGCATTGTTTGATTGTTTTCAGTGTAGAGATTTCACAAATCTTCTAAAATTTATCCCAAGATATTTGATGTTGTTTTAATGCTATTGTAAATGAAATGTCTTTTCTTTTTTAAAGATTTTATTTATTAATTTAATTTTTTAAATATTTACTTTTTTGAGAGAGGGAGAGACAGAGCATGAGCAGGGGAGGGCCAGAGAGAGAGGGAGACACTGAATCTGAAGCATGCTGTAGGCTCCAGGCTCTGAGCTATCAACACAAGGCCTGATGTGGGGCTTGAATTCATGAACTGCGAGATCATGACCTGAGCCGAAGTCGGACACTTAACCTATTGAGCCACCCAGGCACCCCTATTTATTTTTTTAAGTAATTTCTGCACCCAACACGGGGCTTGAACCTACAACCCCGAGATCAAGAGTTGCATACTCCACTGACTGAGCCAGCAAGGTGCCTCGTAAATGAATTGTCTTTTAAAAAATTATAGTAAAATGTAGATAACAAAATTTTAGTTATATTTTTAACTATTTTTAAGTGTACAATACAGTAGTATTAAGTACATTCATACTGTTGTGTAACCGTGTCACTATTTCAGGAACTTTTTCCATCATCTCAAATATAAGCTTTGTATCCATTGTACAATGCCCTATTTTCCCCTTCCCTCAGTCCCTTGTAACCTGTAATATACTTTCTACCTCTATAAATTTGTCTATTTTAGATATTTGATATAAATGAATTATATAATCTTTATTTTTTTGATGCCTGTGTTATTTAATTTTTTCAAGGTTCATCTAGGTTATAGCATGTATCAGAATTTAATTTCTTTTTTTAAAATTTTTAAAAAATATTTATTTCTGAGAGAGGGGCAGCGTGATCAGGGGAGGGTCAGAGAAAGAGAGAGAGAGAGAGAGAGAGAGAGAGAGAGAGATACAGAATCTGAAGCCGGCTGCAGGCTCTGAGCTAGCTGTCAGCACAGAGCCTGATGTGGGGCTGGAACCCATGAACCGTGAGATCATGGCCTGAGCCTAAGTCAGACGCTTAACCGACTGAGCCACCCTGGCGCCCCTTAATTTCTTTTTATAACCAAATAATATTCCATTGTATGTATGTAACACATTTTATCTGTCTATTCATCTGTTAACGGACATAGGTTGTATCTACTTTTTGGTTATTGTGAATAATGCTGCTGTGAACATTAGTATATAAATAATTGGTTTGAGTCCCTGCTTTCAGTTCTTTTGGGTAGGAGTGAAATACTTAGGAGTGGAATTACTGGATCATATGGAAATTTTCTGTTTAATTTTTTGGGGAACTATCATCCTGTCTTCCAGTGACTGAAACATTTTATATGCCTACCAGCAGTGCATAAGAGTTCCAGTTTCTCCACATCTTTGCTACTTATTATTTTTTTTAATAATAGCCATTCTAATGAGTGTGAGGTAGTATCTCATTGTGGCTTTGATGTGCATTTCTCTAATAACTAATGATGTCGAGCATCTTTTCATGTGCATACTGGTCTTTGCATATCTTCCCTGGAGAAATGTCTAGTAGCCAAGTTCTTTGACCACTTTTGAATTGAGTTGTATGTTTTTTTGTCTTTAAGTTGTGGGAGTTCTCTATATTGGATATTAATCCTTTATCAGAGGTATGACTTGTAGATATGTTCTCCCATTCTGTGGGTTGTCTTTTCATTCTCTTGACAGTGTCCTTTGATGTACAAAAGTTTTTAATTTTGATGCTGTCCAATTTGTCAATTTTTCCTTTTCTTGCCTGTGCTTTTGTTGTCATAGCTAAGAAATCATTGTCATATCCAGGGTCATGAAGTACCCCCCCCCCATGTTTTCGTGTAAGAGTTTTATAATTTTAGCTTGTAAGTTTAGGTCTTTGATCCATTTTGAGTTAATATTTGTATATAATGTGAAGTAATGCTCCAACGTCACTCTTTTGCATATGGCCGTTCAGTTTTCCCAGTATCACTTGTTGAAAAGACTGCCCTTTGCCCCCTGAATAGTCTTGGAACCCTTGTTGAAAATCATTTGACTGTGTGGCACCTGGGTGGCTCAGTTGGTTGAGCATGCAACTTTGGTTCAGGTCATGATCTCACGGTTTCTGGATTTGAGCCCCACATTGGGCTTTGCGCTGACAGTGGGGAGCTTGCTTTGGATTCTCTGTCTCCCTGCTCTCTCCTTCTCTCTCTCTCAAAAATAAATAAATGTAAAAAAAAACATAAAAAATGTAATTAATGTGGGGCACCTGCATGGCTTAAGCAGTTAAGTGTCTGACATTGGCTTAGATCATGATCTCCTGGTTTGTGGGTTTGAGCACCCCCACATCAGGCTCCGATCTGACAGTATAGAGCCTGCTTGCAATTCTCTCTTCCCTCTCTTTCTGCCCCTCCCCAACTCAAACTTTCTCTCTCTCATAAACAAATGAACTTAGAAAAAACAAGGTGCTGGGTGGCTCAGTGGGTTAAATGTCTGACTCCTGATTTCAGCTCAGGTCATGATTTTGCAGTTCGTGTATTCGAGACTTGAGTCAGGCTCCACACTGATGGCGCGCAGTCGGCTTGGGATTCTCTCTCTCCTTTTCTCTCTGTGCCTCTCCCTTGCTCATGTTCTCTCTCTTTCTCTCTCAATAAATAAACATAAAAAATGAAAATCATTTGGCCAGTATGTGCAAGGGTTTATGCCTGGGCTGCTTCTTGTGTTCTCTTGGTCTATATGATACTGTGTTTATGCTAGTACCACACTGTTTTGATAATAGTGGTTTTGCAGTAAGTTTTGAAATCAGGAAATGTGATCCTCCAATTTTGTCCTTCAGGAATTTTGGCGATTCAGGATCCCTTGAGATTCCCTGTGAATTTCTGGATAAGCTTTTTATTTATTATTTTTTTTTTCTGGATAAGCTTTTTAAAAAAAAATTCTGCAATAATTGCCATTGGCATTTTGTTAGGGATTACATTCAGGCTGTACATCTCTTTGGGTAGTATTTGTCATCTTAACAATATTAAGTCTTCCAATTCGTCCATATGGGATGTTTTTCCATTTATTTAGATATTTAATTTCTTTCAGAAGTGTTTTGTAGTTTTCAGAATACAAGTCTTTCAACTTCTTAGTTACATTCATTCTTAAGTATTTTATTCTTTATGATATTATTACAAATGGATTGTTTTCTTAATATCCTTTTCAGATTGTTCAGTGCTAAAGTATAGAAATACAACCAATTTCAGGGTGCCTGGGTGGCTCAGTCGGTTGGGCATTTGAATTCGGCTCAGGTCAAGATCTTGCAGTCTGTAAGTTTAAGCCCCGCTTTGGGCTCTTTGCTGACAGCTCAGAGCCTGGAGCCTGCTTCTTCAGATTCTGTGTCTCTCAAAAATAAGTAAGTCTTTAAAAAAAAAAAAGCAACCAATTTCTGTGTGGTGGTTTTGTATCCTGTGAATTTACTGAATATATTTATTAGCTCTTTTTTTTCTTTAAATTTGTTTTTCTTCTTTAATGGTTTATTTATTTTTGAGAGAGAGAGAGAGAGAGAGATGGCGTGAGCAGAGGAGGGTCAGAGAGAGAGGGAAATATGGAATCTGAAGACAGGCTCCAGGCTCTGAGCCAGCTGTCAGCACAGAGCCCCATGCAGGGCTCCAACCCACGAATCGTGAGCTGAAGTCGGATGCTTAACTGACTGAGCCACCCAGGTGGCCCTAACAGTGTCTTTAAAAAAATTTTTCTTAATGTTTATTTTTGAGACAGACAGAGTGTGAGTAGGGGAGGAGCAAAGAGAGAGGGAGACATAAAATACAAAGCAGGCTTCAGGCTGAGCTGTCAGCACAGAGCCCAACGCAGGGCTCAAACTCATGAGCCATGAGATCACAACCTGAGCTGAATTCAGATGTTTAACCAACTGAGCCACCCAGGCGCCCTTCTAACAGTGGTTTTGTGTGTGTTTGGGCAGTTTTAGGATTTTCTGTATATCAGATCATGTCTTCTGCAAATGGTTAACTTTACGTCTTACTAATTTAGATGCCTTATATTTCTTTTTCTTTCCTAATTGCTCTTGCAAGAACTTCCATTGTAATTTCTTTGGCTATTGGTTGTTTAAGGATATGTTGTTTAATTTCCACAGATTTGTGAATTTTCCAATTTTCTTTTTATTGACTTTTATTTTCATTTTGTTATGATTGAAGAAGATATTTTGTATAATTTCAGTCTTTCAAAATTTCAGACTTGTTTCCTGCCTAATTTATAATCTGCACTAGAGAATGTTTCATGAGTATTTGAGAAGAGTATGTATTTTGCTTCTGTTGGGTTGAGTATATATCTGTTAAGTCTAGTTGGCTTTTAGTGTTGTTCAGATTGGTTTTTACTGTTGTTCAGATTCTCTATTTCCTCATTGATATTATATCTGATTGTTCTATTCATTTCTGAACGTGGGATATTGAAGTCTCCAACTATTGTACAGTGGTCTTTTCCCCACTTCTATTAACTTCGCACATTTTGTGGCTCTGTTATGTGAATGTATAATTGTTATTTCTTCTTGTTATGTTTAACCTTTCATCATGGGGCACCTGGGTTTAACCTTTCATATATGGGGCACCTGGGTGGCTTAGTCAGTAAAGCATCTAACTTTGGCTCAGGTCATGATCTCGTGGTTTACGAGTTCGAGCCCTGCATCCAGCTCTGTGCTGACAGCTCAGAGCTTGCAACCTGGTTTGGAGTCTGTGTCTCCCTCTCTCTCTGCCCCTCCCCTGCTTATATTTTGTCTCTCAAAAATAAATAAAACAATTAAAAAAATTTTAAAAAGTCTAATGTCCTTTGTGTCTTGTAACCTTTAATGTTTTATGGTCCATTTTATCTGGTATTAGGATAGTCACCCCAGCTCTCCTTTGGTTACTATTTCATGGAAATATCTTTTTTCATCCTATACTTTCAACCTTTTTGTGTCTTTATATCTAATTTGAGTCTTTTGTAGACTGCATATAGATGGATCTTTTTTTTTTAACTTTTAAAAAATTTTTATTTTTTAAATAAAAATAAAGGGGCAGGGGCAGAGAGAGAGGGAGACACAGGGCTCCAGGCTCTGAGCTGTCAGCACAGAGCCCGACGCAGGGCTCGAACCCACGAACCGTTGAGATCGTGACCTGAGCTGAAGTTGGGCACCTAACCGATTAGCCACCCAGGTGCCCCTAGGTAGATTGTATTTTTAATCCATTCTGTTAATCTCTGCTCTTTAATAGGAAGGTATCTGTGATTACTGACCAAGGAGTTACTTTTGCCATTTAACTATTTTCTGTATGTCCTATGTTTTTTGTTCAGTCCTCCATTGCTGCTTTTTTGGCATATAGTTAATTTTTTTTGTAGTGTACCATTTTCATTCTCCTTTTTACTGTATTCTTTTTCCAGATTTCTATTTTATTTATTTATTAACTCTTACACATATCTTTATTCATGTGATTTTTACCCAGTGTATTTCATGAACTACAGTTTGTTTAACATATCATTTATGTTAAATAACACTATTAGATTTGTGATTAACTAGCATTATTAGAATCTTTTTTACATTTCTTCACTGAAATATCACTGTACTTAGTACAGTCTTTGAAGCATCTTTTTTACTTTCGCTTTTGGAAAGTATTAAATGCAGCACACTGTGTTAGCTTTTCTGTGTATTTTTATGTTATTTTCTTAGTGGTTACCTTGGGGATTGAAATCAACATCTTAAATTGATAACCTAGTTTGAATAATACCAAGTTAGTTTCAGTAGTATGCAAATACTCTTCTGTACACCTCCTCATTGTGTGTGTTTGGGGGTGTGTGTGTGTGTGTACTTATAAAATACACATATATTTTTGTATTTTTATTGTTGTTAGAGTACATCTTTTTATATTGTATACCATTAACAAATATTTTATAGTTTTATGCATTTGTCTATTAAATTATGTAGAACGAAAGTTACAAACAATACCAGATATACAGTAATACTAGCTTTCATATTTATCTATATAGTCATGTTTACCAGAGTTGTGTATTTTTCTTATGGCTTTAAGTTATCCTTTGATTTTAGCTTGAAAGATTCCCTTTAGCATTTTTTATAGGACAGGTCCACTGGTGATGAGCTCCTTTAGTTTTTGTTATTTAGAAATATCTTAATTTCTCTCTCATTCTTTTTTCTAAATTAAGAAAAGTTTTTTAAACTTTATTGTATTTGAGAGAGCATGAGTGGGAGATTGAAAGAGAGAGAGAGACAGAGGAGGTAGGGGAGACACAGAATCTGAGGCAGGCTCCAGGCTCTGGGCTGTTAGCATAGAGCCCAGTGTGGAGCTTGAACTCACAGACCAGATGATCGTGACCTGAGCCAAAGTTGGATGCTTAACTGACTGAGCCACCCAGGTTCCCCTTTCTTCCATTCTTGAAGGATAGTTTTGCAGGATATAGAATTCTTGATTGACAGGGGCGCCTGGGTGGCTCAGTCGGTTAAGAATCTGACTTTGGCTCAGGTCATGATCTCACGGTTCATGGGTTTGAGCCCCGCGTTGGGCTCTGTGCTGACAACTAGCTCAGAGCCTGGAGCCTGTCTCAGATTCTGTATCTCTCTCTCTCTCTGACCCTCCCCTGCTCATGCTGTCTCTCTCAGAAAAAACACATTAAAAAAAAATTTAAAAAACAGAGAAGAATTCTTGATTGACAGTTTTTTCCTTTCAGGACTTTAAATATGTCATCCCATTGCCTTCTAGAGGATTCTGGAGAGAAATCAGCTGTTAATCTTATTTGAGGACCTCTTGTACATTATGAGTTGCTTCTCTCTTGCTTAAATATTCTCTTCGGGGTTCAACATTGTAATAGTGGGTTTTTGATTTATAATGTGTCTTGGTTAATCCTCATAGGGGTTCATTAGACATGTCTTTCCTCAAGTTTGGAAAGTTTTTGGACACTATCTTCAGATATTTTTTTCCTCTCTTCTCTTTCTATAATCATATATTGTTAGATTTGGTGGTGTCCTACAGGTCCCTCAGACTCTTTGGTATTCCTTATTTTTTTTGCCTCTGTGAGTAATTTCAATTGTCTTCAGATTCACTGATACTTCTTACATACACTCAAATCTGCTGTTGAACCCCTCTAATGAGTTTTTCATATCAATTATTTTACTTTTCTGTTTTCAGATATTGCAGACTTTATTTTGTCCTTTTTATAATTTCCATCTCTTTATTGATAGTTTATTTTGTTCATATTTCATTTTTCTGAATTCCTTTGACCATGGTTTCTTTTAGTCTGTTGAATGAATTTAAGATGGTGATTTCACATCTTTTTGTTTTGTTTTATTTATTTATTTTGAAAGAAAAAGAGAGAGCAAACTGGGGAGGGGCAGAGAGAGGGAGAGAGAAATCCCAAGCAAGCTGTCAGCACAGAGCCGGATGTGAGGCTCGAACCCATGAACCATGAGATCATGACATGAGCTGCAACCAAGAGTCAGATGCTTAACTGACTAAGCCACCCAAGTGCCCCTAAGATTTTTTTTTTTTTAATGTTTTATTTATTTCTAGGAGAGAGACAGAGACAGCATGAGCAGGGGAGGGTCAGAGAGAGAGGGACTGACAGACTCTGAGCTGGCAGTCAGCACAGAGCCCCATGTGTGGCTCAAACCCACGAACTGCGAGATCATGACCTAAATGAAAGTTGGACGCTTAACCGACTAAGCTATCCAGGCGCCCCCCCCCCCTAAGATTTTTTTTTAAGTTTATTTATTTTGAAAGAGTGTGTATGAATGTGCAAGCTTGGGAGGGGCGGGGGAGGGGGAGAATCTTAAACAGGCTCTGCAGCGTCAGTGCAGAGCTGGATGTGGGGCTTGAACTCACAAACTGTGAGATCATGACCTGAGCTGAAATAATCTAGAGTCAGATACTTAACCGACCAAGCCACCCATGTGCTCCATTAACGTCTTTGATTAATAATAATTCCAGTGTCTTTGCTTCCTCAGAAACTTTTTTCATCCTTTTCTTTTTCTTGTGAATAGTCATTAAGTTTTTGTTTCTTTGTTGTGTAATTTTTTGTTAAAACTGGATATTTGAGTATTGTAATTTTACAAATCTAATTCTCCCACTTCCCAGGGATTGCTAGTTTTTGCTCATTGAGTGCTAGCGACTTACATTTGTGGCTTTTGCAAACTAATATTGGAAATGTGCATCTATTTGTTATCTTTGCAGTTAGTGGCCTGGTAGAGATTTCCTTAAATAACTAGCTCCCAGAAGGGGAAAACAGTAAAAACAAGTACTGCCCTCTTAAATGTCCCTGGAAGCTGCTTCAGCCTGTGAGTGTTGGTCACCGGCCTCTGCCAGCTCCTTAGTGATCAGAAGCAGCCATCATCCATCAGAATATCTTTATTGCCCATCCTAGCCTCCAGCAAGCTGTTTTAGGAATGAGGGCTGGAGGTTGGTTACCCAAGAGGCTGAAATTTACCAAAATTCACCAGCCTCTTCATCAAGCTATACCTTCGAAGCTTATGTTTCCCAGCTACACTCCAGAGTTCCCAAAGTTACTTCAGTTTCTCCAAATTCAGTAGTTGTTTTGGTGGAACAATGATGGATTCTTAGAGCTTCTTACTCTGCCATTTTCCATTAATTTATGCCAATGAATTATTTTTTAGTTTTTGTTTTCTGTTACTGCTAGCATTTAAAAATGTAATTGAATTTTATATATTGGCTTTTTGTATCCTGTGACTTTGTTAAATGCACATATTAATTTTAGAACTTGTTGGAGCATCAACAAATAAGATTTTCTCAATCTGTAGATAACATGATTGTTTACATAGAAAATACTTAGGAATCAACAAAGCAACTTCTTTTTTTTTAATTCACCTTTTTTTTTGAGAATGAGAGCAAAAAGTAGAAAAAGGACACAGAGAGAGAGAGAATCCAAAGAAGGCTCCAGGCTATGAGCTGTCAGCACAGAGCCCGACGCAGGGCTCAAAGTCATGAGCTGTAAGATCATGTCCAGAGCTGAAGTTGGATGCATAACCAACGGAGCGACCCTGGCACCCCTAAAATTTTTTTAAGTTTATTTTGAAGAACAGAGCAAGCAGGGGAGGGAGCAGAGAGAGAAGGAGAGAGAGAATTCTAAGCAGGCTCTGTGCTATAAGAGCAGAGCGCAACTTGGGGCCAAATGTCACGAACTATGAGATCATGACCTGAGCTGAAATCAAGAGTCACATGCTTAACCAAGCCACTCAGGTGCCCCTGGTTTGGTAAAACATTTTTAAAGGATTTTTGTTTCTGTTTATGAAGGATATTGGTTTATAATCTTTTGTCTTATTTTATGTATGTATGTTATATTTTTGGAAAGGTTCTTTTTTAGGTTTTGTTATCAGGAATAACTGACCTTGTAAAATAAGTTGGAAGATTTTTTTTTTTCTCCCTGCTTTCTGAAAGAATTTGTGCAAGGTTGATTCTATATCTTCCTTGAATGTTTGATAGAATTCGTTAGTAAAACTCTGTGTCTGGAGTTTTCCCTCTGGAGGATTTTGGATAAATTCAATTTTCTTGATAGATACAAGACTATTCAGATTTTATATTTTATCTTGTGTCAGTTTTGGTAGGTTGTAGTTTTCAAGGAACTTGTCCATTTTGTCTGAGTTGTTGAATTTATTGGTATATAGTTGCTCATAGTATTATCTTATTTTTTTAAATGCTTGTAGTATCTGTAGTGATACCCCTTTTTTCATCCCTGATAGTAGTAATTAACGTGTTCTTTTTTTACTGATCAGTTTCTCTAGAGGATTCATGAATTTTACTGATTTTTTCTTTTTAAAGATCTACTTTTGGTTTTCTTAATTCCTTCCCCCCCATACTTTTGAGTCTGCTTATATTTTTATTATTTGCTTTCTTCCGCTTACTGTTGTCTTTTACTTGACTTCTTAAGGAGAACCTTAAGTCATTGGTTTTGTATTTCTAATACCTTTATTTTTATTTTAATTTATTTACTTGGAGAGAGCAAGTAGGGCAGGGGCAGAGAGAGAGGGAAGAGAAAGAGAATCCCAAGCCCCACACTGGGCTCAAACCCACAAACTATGAGATCATGGTCTGAGCTGAAATCAGAAGAGTCAGATGCCCAACCAACTGAGCCACCCAGGAGCCTTTATATTTCTAATACCTTAAAAGATTAAAAATTTTAGCATTGGTTTTAGTGGCATCAATATTGTATGTACTTCGAAAATGTTATCTCATATATTACCTCACTCTAAAAAAATACCTAGGGCTGATAGTCTTAAATTA
Organism: Crocuta crocuta; assembly: GCF_008692635.1. Lineage (NCBI taxonomy): Eukaryota > Metazoa > Chordata > Mammalia > Carnivora > Hyaenidae > Crocuta > Crocuta crocuta. The sequence goes on along the minus strand of NW_027532172.1, from coordinate 6,755,914 downwards.
AGTTCTTGACAGAGAAAATAGTTGAATTGGTATATTGTCAGGTACACAACTTGTTGATCATGAGATTGATGCTTGCTTCCAGGTTGAGTTCCACTCTCTTTTTAACATATTCCTGACTCCCAGAATCTTGAGAGCTCCACATGTTCAGGCTCTTCAGTTCCTTATGTCACTTGAAGATCAGGAAAGGAAGCTAGGAGAGTAGAGAGACTTGGAACCCAGTCTAATGGAATGATGTCTCTCTCTCTCTCTCTCTCTCTCTTTCTTTCTTTCTTTCTTTCTTTCTTTCTTTCTTAATTTCTTTCTTTCTTTCTTTCTCTTTCTTTTTTTATTTTTTTTAAGTTTATTTTGAAGGAAAGCAGGCGTGAGTGGGGGAAGGGCAGGGAGAGAGAGGGAAAGACAGAATCTCAAGCAGGCTCTGCACTGTCAGGGCAGAGCCTGATGCAGGGCTCAAACTCAGAAAACTGTGAGTGACATCAAGGCCTGAGCCGAAATCAAGAGTTAGATGCTTAACTGATTGAGCCACCCAGCCGCCCTAGAATGGTGTCTCTTTGGAGATTTTTCTACACTTGTCTCATTTGAGAGGTTATTGTTGGGTTTGTGTGGTTGAAAGTTGGTCTCCATCTATTTGGAACTTTGGGTTGTCTATGAGGTTGATAGAAGTATTTTCTAATGTTTAAAAGTGCTTAAAATTAGTAATTCTAGTGTTTCACTGGAGGGTAGAAGACATATTGTAGTCTTCCTGAAGTCTGCTTGAAGCTGTCAAATTCTCTTGCATTTTGTGAGGCATTAAACAGGTCATTTACCTCCTCTGTTTACAGGCTTTCCCCACACTCACTTTGCATGTTGCTCATCTGCTTCTAGGCATCTGCTAATAAAGTCTTTATTTACCCGATGGATGTTTAGATATGCTGTTGTGTTATCCCCAGTGGTATGTGGTTTTAAATGGAGGGGCTGTCAAGTTTGTGCCCTGAAATATCCTTGTATTTTTCTGACTGTGTGGATGTATAGGAATTACACTGTTTGGCCTTGAGGAGGAGAGGTCTCACCGGAGGCAGGAACATAGGATACCAAGAACATAGTCTTTGGAGGAGACATCTTGAGTTGGTCTCAACTCCTTTGTGGGACATGTGTACAGCAGATTATTCCCAAAGAGCAAACAAAACTCAGTGGAGCTATCTTTTGTGGTAGACACTTCATCATATCCCCCAACAACAGCTGAATACAGTCCATTGTCCATGTCTGATCTGGTCTTTGATTATATTTTCCAGTAGTCTCCAGAGTAGTGTAGCATCAGAATGTTTAAGTGTGTGATATCACTGCCAAACGAAGAGCGCTCTGAGTTGTAGCTGTATCTGATGTTTAGGTGTATGTTGCTTCTTGGTGCATCTTTTAAAATAGTACAGAATTCAGTGATTTAAAATCCCTTTGGAGTTGTAACAGTTTTGTGGTAACTCTGAGACCTCACAGGAAAGACAAGAGCTATTTCATGGCTGCATAGTTCCTTAGTCTGGAGACTAACTCTGGAGACTTTTCTTCTTTGAAGCTGGTAATAATTTTTAGTGGGAGTGGGTTCTAAGGGAGGCCCTCAAATAATCTAAAAAGCTCAGCATGGAGACTGGAGCTTTGGGTTCATCTCTCCTAGGCAAAGGAAATTTTATTTCCACATTTTTTTCCCTCTTTAATAGCAGCAGGACACATGTGAATATCCCTCTTACAAGGTAGCAGATTTGTACTTGGAGTGACCTCCAGTTACAAACCCAGTTACAGCTAATTGAAATTCTGGTGAGTGACAAATATTGTTCTTTTGTTTCTGTTCTGCAACAGAGCAGATTTTATTCAAAAGATGTTATAGTGAGGGGACACCCAAGTAGAGAGGTGTCTACATCAGTTTCCCAGTCACCTCAGTTCACCTCTGCCTCAGTCCTGTCAGCTTGCCCCCACTGGACTCAGCTTCTCTTTCAGTTGAGCTACAATAGGATGGAGGTGTGAAGAAAAGGAACTAGTTACCAGTCACATCCAAAACTAAGGTTGTGGGAACAGGCCTGGTACTGTCCCTCTGCATCTTTATTTCATGTGTGCAGGAGCTTCTCTCTTTAGCTTTGGGTCTTCAGTGAGATCAGTAGTATGTCTAGGAAGCTCATCATTCCATATTTTAGCATTTTAGACAGCCTCATTGTTAGTGTTTTGTGGGTTTTTTTTGTTTCTTTTAGAATCATTACTCCTATCATTCTACACATGTGCCTTCTAGGCCTCACCGTGTTTAGCTTCACTTATAAATGTGCTAGGCAGAGATTTACCTGGTTTAGGTGTGGCTCACCTGAACTGTTTAGTCAGAGCAGAGATATTTCTCTAGTTTCTTATTAAAGAATAATCCCATAAAAATTGTGAACAGAGAGTGTTTCAGGTGAGAAGGATGGGGCACCTTTCTCTCTCTTTTCTTTTAGTGTTTTCTCATTTTAATTTCCCCTGTGTCATTTCATATTCTTAAAATTCTGTCCTTAAACCTCTTTTTCCCCTCTTTTTAGCACAGTTGAGACACTTTCAAAAGGATCTTCACTAAACTTCTATACCTATGTATCTTGGGAAGCATGGGTTTCTAATCTTTAGAAATCTAGTAAAAACAGGAAAGGGGATTCTGTCTTTGTCCTAAGTTAATTCTGTTTTGGCTCTTTCTCTATGGGCTGGCACATTTCAGGCCTCCTGCCAAGTTTCCTTTTCTCCTTGCTCTCTGTTTGCTCTCAGCATGGTGTCCTCAGGAGTATGCCACTGTGTCCCTTGCTCCTGGGATAGGACCCAAAAGTCTAAACAATCGTTCATCTCTTCTCTGAGGATAAAAAACAAAATAGATACCTTTAACTTCTTTCTTATTTCAAATCTCCCAGATTGCTCTGGGCCCCTCTACACATTCTGGTTTCTAGGTGATATGCCAGTCCCTGGTAAGATTAATAGGGCAGGCTCAGATTGGCAGCCCTACTTACCTTGACCACATTCCTTATGTTTTCTTTTCTTTTTTTTTTAAATTAAAAAAAAAATTTTTTTATTTTTGAGAGAGAGAGAGAGAGACAGAGAGACAGTGAGAGCAGAGGAGGGTCAGAGAGAGAGGGAAACACAGAATCTGAAGTAGGCTCCAGGCTCTGATCTAGCGGTCAGCATAGAGCCTGACACGGGGCTCGAACCCATGAATCATGAGATCATGACCTGAGCCGAAGTCGGACGCGCTTAACCGACTGAGCCAACCAGGTGCCCCCCTTATGTTTTCTTCCTCCTCAAAGGAGAGGTTTGTGAGCATGTGCTTGAAACAATCCCCAGGGGTCAGGGGAAGGAGGATTGTTATCCCTCACTCACAAATTACTTGATCTGTATCAGCGCCCACTGTCCATATGTAAAAGCAAGAATGGGCTTGAATTTAAGAAAATAATAGGTTCCCTTGGTTATGTGCTTTAGAGAACAAACATGCTTTCTTTCATGTTAGTTTTCTGCTTTAGTTTTTTCATCTATGAATTTGAGAGTATTTTGGTATCTTTTCCTGTCACAGTCTATATCATTTTTTTTAAAATTTTTGATTGGTTAGAAATTAAAGTTCAAAGCTATGTAACCCAGGCTTTGTGTGGTGTTTGTTTCTGTTGGAGTTTGTTTCACTTGATTTTGCTATTGTTCACTTGGATTTCACAGTGCACGGTGTTCTTTTCAATTAAGAATGATTTTGCTATTTTTTCACTTGAATTGTTTATCAGACAATAAAAAGTAAACTAAAGATACACTATTGCCATGATTTTTCTTTGCATTCCTCACTTAACAAGTTTGTTTTTTAAGTTTATGCATTTATTTTGACAGAGCACGTGTATGTTTGTGTGAGCAGGGGAGGGGCAGAGAGAGGGAGAGAATCCCAAGCAAGCTCCTTGCTGTCAGCGCAGAGCCCAACGTGGGGCTGCCCACGAACCGTGAGATCATGACCTGAGCTGAAGTCAGACACTTAATCGACTAAGCCACCCAGGCGCCCCACAAGTTTAATTTTTAAAAAACTATGTATTTCATACGATTTTTTAAGGGCATCATACTTTGTCATTATCCTTTTAGTGCTTAAGTGGATCTGTTTAAATTTAGTGTTTTTTTTTTAAGTTTATATTAATTTATTCTGAGAGGGAGAGTATACAAGTGGGGGAAGACTCTTAACTGACTGAGCCACCCAGGTGCCCCTGGGATTTCTTGTTATTGTTGTTGTTTATTTATTTATTTTTTTTTAAAGTAGGCTCTATGCCCAACATGGGACTTGAACTCACAACCCTGAGACTAAGAGTTGCATGCTCTAATGACTTAGCCAGCTAAGTACCCCAAATTTTAGAAGAGTTAATAGAAATATCGGATTTATAAACCAGTTTTGAGGAAATTTTGAGGAAATTTGTAAATATACCTATGCAATGTGAAGGCATCAACTATGCTTCTCTTTACAAAAAGATTGCATGTCAAACCCAAGTGCTTAATTTGAGGTTATAAATATATGTTGTCCATAGAATTGAAATTCTAACCAAGCTTCTTAGAGTACATGTCTGCTGATCTGCATTTTCGAATGTCTGTGCTGGCCCAGCTAAGGAACTTGGTGACCAGGTACTGCTCTGCTGTGGAGACAGTGTCTTACTACTTCTTAAAATAGTCCTGACCTTGTTCACCACCATATCTGATTGCAATTTCTCTTTCTTTGTCAGGACTTTTATTCATTGCCACTTTCTAGGCTTGCTGTGTTGTTGAATTCAAAGAGAAAAGTTGCTTATATTGTGTCTCTTAATTTTAGGTCCTTCAGTAAAGCTTTGTTATTGGTCTATTTTAGCAGCATCAGAAAATTTATTGTACTTGAATAAAGATGTAATTAATTTTGGAGTTCCGTTGTATGTTCAAGGAGTTAGTTTCTATAACCAGAAAGTACATCTAACTATTGTAATTAATATCTTTGCAGTGTACATTTACTTGCACTTGTGTTGTCCACCAGTGAAAAAAATTGAGTCTCAGCAAGTTCTTTTTAAGAAAATCCTTAGGGATGCCTGGGTGACTCCATTGGTTAAGTGTCCGACTTTGGCTCAGGTCATGATCTTGTGGTTTGTGAGTTTGAGCCGCAGATCGGGCTCTCTGCCCCTCCTCTGCTTGCATCCTCCCTCCTCCTCTCTCTCAAAAATGAATAAACGTTAAAAAAAGAATATAATTCTTCCTGTTTTGTGTAGTAAAATGTGAAAGCAAAGTGTCTTAAAGCAAATGAAGGGCAAACAAACAGACTGGTGCACAGTAGCAGGTGGTGCACAAACTCATAGGTGGAGCACTGGAACCCCTTGACTTCTGGGGGAGCAGTCCACTCATAAACTGACAAAGTTATAACCATTTTAATATAAACTTCCAGTGATCCAAAACAGCTGATTAAAACTACATTATTTCCTCTCTGAACATGTCACCAAAATATATGGAGAGAATTGCAGTTACTTTGGCCCCTCTTAGTCCAGTGTTCACGTTTGTGAAGAACATCTGCTGCTCGCTTTCTGCAAGTACTACACCTCTGCTCTGCTCCTAAGGCTGGGGACAGTGTTGAAGGACATGGAGCTATCACAGACAACCTCACAAGTCAAGCCAGTGGTCCTTTGGTTAGGGCCCAGTTTTTTTTTATGATAAAAAGAATCCAAGCCACATCTTATATTTAGGGCATAGGCGTTATCTACTGGGTCCTATAATTTCAGTCACCAAGATTTTGCCAAAACCCAGAACTTAATCTTGTCCCAAGTATCTGTTTTGGCAAACCAAAGCCTAGCTTTGTGGTATACTTTTTCCCTCTCCCGTAGGATCTGATTCAGACTCTAATGGAAACAACCCAATAAAAACAGACCTGGTAAATTGACACACAGTGGTCTTGTCTACTCTAAGGCATACATTATTAGATAATCCTGATTTGTTCCATTTTTCAAGATTGTGTTCATTAGAAAGGAGCTTTACTACTAAATACTGATATGTATCAGGCTTCTGCGGTGGGAATATTCTTATTTTTAAACATTTAAAAGTAAAATAATTTTCAATCTAGTATACATAGTGCTACAAACTATTCACTAGAAAAAAAGTACAAGCTCCTTCTTACAAAAACAAGATTTCTTTACCAAATATCCTACCAAATCATCACAGAAAGGGTGAAATCTCATCAGAAAAAGAGAGAGCAGAACTTAAAACACTGATCATGATTTCTGCTATAGACTGAATATTTGTGTCTCCTCCCTCCTCCCGGATTTATATATTGAAACCTAATCCCCAGTGTGATGATATTTGGCAGTGGTGAGAGGTTTCTTTGGTGTGTGTGTTTTTTTGTTTTGTTTGTTTTTTTAAGAAACTGTTTCTTTTCCGTCAGCCTTTCTTTGGTATGTTCTGATAATACTGATTGCTCAGGTCTTTAATCATGACGGGAGAAGGGACTTTCTATCTTACTGGTTTGCATCATACTTGGTTACTTGATCTTACTATGCAGGAGGATCCTCAGGAAGGCTGTCATTTGCGCAGAATGTTAGTGCTGGTGACCATGCTGCATTGCATGATCAGAATGTTGTGGTGACCATGATCCTCTTGATGGCATTCCTATCTGAATAGTTCTGAGGGCTGATGAGGTCAAAGATGCTTAAGGCAGTGGTGTTGTGTAAAAAGCTACAGTAGGCTTTGACAGTGATAGCCAGGGATAGGAGTGTCCAGGGTTACTACTTGACTGGGCGTTGCAGTGAAGTCATGACCTACAGAGGGACTGGGATTATAATGGGATGTTCTAGAGGCCTCTGCAGTTAATTCTGGGGTGGGGTGAAGGATAAACCTAGGCATCACTTTCCTTCAGATGTGTTCCAGGTGACTAATGCACCACTGGGGAAGAGGAGGTTCTCTCTATGTTGGGACTGGAGTTTTAGATATGTTATAGTGCTCAGCTGAGGCTGCTGGTGATTGGACTGCTGTCCGGGTGCTCAAAGGTAGGCTCATTTGGGACCATTCTTGCCAAAGGGTTTGAAAATTATTGCCTTTGTAGAGTACCTCTCTCCCAGGAACTTGAGGAACTTTGAACAACTTGGTTGTTTTTATTTTTATTCTTATTTTTTATTTACTTCTTAATTTATTTTTATTTTAAAATATTTTATTATTTTTTAAAGTTTATTTATTTTGAGAGAGAGAGGGAGGGAGAATGAACGGGGAGGGACAGAGAGAGGGGGACAGAAGATCTGAAGCAGGCTCTGTGCTGATAGCAGAAAGTGAGATGTGGGCTCAAACTCCTGAACCATGAGATCATGACCTGAGCTGAAGTTGGATGTTTAACTGACTGAGCCTCCCAGGTATCCCAATTTTTATTTTTATTTTTAGAGAGAGAGAGCGAATGCATATGCGAGTGGGGAAGAGAGACAGAGGGAAAGAGGAGGGGGAGGAGAGGAGAGAGAGAATGAATCTCAAGTAGGCTCCAGTCCCAGCTCGGAGCCCAGTGTGAGGTTAGATCTCAGTGATACCATGACTTGAGCTGAAATCAGCAGTTGAACAATCAACTGACTGAGGCACCTTGGTACCCCTGAACAACTTGGTTTTCGATTGTTTTTTTTTTTCTGTTTATTCTTCCTTGTTTAGCTTAGCATTGATTGCAAGAAATGGCTCCAGCCTTTTCCTTTTTTCTTTCTAGTCTCTCGGCACAGTTTTAGACTGTTAGTTTCCTTTCTGTTCTTGTTGTCCTTATAGTATTTATATGCTTCAGAAGTTCCACAGGAAGGGAAGATTCTGTCTGCTTCTTTAGCTCTTATCTGAAACAAGTGTAACTGCATAATGAGCCCTACTGCTTCCATGCCCAGCACAGGGCTCGAACTCACAACCTCAGGATCAAGAGTTCATGATCTACTGACTGAGCCAGCCAGGTGCCCTGTGAATGGACAAGTCTTATGTAGAAACCTCAGGATGAAAAATTGTAGTTGTGCTTATTAAGAGACTGAAGAATTTTTTTTAATGTTTATTTTTGACAGAGAGAAAGAGAGCTCAAGTGCATGCATATGAGCGGGGAAGGGACAGAGAGCAAGGGAGACAGGGTCCCAAGCAGTGTCTCTGCACTGACAGCAGAGAGCCTGATGTGGGGCTCAAACCCATGAACTTCAAGATCATGACCTGAGCCAAAGTCAAATGCTTAACTGAGCCACCCAGGCACCCCAGGATCAAAGAATATTTTTGGTGCTAAGAGAGAGTATCTTTCTCTGAGCCGTGTTAATTACAAAGCACAGTGACTTAAAGAAAAAAAAAAGATTGTGAATCCTAATGTATTTCAGTGGAAAGACTTGCAAGGTCTTTATAATGTGCAGATTATTATATCTAAACCTTTCCTCCTCCTAAATGAGTTCTTTGACATTTGCAGGGGATTGTCTAGTTGTCCTTTTTTTAATTTTAATTTTTAAAATTTTGTTTTTTTAGGCAATCTCTATACCCAGTGTGGGGCTTGAACTTACAACTTCTAGATCAGTAGCCACATGCTCCACTGAATGAACCAGCCAGATGCTCCTAGGTGTTCTTTTTTTTTTAACAGAAGTATTTTTTATTAGTTTTAGTCTAAAAATCATCCTGTTCCTTACTAGATATTTACCTAAAGAATATGAAAATAGTCATTTGAAGAGATACATGCACCCCTATATTTATTGCAGCACATTTCCAATGGCCAAATTATGGAAGGAGCCCAAGTGTCCATTGATGGATGAAGGAATAAAGATGTGGTATATATACACAATGGAATATTATTTAGTCATAAACAAGAATGAAATTTTGCCATTTGCAACAACATGGATGGATCTAGAGAGTATAATGCTATGTGAAATAAGGCAGTCAGAGGAAGACAAATAATGTATGATTTTACCGATCTGTGGAATTTAATACATAAAATAAATGAACTCCGGAGCACCTGGGTGGTGCAGTCAGTTTAGCGTCCAGCTTCAGCCTCAGGTCATGATCTCATGGATTGTGAGTTGGAGCCATGTGTCAGCTCTGTGCTGATAGCCGAGTGCCTAGAGCCTGCTTTGGATTCTGTGTCTCCCTCTCTCTGTCCCTCCCCTGCTCGCTTGCTCTCTCTCTCTCTCTCTCTCTCAAATAAACATTAAAAAGATTAAAACAAATAAAATGAAGACCAACAAAAAGGGACAAACCAAAAAACACTCTTAACTGTAGAGAACAAACACATGTTTACCAGAGGAGAGATGGGTGAAATAGGTGAAGGGGATTAAGAGTACACATATCATGGGGCTCCTTGGTGGCTCAGTTGGTTAAGCATCCAACTTCAGCTCAGGTCATGATCTCAGGGTTCATGGGTTTGAGCTCTACATAGGGCTCTGCACTGACAATGCAGAGCTTGCTTGGGTATCTCTCTCTCTCTCTCCCCCTCCGTCTCCCCCCTCCCTCTCCCTCCCTCCCTCTCCCCTCCCCTCATGCCCCCCACTAGCACGTGCATGCTTTCTCTCTCAAAGTAAACAAACTTAAAAAAAATACACTTATCACAATGAACACTGAATAATGTATGGAATTGTTAAGTCACTGTATTAGACACCTGAAACTAATATAATACTGTATATTTACACTGGAATTAAAATTTTTAAAAATCATCCTGGGGCACCTGGGTGGCTCAGTTGATTGAACATCTGACTCTTGATTTCAGCTTAGGTAATAATGATCCCAGGGTCATGGGATCAAGCCCTTTGTCAGACTCCATGCTGAGCATGGAACCTGCTTAAAATTGTCTCTCTCTCCCTCTGCCTCTCTCCCCTGCTCACATGCACGCATGTGCTCTCTCTCACATAATTAATACAATATATAATATAATATAATATAATAATCCTGTTCCCATTGTCATAGCCCCCAAATTTTTGTGCATTGTATACTTGAACAATATGAATTTCAGATACCAGGTACATAGGAAACACTGTTGTAAACCAGGTAGAGAACCTCCACGTGTTGCCAAATGGGGGAAAGCATATCATTTATAAAGTTTCCCCCAGGGAAACCTTTGGAGTTGTTTACAAAACAAAAAAAGCAAAACATATACTGGTGGGGGTTTTTTGGTTGTTGGTTTAACCCGGACAATGAAACCCTCCTGATTTGGGGTTTATGACATTTTTTTAAAGTAAAATTAAAAAAAAAAAAANCAGAATCTGAAGCAGGCTCCAGGCTCTGAGCTAGCTGTCAGCACAAAGCCCGACGTGGGGCTTGAACCCACGAACTGTGAGATCATGACCTGAGCCGAAGTTGGACAACTGAGCCACCCAGGTGCCCCTAAAGTAATTTTAAAAAATGTTTATCATAGTGCGCGCACGTGGCAGTGAGGGAGGGGTACAGAGAGAGAGACAGAGGATCCGCAGGCCCCATGCTGACAGCAGAGAGCCCAATGTGGGGCTTGAACTTATGAACCGTGAGATCATGACCTGAGCAGAAGTCAGACACTTAACCGACTGTGCCACACCGGTGCCCCATGATGTGTTTTTGATACTTTGTAGCTTTTATTTATTTATTTATATTATTTTTAAAATATTTATTTATTTTGAGAGAGAGAGCAAAATAGGGGCAGAGAGAAGGAGGAGAGAATATCAAGCAGGCTCCGTGCTGTCAGGGCAGAGCCTGACACAGGGGGCTTGATCATGAGATCATAACCTGAGCCAAAATTGAGACAGATGCTTAACTGACTGAGCCACCCAGGTGCCCCTAATACTTTGTAGGTTTTAAGGAATTTACAAGTTTTTCTTCATGCTAGTAGAGACTTATTTAAGTCTAGAAAAGACAAGCTGTTCACGTTTTGAATGGCATAAATTACTTGAAATCAGGTCATTGTTTTTGCAGAGGATGGCCTGGAAAATCTTTGAGGATTAATTACACTCTGGAAAATAGGATTTATTTACTCCATTGTATTTAGATGCGTTTGTGAAAAATAATGATCAATTAAGGTCCTGAAGTGGTAGGAGTATAAATTTCTTTTGTGGTCTGCCTGTTGTTGAACCACAACAGAATCAGTTCTAAGCTAATTATTCCTTACTACTTATGAGAGAATGAATTTTGTGTTTGTCAGATTCTGTTTTAGTATTTTGGTGCTGGCCCTAATAGACCAGACATAATTCAAATTGTCTGCCTTTGGGGATAGTTTAAAGATTATAAAGCTGCATTTTTCCTTTTTGAGCTTGGGGAGATTGTACTTTGTCATCAGTGAAGGGTTTGTTTTTCAGTTGTTAGAAGTTTCCTTATCATCAGAAAACACCTCTTTAATGTGCAAAAGTGTATTAACTGGAGATCTAGGGGTTTTGATGCTTTTTTGTCCCTTCATCTAGGATGGTTTTGACTACAAGTAACAAAAAACCCTAATGAGACTTTATGAAAGCATAAAGGGAAATTTATTTTTGCTATGTAACCAGATATCCAGTACTTTAGTGACTACATCAGTGACCCTGATTTCTGTCTTTCTGTGCTGCATGCTCAGGATGTTGGCCTTGTCGTTAGGCTAGTATCTTTTAGGGTCACCAGGTGACTTGACTGCAGTAGTCTCAGATACATACCTAGACAGAATAATATCCTGAGGAAGAGAAGGGACACCTTGTTCTTTAAGAGCGAGGTAACGTTTCCCAGAGGACCCCTGGCCAACTTCCTCATGTCTCGTGGTTAGAAGACAGTCACATGCCCTTTTCCTAAATCAGCTGTCTCATAGGATCAGATGGAAGTACTAGTGTTCAAGATTCTCCCTTAGCTAGAATGGAGTTTCACATTCTCGTGGAGTTGGGCCACCTGATTGGGATTCTGATTAGTGAGGAAATAGTGGAGAAAGACGTTATCATCTACAGCCTTCTCATTCCATGGTTTTCACAGTGGGCTTTGGAGGACACCAGACTTCAGGAGCAACCTCTGGTTGTTTATAAGTCAGAGCTGTTTCTCTTCCCAGTACTTCCAAGGCTAGGTAGCAGGGCTGGCTCAAGCCCCTTTGTCTGCATTGGAATATCCCATAGGTTTAGTGGTGGGCATGTCTTCAAATTAGAAATGAGGAAATTTGCAGTTAAGTGACTCGCCCACAGCTCCACACTTTGTAAGCAAGGGCTTCACAGAGAGTGAGAGTTTTGGGCACTTCCAGTTTTTTAGGTTCTAGGTTTATTTAAAAAGAAACAGCAAGCAAAGCCATAGAAATATGGGATGTTTTACATGTTTACTTCTAAGAAAATATTTGAAACACAAAAACAGTGCTATGATTTTATGTGTCTGTCATGTGGAAACAAAACATCAAAAGTCTAGATCTGACTGGAGGTTGGACTCTTGGTTCTGTCCTGTGGGGATTACAGAGCTGGGCATGCATCTCTGAGTCCAGCTCTTCTGGGGCACTTGGCACTGTCCATCCTTCTTCTTTCCCAGACACTCACTGACCCAGGATATAAAGTTCAGTACCTTCCTGGGACCCCATTGCTCATGAGGGCAATCCCAATGAACAGCTGAACCAGGATAAGAGCTGATTGACAGTGCTAAGTGGTGTCCATCGCCACCGTGGGCACCTCCAGGAGCCCGGAGAAGAGATCCTCCAGTGCTGCTTCCCCGCTTATCACTACCACTGTGCGACTCCTTCTCTTTTCATATTGTGCTTTTACGCCCTGCAGCCCTGGAATCATTGCATTCTTTCCAACAAAACTGTTTTTGAGCCCTTCTGTGTGCTAGGAGCTGCTTTGGATCCTACTTAGAGTCACAAAGGAATGATTTGGTGGTGGTGACAGACAAATAGATGACTGTACAGTGATATATTGCTGAGATAGTTGACACAGGTACCTTAGGAGCCATAGAGGTGTGCGCCCAACTCCTGTTTGGGAGAATGGAGTCTGGAGAAAAGTCCTTGGGGCAGGGAGTTTCCTTACCCTAAAGGAGGAGTGGAAAGTGGATAGCTAAGCAAAAAATGTGTGTGCATTGAAGTGGTGCTGATCACTTAGGGGAATGGGAAATCATTTATTTTTGTTGATAGCTATGAAATAGAACAGAGCTTGCTGGGCAGCTTTGAATTCAGAAATTTTTGCAGGGGCACCTGAGTGGCTCAGTTAGTTGAGCGTCTAACTCGGCTCAGGTTGCAGTCTCACGGTTTGTGAGTTCGAGCCCCACATTGGGCTCTCTGCTGTCAGCACAAGAGCCTACTTCAAATCCTCTGTCCCCTCCTCTCTGTACCTCCCCCACCTAGCACTCTTTCTCAAAAATAAATAAACATAATAAAAAGAACTTTCGCAGTTTTGCAGCAGTGTTCTTCAGTAGACTATTATGCCCATAAATTACGAAGTCCAGAAGAAAACTAACATTTCATCTCTTGCAGGTAAAGCCATATTCCTGCTTTTATAGATATTAAAAAAAATTTTTTTTAATGTTTTATTTATTTCTGAGAGAGAGAGAGGCAGCGTGAGCAGGGGAGGGTCAGAGAGAGAGGGAGACACAGAATCTGAAGCAGGCTCCAGGCTCTGAGCTGGCTGTCAACACAGAGCCCGACGTGGGGCTTGAACCCATGAACCTCACTGAGATCATGACCTGAGCCAAAGTCAGACGCTTAACCGACTGAGCCACCCAGGCGCCCCTTTATTTATGTATTTTTTTAGTCTAAATCTTTCAGATGTAGTCTTGCCTGCTACATTCCTAATCTCAGAATATACTCAGAACTAGGGAAGTTGCCCATTACTTTAACTTTCTTGAGAGAAAATTGACATTACAAGGTAGGTATTTAAGTACAAAGGGCCTTTTCTTGTCCCGCTGATTGGTGTAGAGTCAGACAGAAAGGCAAGCTCCGTGGTGCCAGACATGGCCATAAATCGATGACCACAGATTTAAAGTAGAAGAAATCAGAAGCCTGAATTTCTTTGGGAAAGCAAACCCTTTTTATGATTCTATAACTCAGCAAGGGATGACTTTCCCTGCCTGCTCCTTGGCACCTTCAACAGAAAAGTTGGAAAGTGTGACCTGATTTCTCAGACAAAAACCCTTCCTTGAGTCAGTGAGAGACCCTTACCATTACTGAATATGGTGAGAAGTCTGAACACAAAGAATTTGTGTTGCCTTTTGATTTTTCCCTGAACACTTATCTTTGAATGTGGAATAAGCAGGGAGGCTTGCCTTTCTGATGGCTGTTAACGTATTGCAGCCCTAAAATCAAATCCTTTAGAGAATGTGGAGGGTATATGACAGCTAGGAAACGAAGAGAATGTGGGCTTCTGTGCATAAAAAAATGGATGGAGGAGACCAAAGGTATAGCATTCAGAAAAACATCACGTGTCTCTTATGGACCAGGCAGCATGGTAACATGCTTGGGGAATACATAGCAGGAAACAAAACAGAATCCCATTCTTCTTCTTTTTCTTTTCTTTTTTTTTTTTTTTGTATTTTTATTTTTTACTTTTTATTTTACTTTTTAATGTTTTATTTATTTCTGAGATAGACAGCATGAGCAGGGGAGGGTCAGAGAGAGAGGGAGACACAGAATCTGAAGCAGGCTCCAGGCTCTGAGCTAGTTGTTAGCACAGAGCCCGACACGGGGCTCGAACCCACGAACTGTGAGATAATGACCTGAGCCGAAGTTGGACGCCCAACTGAATGAGCCACCCAGGCGCCCCTATTTTTTACTTTTTAAAAGTAATGTCTGTGACCAACATGGGACTCAAATTCATAACCCTGAGATCAAGTCGCATGGCTTGATCAGTCAACTGACTGAGCCAGCTAGGTGCCCCCAGAATCCCATTCTTTTCATGGAGCAGTTATTTTTTGAACTGCAGGGAATTATAGCTTGCCTAGTGTTTTGATTCCCACTTTTCCTCTCTCCTTTCTGTTAGGAAGAAGAATAAGCTGAACAGACTCTGACCATTGGCTTTCAGCTTGCCAGGACCTTCTGTTTAGCTCTCCTTTTGTGGCCCATGTGCTGCATCCTCTGCCCTCAGTGTGCAACCGGCCCCCAACGCAATGTGTGTTTGTCAAACCATGGAAGTGGGGCAGTATGGCAAGAACGCAAGTCGGGCCGGAGACCGGGGAGTCCTCCTGGAGCCCTTCATCCACCAGGTGGGCGGACACAGCAGCATGATGCGCTACGACGACCACACTGTGTGCAAGCCCCTCATCTCCCGGGAGCAGCGCTTCTACGAGTCCCTCCCTCCCGAAATGAAGGAGTTCACCCCTGAATACAAAGGTTAGTCGCTGGCTAATTTGGAGAGAGCAGTAGCATTGGGCTTTTCCAGGTTTTCAGCTCAGTTTTCCTTGTGGTGTGGGCCAGGTGATATGATTGTAGGTCCTTTTATCTCAAACTAAATCACTTTGTTAAGCAAAATTTGAGACTGAAGCAGCAGCATGGTCTTTAGATCTTGAAAATCTAAATTCACGATAGGTAAATCTGAGAATTCACAGCATTAAATATTGTTGGTGAAGAGCATGCTCTTGGCAAGGTGGTTTCCCCTATTTGGTGGGATGGTCTAGGAGAGGGGCAGTACTTCTCTGGTTCCGGAAGAGGAAGAATTGGGTGCTTTCCAGGCCAAGGTGGTGAGACAGCTGGCAAGGAGGCTGTATGGAGCCTTTGTCTGTTTGTGCTGGGGGAATGAATTGATGGTAAGGAATTTACAGAAGGACTGAGGAGGTCTGAAAGTCCTAACCTTTGAAGGAAAAATAGTGTTTGAAAATGTAAATTAACTTTATAGACTAGAACCCCATGAATTAAGAATTAAGTCACTTTATTTCAGAATCTTGTCACTGTTTATACACCTTCATTGCCCACCATGTGTAAGTTACGTTTTTTGTGTTCTACTTTTTAAAAAAAAAATGTTTAATGTTTATTTTTGAGAAAGAGAGACAGAGAGACAGAGATAGAGCATGAGCAGAGGAGGGGCAGGGAGAGAGGGAGACACAGAATCTGAAGCAGGCTCCAGGCTCAGAGCTGTCAGCACAGAGCCGGACGCAGGGCTTGAACTCATGAACTGTGAGATCATGACGTGAGCTGAAGTTGGGTGCTTAAGTGACTGAGCCACCCAGGTGCCCTTTGTATTCTACTTTTTAATTTCCCAAAGCTGTTATGAATTTAATTACATTTATGTCATTATTTACTTAAGGGATCCTCAATTTATTTTTTTAAAAACAGTTTTTTTAATGTTTATTTTGAGAGAGAGAGAGCAAGTGTGAGTTGGTGGAGGGCAGAGAGAGAGGGAGATAGAATCCGAAGCAGTCTCCAGGCTCTGAGCTGTCAGTAGAGAGCCTGACGTGGGGTTCATGAACCACAAGATCATGACATGAGCCAAAGTTGGATCCTCAACTGACTCAGTCACCCAGGCACCCCAAGGGATCCTCAGTTTAGAAAAAACAATTCAGGGGCTCCTGGGTGGCTCAGTCGATTGGGCGGCCGGCTTTGGCTCAGGTCATGATCTCATGGTTCATGGGTTTGTACCCCACCTGGGTCTCTGTGCTGACAGCTTGGAGCCCAGAGCCTGCCCTGGATTTTGTGTTTCCCTCTCCCTCTGCCCCTCCCCAACTCGTGCTCTGTCTCTGTCTCTCAAAAATAATAAATACACTTAAAAAAAAATAATGTAAAAATGTTACTAATGGTTAAAAAAAATCCTTATCAGTATTCTTGTTTTCTTAATTTTTTTTATTGTGACAAAATTTACATAACATAAAATTTAACCATTTTTAAATGTACAATTCAGTGGCATTAAGTACATTCACAGTATTGTCTACCATTTCATGACTTCTAGAACTTTCTCATCACCTCAAACAACCGCTCTGTACCCATTAAATCTGAGCTGTCAGCACAGAACTGGTTGCAGGGCTCGAACCTACGAACTGCAAGATCATGACCTGAGCTGAATTCAGATGCTTAACCGACTGAGCCATCCAGGTGCCCCTACCCAGATTTTTACAAGGGTTGCACTTATAGCATTAAGCTTCTAGCCAAACAAAAAAGAAAAAATGTGCAATGTTTCTTTTTCCTTTGATGGGACACATTATTTGGATACCGAACTACATTTTAATCTTCAGCACATTCTTCTCAATTAGACTAAACCCCAGGTGATATTGATGAGGAACTGGGTTTTTTTGGTCTGCTTGCCAAAGCACTTGAGGCTTTCTGGCTCGCTGTTGACTGCTGAATACATGAGAACAGTGGACAGGACCCTGCAGTGGTAAGAGAGCAGCTGGTACAGCACA
Source organism: Crocuta crocuta (assembly GCF_008692635.1). NCBI lineage: Eukaryota > Metazoa > Chordata > Mammalia > Carnivora > Hyaenidae > Crocuta > Crocuta crocuta. Next base: position 6,738,739 of record NW_027532172.1, on the reverse strand, counting down.
AAGAGGAGGGCGGGGAGGTGAGATTTGAGTTAATCATGATCTTTCAGCACCCTTGTCTTTCAGTGCTCCATAATCCTTTCCAAGCACAGAATTTAAGTTCAGTGCATTAGTTGATAAAGCAATGGGCTCATCAGTTTGGTTTATGCTGGTTACATCCCAGTCCACATCTGGCATCTGAGTCATCTTGGAGTGACCATTAACCACAGCTTTTCAGTTCAGACATTTTAAAATACCTTGATGGGATTCAAGAGCTTGAAGAGGTGGATCAGAGTCTTCCTGCACATGGGCTGCAGCCAGGCAGGAGAGATGTGTCACTTTGGGCTTTACCTGATACATTGGCCTCATGGGAGCATTAGGGGAAGCTGCATATATGAGAATTCTATTTTTTTGGTAACTTTCTATAATTTTAAATGTATTTCAGAATTTAAAAAACCTGTGCTGTTGGGTTTTGATATATATCAATTGGACCAATAATATCTTCCATTTTCTTTCAATAAATTGGGCTTTATTTGACTTAATAAGAAAGGATCAATTTTTGGTTTAATTGTATATTTGAGAAAGTATATTTATTTTACCTAGTGAAAATGCAGCCCAAGAAAAGAAAATTAATTTCCTATGGCTAATGATTCGCTATGGCTTTTAAAGACTTCTGTTCCCCCAATCTGAGAGAAAGTTGGGGGAAAAACTGAACCAGGGCTGATAGTCCTTTTCCTGGGAGCCACCTAGAGGCTCACACTTGTCCCAGTTCTGTCGGTTGTGATTTAGAAAACATTTCTCTGGAGCCAGGGTTTGACTTCCTTTTAAGAGATTTTTTTTCCTTAGCATCAGAGGGACTCTTTGAGCTAACAGGGCTTATAGTTCTCTATCTCATTTTGGCATATTTATAGCTAAAGGTTTGGCCATGGATGTGTTGAGTGTGGATGAGTAGGTGGCTGAAGCTGCATATAAAGCATTTGTAACTGTTGTTTTTAGCTACTTAGAGACAGCAGTGTGTTTGATTCTGGCTTCTCTCTTGTTTTGCAGCCTTAGAATATTTATTCCTTCAGATTTAATATTCTTCTGTTTCTTTTTTGAAAACAATAGCAGTGTGCCAGGGTCAGTTGGTTAAGCATCCAACTCTTGTTTTTGGCTCAGGTCATACTCTCACAGTTAGTGGGTCCCATCCCTGCGTCAGGTTCTGCACTGACAATGTGGAGTGGGCTTGAGATTCTCTCTCTCTCTCTCTCTGTCCCCCCGCCCCCACCCTTCCTCCCCTGCTGGCTCTCATGCACTCTCTCTCAAAATAAACTTAAAAAAAAATAGCAAAACATCAAATTCAAAACTGCACAGTGGGCTTGGACACACTTTTCTCCAGAAAAAGATACACAAATGGCCAACAACACATCAATATCATTACTCACCAAGAAAATGCAAATTGTTGGTGCCTAGGTGGCCCAGTTTTTTAAGCATCTGACTTCCGTTCAGGTCATGATCCTTGTGGTGAGTTTGAGCCCTGCATTGGGCTCTACACTGCTGGTGAAGAGCCTCCTTGGGGTTCTGTCTCTCCCCCTCTCTGCCCCTTCCCCACATGTGTGCACTCTCTCTCAAAATAAATAAATAAACTTGAAAAAAGAAAATGCAAATCAGAACCACAAATCAGATACCATTCATATGCACTAGGATGGCTATAAAAAAAAAAAGGAAAGAGTTGGCAAGAATGTGGAGAAATAGGAACATTGCTGTTAAGAATGTCAAATGGTATAACCACTACAGAAAACAGTTTGGTAGTTTTCAAAAAGTTAAATAGAATTACCGTATGGTCCAGCAGTTCCACTCCTGGGTGTGTACCCAAAAGAACTGAAAGAAGGGACCCAAACAGATGCTTATAAGCTAATAGTCACAGAAACATATTCACTATACTCACAACCCAAGTATCCGTCAACAGATGAGTGGATAAACAGATTGTGATACATATTTACAATGGAATAGTATTCAGCCATAAAAAGAAATGAAGTTCTGATACATGCTAAAACATGGGTGAATCTTGGAAACATATACTAAGTGAAATAAGCCAGACACAAAAGGACAAAAATGATATGATTCCACCTATATGAAATATCTACAAAAGGCAAATGGGTAAAGAGACAATAGATTAGAGGTTACCTGGGTTGGGGTGAGGAGGAGAGGGGGAGTTATTATTTAGTGGGTATAGAGTTGTTTTGAAGTGATGAGAAAGTTCTGGAATTAGATAATGATAATGGTAGATGACGTTGTGAGTGTACTTAATGCCACTGAATTGTACTTTTAAAAATGGTTAAGATGATAAATTTATGTCATGTATTTTTTACTATAATTTCTTTTTTTTTTAATTTTTTTAATGTTTTATTTATTTCTGAGAGAGAGAGAGAGAGGGAGAGAGAGGGGCAGCGTGAGCAGGGAAGAGTCAGAGACAGAGGGAGACACAGAATCTGAAGCAGGCTCCAGGCTCTGAGCTAGCTGTCAGCACAGAGCCTGAAGTGGGGCTTGAACCCACGAACCATGAGATCATGACCTGAGCTGAAGTTGGACACTCAACCGACTGAGCCACCCAGGTGCCCCTTTACTATAATTTCTTTAGAATATATTTTTAAAAATACCAAAACCTTCACCAGATGTAATCTTTAGTGTCTATTGAAATTAGTCTTATAAATGCCAAGAAAATTGGGGCTTAGATCAGACCATTGTTTTTGTTTTTTTTTTTCATTTTCTCATCTGCATTCTACCTAGGTGTGAGTAATGATGTAAAAAAATGTCAGGATCAAGAATATATTTTTCTTAAACTAGAGGTAGGTTGCAGGATTACAAGTCTCATCTGCTATTCTTAGAGGTTCTTCCTGCCCTACCCACAGCATAGCCGTATCTCCCATATTAGGTATGATGCTCTGTGTCTGCCAGCAGTCTGTCAGGGTACTCAAAAGTAAGTGCCTGAAGAGAATGAAAGGTTTCAGTATAGCTTTAGATGAGCCTGCAAGACAGAAAAGAGCTAATCGTAAAAGATCAAGTGATCTATTTGACTATATAAAATTTAAACTTTGTGTTTATTAAACTCCACCTTTAAAGAAAATAAAAATATTTACAACACATATTACTGACCAAGGATTAGTTTCCAGAATATAGATCTATGTCTAAATTAATGTGAATCAATATGAAAAAGATAATTCAGTAAAAAAAAAAATGAGCAAAAAGTAAGGAAATAAATGAAAACCAAAGACCAAAGGCTGATTCTTCGAGAACAACATCTCTAGCCAGACTGTTCAGGAGATGGCATAAATACCCAGTATCAGAAATGATATATGTATCTTTACTAGGGTCTACTGATATTTAAAGATAACGGAATATTATGAGAAACTTTATCCTACTAAATTCTACAACTTAGATGAAAGAGACCATTTCTTGAAAGATACAAACTATGAAAACTCTCACAAAGAAATGGAGAATCTGAATAGCTTTATCAAATGAATTGAAATTGGAGTTCAACACATTCTAGCAAAGAAAACTCCAGGCCCACACAGCTTCACTGGAATTCTACCAATATTTAAGAAATAGTAGTTCTACAGAAACTCTTCCAAAAAAATTAAAGAGAGAGTATGTCCCAACTCATTCTATAAGACCACTATGAGATAATAAATGCCCCTCATCAACCTAGATGTAAAAAATTTGAGTAAAATTTTAGTTGATTGACTAGAACAGTGTATTAAAAGGACAATACATCATAACCAAGTAGGGTTTATCTGAATAATACAGGGTAGGTTTAACATTCAAAGGTTAAATGGAATTTGCCGTATTAATGATCTAAAAAAAGAAAAACCATCTATATCTTACCTCAGCAGATGCAGAAAAAGCATTCAGCAGTATCCAACATCTATTCTTGATAAAACGACAATAGCAGCAGCAAACTAGGAATAAATGGACAGTTCTTCAGCCTGAGGGCATCTATGAAAAACCTCTAGCCAGCATCATAATGACAAAACAATTGCCTTGCCCCATAAGATCAGGAATAAGACGAGGATGTTTGTATTCTCCGCTTCTAGTTGACATTTTCCTGAAGGTTCTGGTCAGTGTGGTTAGGTAAGATGGTGAAATAATAAAAAAGCATTCCAATTGGAAAAGAAGAAGTAAAACTCTTTATTTGCAGACTACATAGAATTTTGTCTTCAGTCAGTCAAGTGTAAGAGCAGAATAAAATCTTGCAAAGAACGCAAAATTGATTTCCTGAACACCCTTTCTTAGAAAGTTACTTGAAGACATCTTCCACTCAAGTAAGGAATAAACCAAGAATGGGAAAAAAGTAGAGGACCACAGAAGGAACGACCCTCACCCTGATCAACATGACGGCTGTGTGGCAGGCCTGGAGAACACTTTAGGTCAGAGCATAAGGGGAGCCCGGGAGACAGATTACAGACCAGAGAGCATTCAAGCTGGAACAGTTGAGGCTGTAGTGAAGACGAGAAGTTACAGAAGTGAAAACCTGCAGGAGAGGCAGCCATCTATGGGTACAGATGTGAGGCCCACGGAAGTGTGGCATACATTTGAGCAGTATAATGGAAAATAAGAAAAACTAAATTCATGTTTAAGGAGTTTTTTCTAAAAGGGCCTAGGGAGTGAGGAGGAAATGGATCAAAGAGAAGGATATTCTTGGTCTGACACTGACTTATTCATAAATGGTTCTCATTTTTGTTCAGAATATGGAGCCAATTTTGTTTTGTTTTTTATCTTTCTTAAAAATTTTTTAAAATGTTTTTATTTATTTCTGAGAGGGGGAGAGAGAGAGGGAGAGAGAGAGAGAGAGAGAGAGACAGAGGCGCAGTGTGAGCAGGGGAGGGTCAGAGAGAGGAAGATACAGAATCCAAAGCAAGCTCCAGGCTCTGAGCTAGCTGTCAGCACAGAGCCCAACGCGGGGCTCGAACCCATGAGCCATGAAATCGTGACCTGAGCTGAAGTCGGATGCTTAACCGACTGAGCCACCCAGGCGCCCCTTACGGAGCCAGTTTTTGTACACCGGGAGTGTAAAAGGAGACATGTAGTGACAGGGTTGGATGTGGAAGTTAGACGAAGGGCAGCCTGGACTTTGTTGGTTTTTTTGTTTTGTTTCTGTTTTTTTAATCTCCTTGGGTTAGGTTTCTAGGTATTGTGTTTTAAATCCTTTGTTAACAATTCAGAAGAAACAATGAATAACCTGTTGGATAAAAAATGGACACAGTAAGCTGTTTTACCTGAGTACAGGACTACAGTGAAGTACAGGACTACAGCAGGGAGAGTAGAAAGTTGTCAACTTAGGAATGCTGGTGCTTTGGTGAGGCAGAAGTTCTCTCTGGTGAGGTTAGAATCACCTGATGCTCAGTGTGGGCAGAAGACTTAACTTTTTGGGACTGTTTTGCAGGAAGAAGTCTTAATGTCTCTCTAGGTGACACTGCCAGGGAGAAAGAAAATCAAGGGAATGACATAAGAAATGGCAGTATCACAGAGCAGTTGTATAAGTAGAGGGTTAAATCACATTAGGTGTGATTTAACTGTCTCCAGTGAACACAATTCTTTTGAATGGTACAGGAGTCAGTCATTGAAGATCAGAGGGCTAGAGAGGAGAGTGGGAAATAAATAGATATTGGCTGCCGATCGAAGGTTAAGTAGCAGACTTAGAGTTGGGGTGAGTGGTCAGCTGTCTTCTGGAAAGAGGTCTGTTGGTCAGTGTTCCTACATTGATCTTCAGTTGGTTCACGGCAGGTGATGTGCTGTGAGACAGCAAGTGCCAGCAGTTTCTGCTGTATAGACCCAGCCTGTGTAGACATTTGTTGACTGGCTGCCTTTTTTTTCAACAGGTGTGGTGTCTGTCTGTTTTGAGGGAGACAGTGATGGTTACATCAACTTGGTGGCCTACCCTTATGTGGAAAGTGAGACTGTGGAGCAGGATGACACACCAGAGCGGGAGCAACCTCGGCGCAAACACTCCCGCCGGAGCCTGCACCGGTCAGGCAGTGGCAGTGACCACAAGGAAGAGAAAGCCAGCCTGTCCCTCGAAACCTCTGAGAGGTAAGGGGGTGGTGAGCAGGGTGAAGGTGCATGTTTGGTCCTGGCAGCACAAACACTCAAGACCTCTCTAGAATCCTGACGCATCATCGGGAAGTAGATTGGGGAAAGACGGCTGGTGTTCTTTGGCTACCACCTGGGTGTGTCTCATCACCTTAGTGATGTTGCCTTCTGTGTATGGATATAGCTTGTCAAGAGAGAGTGAGGGTGAAAGTCTGAGCCCTTTGGAAGCAAGGACTCCTGGTGCTCTGTGCTCCTCAGCCATGTTGTGTCGTACACATAAGGTCGAAATGCCTTGGTCCACGATGAGGTTGCACCTGCTCTTGGACCTATAGGACTGCCCATGCGCAGTGAGAGGCCATCCAGACCAGTGTTCTTTAAGGGATTTGTACACGGTTCTTTGACCTCTGTGAGATCAGCTGTTAACCCTTTTCCTGCAAGAAAAGTTTAGTTTATTGCTTTGGAAATTATTTTTCTGTAGATTACGAAAATAGTCTACAAAGAATTATGTCTTTTGATATTTTATGCAAGAAATGTGAACTCTCATAGAGTAGCTATCATCAGAAAGGACAGACAGGGNTTTTTTTAATGCTCTGTTTTTGAGAGAGAGAGGGAGCGCAAGCAGGGGAGGATCAGAGAGAGAGGGAGACACAGAATCCGAAGACAGGCTCCAGGCTCCGAGCTAGCTGTCAGCACAGAGCCCGACACAGGGCTCGAACCCATGAAGCATGAGATCATGACCTGAGCCGAAGCCAGACGCCCAACCGACTGAGCCACCCAGGCACCCTGAAATTGGAACCGTCTTAAATTGCTGATGGGAATGTAAAATAGTGCAGCCACTCTGGAAGAACAGTTCTTAGTTCCTCAGAAAGTTAATCCCATCAATTCCACTTCTAGGGGTGGGAGTATTTACCAAGAGAATTGAAAAAATACATTCAGACACAAAACTTGTAAACATATGTTTATAGTTGTATTATTCCTAACAGCCAAAAACTGAAAACAACTGTGTCCATCAGTTGATGAATGGATAAGTAAATGTGGTGCATCCATATAATAGAATATTACTCAGTGATAAAAAGGAATGGAATACTCATACGCGCCATAACAGGGATGAACCTTAAAAACTTGTGCTAAGTGAAAGAGGTCACAAAAAAATACATATTTTCCATATATAGAAAATGTTCAGAATAGGCAAATGCTTGAGACAGAAAGGCAAGTTAATGTATACCAGGAGCTGAGTGGGGGGAGAGGAGGATAGGACGTGACTGCTAATGGTGATAGTGTTTGTTTTGGGAGTAATGAAAATGTTCTAAAAATTAGATACTGGTGATGTTTTATAACCTTGTAAATATACTAAAAGAAACCACTGAATTGTAAAATAATAACAATAATAAAACTAATGTAAACTAAAAATAATGTGAGCTTCCTGAAACAAAGTGAAATCAAAATTGTACAATTAAATTACTTTATATTCAGTTTGGGTGCACCTGTCTGAGTGGTGGAGCATGTGACTCGATCTCTGGATCGTGAGTTCAAGCTCCATGTTACTAGGTATAGAGATTACTTTTAAAAAATGTTTTTTAAAGCATATTTAACTTCACTTAAAAGTAAGTTTCCATGAATAAGATCTGTGCCTCAACTTAAAAGTTAGATTTGGGACTTTTTCTAATATGGATGTGGCAGCACATAGTTTATCTCTGACAGTGGGTCAGTTGAGCAACACATACTGTGCACCTTAGGTCTCAAAGCTGTAAGAGCCCAGCTCTCCTTATTCCCATTGATGGAAGAGGACACACTCACATCGAGGAGCACAGGAACCCATGAGACTCTGACTGAGTGTGTGATGTTTCCTCTCTGGCCAGATCTGCATTTCTGGAGAGGAGAGGCCTTCACATCCATTTCTTAGTAAGGAGGGTCTTCAGGTGTTAAGTATTTTTTTAAATTTAGATTTTAGTTATTTAACATACAGTGCAATATTGGTTTCAGGAGTAGACTTCAGTGATTCATCACTTAAATACAACACCCAGTGCTCATCGTAACAGGTGCCCTCTTTAGTACCCCATTACCCCTCTTCCCGCTTCGCATATGTTCATCTGTTTTGTTACTTAAATTTTTTAAAATGTTTTATTTATTTTTGAGAGAGAGAGTGTGAGCAGAAGAGGGACAGAAAGAGAAGGAGACACAGAATCCGAAGACAGGCTCCAGGCTCTGAGCTAGCTATCAACACAGAGCCCGACGTGGGGCTCGAACCCACAAACCGCGAGATCATGACCTGAGCCAAAACCAGACGCTTAACCGACTGAGCCACCCAGGCACCCGTTTTGTTTCTTAAATTCCACATATGAGTAAAATCATACTGTATTTCTTTCTCTGATTGATTTCACTTAGCATAATACATTCTAGCTCCATCCATGTTGTTGCAAATGGCAGGATTTCATTCTTTTTGATCAAATAATTCCTGTGTGTGTGTGGTGTGTGGTGTGTCGTGTTAAATATTCTTGTGGAAAAGAAAATAGATTCTGCTTTGCTGAAGCATTTCTTCAGGGCTTCTTTGTCATTCCCCAAGGGGCTTCCTCTTCACTGATGATTGTGGGACCTAAGCTTAGTCATTCATGTGACAAGGAATGTTCCCCAAGTCTTCAAGCCCATAGCTGGCATTGATGCCTTTCTCCCAACAACTCTTTAGAGTGGGCTTTCTTTTGTCTGCCAAAGGTACAGAAATTGCTTCACGAATCATCTGGTGAAAAGCCATTGAATGCAGAATAACATCAAAGTCTACCAGTGTCCAGGTTCAGCGTTCTGCTCTGAAAGTGACAGCTCTGTCTGCAGTGACCAGACCTCTGTTTGGCCTGTTCACAGAGGCACTAAGTCACTTCTAGGAATGGAGCTCGTTCGTCACCAGGGCCAGAGCTGAAATACCAAGGGGGATGCCAGGAGGCACAGGTGCCCTGGGCGGGCACAGAGGACTTAATTGGGTGTACTTGGCAGATGAATAAAACTTGTTTCTTTTCTCTTTCTTTCCTTTCTTTTCTTTCTTTCCTTTCTTTTCTTTCTTTTCTTTCTTTCTTTTCTTTCTCTCTTTCTCTCTTTCTCTCTTTCTTTCTTTCTTTCTTTCTTTCATGTTTTATTTAGTTCTGAGAGAGAGAGAGGCAGCATGAGCAGGGGAGGGTCAGAGAGAGAGGGAGAACACAGAATCTGAAGCAGGCTCCAGGCTCTGAGATAGCTGTCACAGCACAGAGCTCGACGCAGGGCTTGAACCCACGAACCATGAGATCATGACCTGAGCTGAAGTTGGACACTCAACTGACTGAGCCACCCAGGCGCCCCAAAAACTTGTTGTTTCTTAAAGAGGATCACAAAAAAAGCATCCATGAATGGCCATAACCATGCCTTCACCAGAAGAAAATAAGAGTTTTACGATGCTGAGAGGCATTGGTGGCTCCTCTACTTTCAGTTAAAGGGAAAGGGATCTCTGCTTGTATGTCTCAGCCATTTCACCTACTCTGCCCAGTCACCCTGCGGGGAAACATAAGCATTTCCAGTACACACCAGCCCTGGTGGCTGGCTCAACTCTGCATGACTTACTCCAGCCACAGTTAAAGGAGAGGCCAGAAGTTCTGGGGAGGACGGTGGCATTTGATACTGCTTCAGTGCTCCGCCTCTGCTCACGGCAACAGGCTTGCTCTGCCATTTCCATGGCACATGGCTTCTCCAGTGCTTGGCTTGGCTTGGCTTGGCTTGGCTTGGCAAGGTGAAGCAACATTGCAAGTTACTTCAAAGATTTTTATGTTGGGGGAAAAAATGAAGTTGTAGTAAAGCCCTGATATTTTCAGTTAGTGTCACCTCCTCAGTAAAACCCTTTTGTGATTTGACTTATTTTAGAAATAAAATCCCCTTACTGAAATGGCTTCATGACTTCCATAGGCACAAACCTTGTCCACTGAGAAACTGTTTCCTTGAAGCCTATCCTGCCTTTTTTTTCTTTGATGTTTTTCTCTTTCTTCCAGTTCTGATACACAGGCAGACAGACATTCATAAGTGTATATTGTCAGCATATGCTTTCTTTAGATCTTATTAAAAATTTGATTGTAGATGAGGACAAAAATACGATAGTTACTCTTGTTCTTGACAGTGGCATCCCATACTCCACCCTGTATTTGTTAAGTGTTTAACTGCATGTTTGTCAGTTTTTGTATTTTTTTAAATTGTAAAGTACATCTAACAATGTATCATTTTCACCTTCTTTTGGTGTATAGTTCAGTGGGGTTAAGTACATTCACACTGTTGTTCAGCCATCACCACTGTCTGTTCTCAGAACTCCATTTTATCTCTGCCAGAAGCCCCACACCTGTTAAATAACTCTCCGTTCCCATTCCCCCCAGTCCCTGGCAGCTGCCATTCTGTTTTCTGTTTCTATGAGTGCAGTTACCGCAGATGAGTGGAACCATACAGGATTTCTCCTTTTGTGTACAGCTTATTTCACTTAGCGGGATGTTTCAGGGTTCATCCAGGTCCTAGCATGCGTCAGAATTCCATTCCTTTTTATTGCTGAATGACACTCCATTGTATGGGTGTTTTGTTTATCCATTTATCCACTGATGGACACTTGAGTTGCTTTACCTCTTGTTTATTCTAATGATGCTGCAAACATTAGTTTCTATTTGAGTTCTCTTTTCAGTTCTTTTAGGTATATACCTAAGATTACAATTGCTGGATCATCTATGATAATTATATGTTTAACTTTTTGAGGAACCGCCAGACTTTTTAATAGCAGTTGTACTGTTTTACATGCTCTCCAGCAATATTTGAGAGTTCCAGTTTCTCCACATCCTCTACAACACTTGTTCCAGTTTATTTTTATGATAGCCTTCCTAATGGATCCGGAGTGTTATCTTCATCATGTAATTTGATGCAGAGTTGTTTTTCCGACAGTTTTCTGAGACACAAGTATAAACACTACTTGTACTCACTTTTATGTGCTCGTGTATCTGGGGTCCCTGTGCCACCCATCAGCAGAGGGTCTGTGGGCGGCAGATTAGGTCTGGTCCAGGCTTCCTTCACCCTGTGCACTGAGACCCCAGAGGATTACTTGTCTGAGCTCCCTCAGCAATGTGTTATGTTCTTCCTTCTTAGCTCCCACGAGGCAAAGAGTCCGAAGGTGGAGCTCCACAGCCACTCAGATGTCCCTTTCCAGATGCTGGATGGCAACAGCGGTCTGAGTTCTGAGAAGATCAGCCACAACCCCTGGAGTCTGCGCTGTCACAAGCAGCAGCTGAGCCGCATGCGCTCGGAGTCCAAGGACCGAAAGCTCTACAGTATCCTTGTTACTATTTCAGCAGTGTTCCTTGCTGGGACTGTGAGTCGCCCTTGTGTCAGGACACCTTTAGTACCATGGCCGGGGTCCTCTCTGTTCAGGGGCCCCTCTTATTCTCATGTCCCTTTTTCATAGGCACTTTGTCATTTTTTGTTATTGTTTTTTCTTTGTTTTTTAAGTTTGTTTATTCTGAAAAAGAGCAAACAAGCACATGCGGGGGAGGGGCAGAGATGGAGAGAGAGAATCCCAAGTAGGCTCTGCACTACCAGTGCAGATCTAGACTTGGAGCTTGAACTCACAGATCGTGAGATCACAGCCTGAGCCAAAACCAAGAGTCAGACGCCCAACTGTGCCCCATGTCATTCTTCGTTTTGTTGACATGTTTTTTTCTGCCTTTTGGGGCTGGTAAGCCTGAACCTTAAACTCTGTAGTCTAGAGGAATGCTGTCTGGTAGAACCTTCTGAGACCATGGAAGTATCTGTATCTATGTTTAGTATGGTAGCCACTGGCCACACTGAGAAACCAAAATGTGGCTGGTATGACCAAGTTACAGAATTTTACACTTATTTAAATTTAAATTGCTACATGTGGCTAGTGGCTACTGTATTTATCAGTGCATGCCTAGAATCCGGGATCTGTGTGTGTGTGCATGCATGCATATGCACACATACATTTTTCCCCTTCCAAAAGATAATAATTACAAAGTGGTATTTTTTTTTTTTTGTCCAAAGATAAACACCATATCTGAATAGTGTATAACAGTCTTTAAGATGGTGAAAGTAAAGTAGTATTATAAAATGGGAATTCTGCTGGTCCGTTACTATCTGAAACAGTAGGCAGTAAATGACTAATACTTACTGAGAATCTGAGGGGAATGTGCTGAGCCCTGTTTACTCAGCTTTCATAACAGTCTTTTGAGGGAGAAAGTGTTAATGTTGCCGGTTTAAAGATGAGGAGATGATGTGGTGCCTGGGTGGCTCAGTTGGTTGAATGTCTGACTTTGGCTCAGGTCATGATCTCACAGTTAATGAGCTCAAGCCCTGCATCAGGCTCTGTGCTGACAGCTCAGAGCCTGGAACCTGCTTCAGATTCTGTGTCTCCCTCTCTCTCTGCCCCTCCCCTGCTTGCACTCTCTCTCTCTCAAAAATAAACAAACATCAAAAAAAATTTTTTTAATAAATAAAGATGAGGAAATGGAAGCCCAAGGGGGTTAAGTGTTGTGCCCAAGCCTTTGAGTGGCCAAAGCAAGATTCAGTAGCCCATGCTCTTGGGCACCATGAGATATTTCTACAGCCCTTTTTAAGTTGTCATTTGTTTATAGGTTATAGCAGATGATAAAATTAATAGCCAAATTTAATGGTAGAGTTAGGAGATGTTAATATGTGCATCATCAAGAGATGCCAAGTATGTTATCATCCAAGACTGTGATTGCTTCATGGTCCTCCAGTATGGAACTGAGGTCCAGGCTGTGGTCTCCGATGACTTTCGGCAGCCATAAGACAAGCCTCTATACCTGTATCCAGGGTAGTTGCAGACCATAGATTTAAATGAGGACATGGGTATAAATGCCAGCAGGCCAGGAATTTAGAGGCATTTTGAGCAGAAGGTCCTAGAAGTACTAAGGGATAAGTTTAAGTATATAGTCTGCTGGTTTGAAGTTTAGTCAGAAAATGGCAGGATAGAAATGTATTATGTATGTATGTATTATTAAAGTTTTTTTTTTTTTTAACTTATTCTGAGATAGAAGAGCATGGGAGGGACGGAGAGGGAGAGAATCCCAAGCAGGCTCCACGCTTATTAGTGCACAGCCTGATGTGGGCCTCTTGAACTCAAGAACTGTGAGATCGTGACCTGAGCCAAAGTCAGACACTTCGCTGAGCCACCCAAGTGCCTCAGCAGGGCAGAAATTTAAGTCCCTCTTTTCCTAAGATTCCCTCTCAGAAATGGGAAACCTGATTTCTCGTGTTTGTGGTAGTGATGCGAAGATGTCTTCCCTATTTCTTTTAGGCCTGGATGGGGTGTGGCTTGAGCAGGGCCTTGGTTTACTTATGGTGCCAGGGACAGGGATGCATGTGAATCTGCCAGACCTTTAGTTTGTGTATGCCTACCAGACAGAATAAAGTAGAATAAAATAAATGTGATGTATCAGCAGATTCATAGATAGGTGCCATGGAAAATTAATCAGCCATAAAAAAGGAATGAAATTTTGTCATGCTGCAGCATGGTTAAAACTTGAAAACATTTTGCTCTGAAACAGCCAGACACAAAAAGACAAACATGAAGTGTCTAGAGTAGGCATAGTCATAGAGACAGAAAGTGGAACGGCAGTTCCTGGAGGCGAGGATGTGAAGAGGAATGAGAGTGTGTGTAGTGGGTACAATTTCTGGTTTCTGTTTGGGCACATAAAAAGTTCCAGAGATGGATGGTGATGGTGATTGCACAGTAATGTGAATATACTTAATGCCACTGAACTGTATAATTAAAAGTAGTTAAAATGGGGGGCACCTGGGTGGCTTAGTCAGTTAGGTGTCCGATTTTGGCTCAGGTCATGATTACACGGTTTGCAAGTTTGAGTCCTGAGTCAGGCTCTCTGCTGTCAGTGCAGAGCCTGCTTCAGGTCCTCTGTCCCCGTCTCTCTCTGCCCCTCCCTAACTTGTACACGCATGTGCTCTCTCTCAAGACTGAACGCTTTTAAAAATAGTTAAAATGGTAAATTTTGTTATGTGTATTTTGCCACAGTAGAGAAATTTTTGAAAAGAATTGATAAGCCAGTGGTGTGAAATCTACATTCGAGAATTTGTGAGGTGAATATAGATTACTTTGGAAGAGAATGCCAGCAAAATGTTTAAAAAAAAATTTTTTTTTTTAAAGGGGCACCTGGGTGGCTCAGTCGGTTAAGCGTCTGACTTTAGTTCAGGTCATGATCTCACCACTTGTGGGTTTGAGCCTCCTGTCAGGTTCTCTGCTGACAGCTCACAGCCTGGAGCCTGCTTCAAATTCTGTGTCTCCCTCTCTCTCTCTCTCTCTCTGCCTCTCCCCTGCTCATGTTCTTTCTCCCTCTGTCTCTCAAAAATAAACATTAAAAAAAAATTTTTTTTTAAAGAAAATGCCCCCTTTTATAGAAAAACTTGGTTGGGGTTTCACGGCTGGGGCTGATGGTGAGTGTGGCTGTTACTGTCCTTGACGTGGCCCAGAGTTCCTCTTGCTTGAGAATGTGGTGCACCACTTCAAGTACCCCTGTGTGCTGGACCTGAAGATGGGCACCCGGCAGCATGGTGATGACGCATCAGCTGAGAAGGCGGCCCGGCAGATGAGGAAGTGCGAGCAGAGTACGTCAGCTACACTGGGTGTCAGGGTCTGTGGCATGCAGGTGAGTTGCCCCTGGTGAGAGCCTAGCTGCTGCCGCCCACGTGTTTGGGGTTGCACATGTGCCTGCCTGCTACCCATGCCAAGTGTCCTCCGGGCCCACAGTGGTCCAGAATCTCCTCGGAGAGGGTGAGTGTCCACAGGATGCTGAGTGCATCCTTATAGGTATGTTCCCTGAGTCCTCTTGGCCTTACCTGATGACCTATGTCTGGGTTCCAGACACAGAGCCACTATGAGAGCCTGTTGTCTTGACATTGGGACAATTAAGGCTGGTCAGAAGTACTTTCTAGACAGTGCCTGCCCAGGGCACTATGAGGTCATCAGACCTTCCTGGTGCTCACCCCCTCTGTCTCCTGGGCTTTCAGGTGTACCAGCTGGACACAGGACATTACCTCTGCAGGAACAAGTACTATGGCCGTGGGCTCTCCATTGAAGGCTTCCGCAACGCCCTCTATCAGTACCTGCACAATGGCCTGGACCTGAGGCGTGACCTTTTTGAGCCCATCCTGGGCAAACTTCGGGGCCTGAAAGCTGTTCTGGAGCGGCAGGCCTCCTATCGCTTCTACTCCAGCTCCCTGCTTGTCATCTACGATGGCAGGGAGTGCCGGGCAGAGTCCTTCCTAGACCACCGGGCCGAGATGCGTCTCAAGCACCAGGATACTGGGCTCCCTGAGGCGGCACCGCCCTGTGGCCCTAGCACCAGCCCCAGTAGCACCAGCCCCGAGGCCGGCCCCTCCTCTCCACCCAAGGTGGATGTCCGCATGATCGACTTTGCACACAGCACGTTCAAGGGCTTCCGGGATGACCCCACCGTGCATGATGGGCCAGACCGAGGCTATGTGTTTGGCCTGGAGAACCTCATCAGCATCATGGAACAGATGCGGGACGAGAACCAGTAGGCCCGGCCCTGGGCCCCCAGAACCCCTTCCTCTCCACTCGCAGGCAGGGACCATTGCTCTGACTGAACTCGCCATGAGGACACACAGACTTGCTTTTAAAGGGTTATATTTCTCTTTGGTGTAAACTAAAAGAAATGTTTTTAGCTATAGCCTGGAATCCATATATATAAAGTGAAGGAGGGCACAACACACATCCTCACAGCCAGGCTCCTTTAGCTCTACAGCTCTGACTGCTGTGTCCAGGCTGACTTAGGAAGGAAGAGGTGCCCCTGGAGGATAGGTTTGGCAGCAGGGACAGGGTGTCCTTGGACGTTGGTTTCTCTTGCCTAGGTCTTTGGGGTCTATGGCTACAGGGCCCTGCAGGTTTTAGGGTGAAGCACTGGGCTGGTGCAGGACCCCTCTGTGCTCACTCATTCCTTGTTCCTCAGAAGTAGAGGACTGGGTATCCAGCTCTTGGGGACTTTCTAGTCTGGTGGTGTGGGCATCAGCCAGCTCTTTAACAGATGCCCCCAGGGTACCACAGGGCCAACTGCACATAGCTGGACCCATCCTTCTCAGTTCTGACTTTGGTGTGAGGCTAGATTCATGAAGCTGTGTTGAAGCCAGCTTCTGGCAGAGAGCAGGCTCTGGGATCCCCAGGCACTCTTTGGCACTTGAACCTGCTCCTCTTCCTGCCTGCATACCCCAGCCAGCCTTTCTCACCAAGGTCCCTTGCCTGAGGAGGCTACTCCTTCCTGCCCCACCGAAGGGGTCCCTGCTGTTATTTGCCGAGGAGAGTTCATGTCCCAACAGACTCCAGGGCCTTTGGTGGCTCTGGCCCAGACAGTATTTGCAGTTCTTGGGCTGTGAGTGGGAGCCTCTTCCTCTAGCTTGGGCAGCTGTGCTGCCTCTGGATGGGCTGCCCATCCCAGGGCTCAAGGGCTGTGGTCCGCTCAGGGTGTCACCTTTCCCCAGGCTAAGCTCAAGGCAGCAGCCCGTTATGAGGAGCTCCAGTCTTGGGAGAGCGAGCTTTAAGACATTGTTTGGGCCCTGGGTGCAGGTGCCCAGATTCTGCTGAGTTTTGTCTTACCAGGCCTGGGGTCCATCAGTCTGTCCATTTCTCCATCTGCCAGTCCTTGTCTCTTGGGATCTTTCCCCTGGGCTGTTGCCTTGTTTATTAGTAAATAGTGATTTCCATCATGCTTTCCTCAGCAAAATATTCTTTTCCATTTCTGAGGTGATCTTTGGCCCTTGTGCCTGTTGTCAGCAGGTGCTACCTTTTTACAAAGAACTGGTAGCAGAGGAGTTGTACGAGGTGTTTCCCTCCTGGCCCAGCACCTTGTCTGTAGGCCTGGAGTGTGGCCCTGCTTAACAGTGTGGTACAGTAAAGGCCCAAGGGGCAGCCTTTCTGGTGGTTTTAGTAATTTTTGCTGCCAGCCCTTAATGGCATAGAGACCTGCCACCTCTAATATGTGGCCAGGAGGTGATACTACACTCACTTAGCCATTGCCATGGTTAGTGCCCTCACCTCTGGGCCTAGGGCCGCTGTCATTGTCACTTTCGGCATGGCCCTTGTTTGGGCATTAAAGGTAAGCTTGCTAGTCTATGAGAAGCCTTGATAACTGGTGGACTACTTTCTAGTCCTTAGAGATGCAGCCTCACACACTTTAAACGGGCTCCTTGATGGATCCCATCTCTCTTGATCCTAGTGCCAGTGGTGGGCAGGTTCCCATTCCTTGGGGCTGGGAGGGACAGCTTGCCTGTTTCTGGTCAGTAATGACCATCTTTCCTGTACCATTCTGTGGCTTCAGCCATAGGGGTAGTAGCTCTTCATCAGTGTAGACCGTCATTTCCTGGCAGGGCAGAGGCCAAGACAGAGTCAGGGACCGCTTGGGACTCCCTTCAGTTGAACCTCTCCAGCATGGGGATGTGCTGTGCCGCCTGAGTTCCTGTATTTGGGGAGCACATGCTGCCCCATTCTGCTCTTCGTAGTGAGAGAGGCTATACCTTATCTTCAGTGTTTTCCTGGCACTAAAAAGAGCAGAAGGGCCTGGGATTTTCTGCTTCTCTATTAGGGCAGGATCCCTCTTTTCAGCACTTTTGATACTGGGGAGACCCAGCTCTGTTACCAGGTGGCTGTTGGGCATATGTGTGCGCACATGCTCTCTGCCTCAACTCTCTTCCAGTTCCTTGTCAGAGAGCCCTGTCCCTGCCAGGCCCTGCCTTCCCAAACCCCAACTTGGGACCAAAGTGCAACGCGGGATCACGGGTTGGGACGCTCAAGTGACCCCCGACCCCCCCTCGAGTGCTTCCCTGGGCCAAGTCAACACCAGCCCCCTGGGCTAGGGGGGATGCGGTGGGACCGGCGGTGCTTAACGAGGAAGGGGACCAGTGTAGCAACTTGCCAGAGACCCCGCCCCTCCCCCACACGGGGGCCTGTGTAGTGGGGTGTGGGGGTTTCCCCAGGGGCCAAAGGCCTGGGCTAGTTCAGTAGCAGCTGCTCACTCGCGCTATATCTGGCCACGTGCACGCCCCCTAGATGCAGATAGCTTGGAACTTTAAAGCTGTTCAATTTGGTTTTTTTGTGCTGATTAAAAAAAGTTTCAATGAGAAAATTTGGAGCACCTGGGAAGGATGTGGTTCCTTTGTTTCTCGGGGAACTGTAAGGCCTCATATCTAGGAATCGCTCTCTGCTCCACTTTCCTGAAAGCTGCCTAAACCTGCCCAAGCCGCCCGAGGTCTGCACCCCCTTCCACTCTCGGCTCCGCCCTTGGCTGGGCCACTGCGTCTCCTTGGGACCTTGCGTGCGGGGGAGGGGTGCTCGGGCCTTGGGGCCGGGCCGCCCCTTTCTGTACACCTAGCGCTGCCCGCCCCGCTTGTGTCTGAGGTCGTGTATGTCAAAATAAAGCCGCTAGAAACTGAGCTGTGTCTGCGTCTTTACAGTCCCGCGGCTCCCGGGAGACCGGCTAACCCCATTGCTTTTCCCTCCGCCACGTCCCGTGAGCCGCTGTGCCGGGGCAGGGCCGGAAACGGCCGTGCAGCGGAGGACCCCGGCACCCGTCCGCGAGAGAGCCTCGCCCTTGGCGCCAGTTCCGCCTTTGGATCCACCAATGGGCGGCTGACCCGCGGGCCCCGTCCCGGTCCCCATGGCAGCTCGGCGTGCTCGGGCTCTCATTGGCTACGTCAGCCGGCGCGCCGCGCCCCAGCGTTCAGACGTCGGCGTCTGTGCCACGTATACGGCAGCCAATTGGTCGGCTCGGGCCAACGTCACCGCCCGCCTAGGTCGGGCCTGAGTTCGGGGTTAGCAGCCCTCTGTCTGGCGTCGCGTCGTGCTGTGTGCTGCCCCGGGCGGTCGTCAGGGCGGACTGGGCGGCCAAGGCAGAGCCAGAGTGGGTCAGTCTGGCCGGTGAAGGGCTCGGGCCGGGTGCGGCGGTTGGGAGTGCGCGGCAGGGCTTGGCCGGGCGGGCGGGGCCGCGGAGGTTTCGGAGCCAGGGATTCACTCACCGGACGCCCGCAGGCGCGATGAAGGCACTGATTTTGGTGGGCGGCTATGGGACGCGTCTGCGGCCGCTGACGCTGAGCATCCCGAAGCCACTGGTGGATTTCTGCAATAAGCCCATCTTGCTGCACCAGGTGGAAGCGCTGGCCGCGGTAAGACCCCGGGGTGGGTGTCGGGTGGAATCTGGCAGGATTAGGGACTAGGTCGTGAACGCCCATGCCTTCTGATTGAGACCTGTTGGCCGCGCTGTTTTGTCCAACAGGCAGGCGTGGACCACGTGATTCTGGCGGTGAGTTACATGTCTCAGGTGCTGGAGAAGGAAATGAAGGCGCAGGAGCAGAGGGTGAGGCTCTGACTCTTGCCCTTTTTCTTTGCTCTCCGCGCAACCACCCTTCCTGGTGGGAGGCACCTGACAGGTGGCTTATCCCTTTCAGCTGGGAATCCGAATTTCCATGTCTCACGAAGAGGAGCCTTTAGGGACAGGTCAGTAAAGACAGGAAAGCTCCCTTGGGGAGGGTTTAGGACCTGAGAAGAGGTAAGACTCAGCGTGGTCTGCTGAGCCTGGTTCCAGAGGTTCAGACCCCCCACCTTTCTCCTAGCTGGGCCCTTGGCACTGGCCCGTGACTTGCTCTCTGAGACTGCAGACCCTTTCTTCGTTCTCAACAGTGATGTGATCTGCGATTTCCCCTTCCAAGCCATGGTGCAGTTCCACCGGCACCATGGCCAGGAGGGCTCCATCCTGGTAAGGGATTGGTCTGTCTTCTCTGACACCCCTGCCCCCGCTGCCCAGCTCTTCCACCCCACTCTTCCACTCTCCAACCCTTAACTGTCCACTTCTGTTGTGGGTGCAGAGATGTGCAGTATGGGCTTTTTTTTTTAATGTTTATTTTGAGAGACAGAGTATGCGTGGGGAGGGGCAGAGAAAGGGAGACACAGAATCTCCCTCCAGGCTCTGAGCTTGAACCCACGGACTGCGGGATCATGACCTGAGCCAAAGTCGGATGCTTAACTGACTGAGCCACCCAGGTGCCCCTCTGCAGTATGTGTCTTGAAGCATTTGGGGCACAGCCCCTGAGATTTAGGACAGTATGCATAGCATGTCAAGGCTCAGGCACACTAGATTGGGCCTGGGGTCCCCCTCTACTCAGGTGACCAAAGTGGAGGAACCCTCTAAGTATGGTGTGGTGGTATGTGAGGCTGACACAGGCCGCATTCACCGGTTCGTGGAGAAGCCACAGGTGTTTGTGTCCAACAAGATCAACGCAGGCATGTACATTCTGAACCCTGCAGTGCTGCGACGCATCCAGGTGTGTAGGGGTGGGCTGGGGTAGGGCAGGCCCCCACCCCCATGACCCTGCTCACAAGCTGCCCACTCCCACAGCTGCAGCCTACATCCATTGAGAAGGAGATCTTTCCTGTCATGGCCAAGGAGGGGCAGCTGTATGCCATGGAACTGCAGGGTGAGGCAGGGAGGCCACAGGATGGGGGAGGGGTGTGGCTGGGCTGAGCCCCCTGATGCATTTCCTCCCAACAGGCTTCTGGATGGACATAGGGCAGCCTAAGGATTTCCTCACCGGCATGTGCCTCTTCCTACAGTCCCTGCGACAGAAGCAGCCTGAGCAACTGTGCTCAGGCCCTGGCATTGTGGGCAACGTGCTGGTGGTGAGGCCCCTGCCCAGCCCGTCATAAACCCCTCCGTGCCCCGCTTGTCTGGGAGACAAGTGGCTCACTTGTATTTCCCCCATTGTCCTTAGGACCCAAGTGCCCGCATTGGCCAGAACTGCAGCATTGGCCCCAACGTGAGCCTGGGTCCTGGCGTGGTGGTGGAGGACGGGGTGTGTATCCGGCGATGCACAGTGCTGCGAGACGCCCACATCCGATCCCACTCCTGGCTTGAGTCCTGCATTGTGGGCTGGCGCTGCCGCGTGGGCCAGTGGGTAAGCCCATGGGCTGGGCCAGATGGGGAGAGGGGCAGGGACTATGCCTGCCTTGCTGACCAGGCCTGCCCCCTCCCCCGAGGTGCGCATGGAGAACGTGACAGTGCTGGGTGAGGACGTCATAGTTAACGACGAGCTCTACCTCAATGGGGCCAGCGTGCTGCCCCACAAGTCTATTGGCGAGTCGGTGCCGGAGCCTCGCATCATCATGTGAGAGGATGCCGTGCGGCTGGCTGAGTCTCCCATTTCCCCACTGGCATGGGGAGCCCTGGCTTGACACTTCAGAAGGCCCTGGACTCGCCGTTATCTCAGGACTAGACAAGGCTGAAGCTGCTGGACACCTGCCCTCTCCTGTGGACATCATCTGGCAGGATCCTTGCTAGGCATCCTTCATGAAGCCCACTCCCTCAAGAAGGGCCAGACTAGGGCTGTATGGAATAATAATTTAATGTTCACTGTGGCCCTGACTGAAAGTCAAGCTCAGGCACAATTAGGACATGGGTGGGCTCCCACCAATGAGGTTACACTCAGATAGATAAGGAGGTTGGACATGGTGGGGATGGGGGAAGACATGGGGAACAGGGCAAGAGGAACTCAAATAGGGCCCAGCTTGGGTTGGAGTTCAAGGGTGGAGGCTGCTGCTGTGTGGGCTAGGCGGCGGAGGAAGTGGTACTGGCACTGGCTGCCTTCTCCCAGTCCTCTACGGACATGATGGTGGCTTTGCAGAAGAAGCAATCTTTGTTGTTCATCAGGTGCTGGTTGATGCAGGCTCTACAAAGGGAGGAGGAGGAGGAGGGGCACCTGTGTATCCCTGCTGCTTCCCCAGCCCCCTGCACCCATAGGGCCCACTTACTTACTTGCAGGACTTGTGGCCACAGGGCTGGAACACGGCAGAAATGGGGTGAGCATAGCAGATGGGGCAGAGGTCCTCCTCACTGGTGGGCTGTGGGGAGCAGAGTGCAGGGGGGGCTGGGGTCAGATACCCAGACAAGGAGACATATAGACCATGCCATGTGGTGTGCACAGTTGTGCCAACGTGAGAGTGGTGTGGTGTGTGTGCAGTGGCCCCCACTCACCAGGGAGGCAGCTGCTGCCTGGGCAGATGCAGAAGTCAGGTGTGCCAGCATCTGTTCCACCTGGGCCAGCTCCTCAACACTGATGTAGTCTGTGTCTGGGGGAGTGGTGGCAGGTGTCAGAGACCCAAGATGGCCCTAGAACTCAGTGCCTCTTAAATACCACAGCTTGGGAATTTGCTTTTATGGAGACTCCTGACCTATACCCCAGCCCCAAATTCCTCTTCCCTGACCCACCCCGGGCCCACTCACAGCTCTGCAGGGAGAATCGCTTCCGGTCAGGGGCAGGCAGGGCAGTGCCAGGGGTAGGGGGCTCTGGCTGCCCCAGGAGATAGCATATAGAGCGGAGCTGGAAGCAGGGATCAGCCAGGAGCACTGATGTGGCTCTCTCGGTCCTAGGTGGAAGAGGGTGCAGGGTAGTCAGAAGGTTGGGCCTGTCTGAAAGCAACACCTATTGGAGGGGTGGGGGTGGTGGGACAATTCATCCCACCTGCATTATTGCCTCATCCCACCCCACCTCCCTGCTACTCACATTGCCTCTCCCCTTACCCTCCCCATCCAGTCCTAGGTGCCAGTAAGAACCCATACAGCCCGGGTACCAGTTTAAATAGGTGACTAACAGATATTGAAAGCCTGCCCACCCCCTAATATACACTTAACTCCAAAGAAAACAAATAAATAGCACTAGCAGCTTAAAGGCGTGCTTCCCAAGTTTCCCTCCTGCTATTCTGGGGGAAATAGGCACCCGGAAAAGCCATTGGCCAAACAGGTTGGAGTATCAGGGACAGACTCGTGCCCCCTCTGGCGGCCACACTAGGACCTTGGTCGCGGAGGGGGGGGGCGGGGGAGTGAGTGAGCTGTCCCACCTCCTCCGACCTGTGGCCAATGGGAGGCTGAGGCCCCGCCCTCCTCCGGGAGAGTATTTAGAAGCTGGTCAGGGAAGCACCCAGAGAGCTGGGGGAGCCGGAGGAGGGGTCGCTGAGTGGAGCGCGGCCCCAAATCTCGACCTGGAGCGGGGAAGCAAGGGCGGTCGGCGTGCGGGATGGAGCCCACATCCAGCAGAAGTGGGTGAGTCTCCGAGCCGCACCCCACACACTAACCACCATGGCGTGGTTGGGGCTGCTGGGCGCACTGCTGTGCATGCTGTGCGTCGGGGTGGGCAGCCTTGGCACGGAGGGCTTCCTGCCCTCCGCGCCCCATAACTGCCCCCACAAATGTGTGTGCGCCGCCGACCTGCTGAGCTGCGCGGGCCTGGGGCTACAGGACGTGCCAGCTGCGTTGCCTGCCGCTGCTGCAGACCTCGACCTGAGCCACAACGCGCTCCAGCGCCTGCGCCCCGGCTGGCTGGCGCCCCTCTCCCGGCTGCGCGCCCTGCACCTAGGCCACAACGAACTGGAAGTGCTAGGTCGCGGAGTCTTCACCAACGCCAGCGGCCTGCGGCTGCTTGATTTATCGTCTAACGCGCTGAGGGCGCTTGGCCGCCACGACCTCGACGGGCTGGGGGCGCTCGAGCGGCTGCTGCTGTACAATAACCGCCTAGCACACTTGGACGAGCACACCTTCCATGGCCTGGGCTCACTCAGCCGTCTCTACTTGGGCTGCAACGAACTCTCCTCCTTCTCCTTTGACCACCTGCACGGTCTGGGCACGACCCACCTACGTACTCTGGATCTCTCTTCCAACCGTCTGGGACGCATCGCGGTACCTGACCTGGCTGCACTACCAGCTTTTCTTAAGAACGGCCTTTACTTGCACAACAACCCATTGCCCTGTGACTGCCATCTCTACCACCTGCTGCAGCGCTGGCACCAGCGGGGCCTAAGTGCTGTGAGTGACTTTGCCCGAGAGTACATGTGCCTGGCCTTCAAGGTACCCACATCCCGCGTGCGCTTTTTTGAGCACAGCCGTGTTTTTGAGAATTGCTCAGCTGCCCTGGCTCAGGGCCTAGAGCGGCCCGAAGTGCAGCTGCACGTGCAGATGGGTCGGTCCCTGAGGCTACACTGCAACACCAGTGCCCCAGCTGTGCGCATCGCCTGGGTGTCACCGCAGCATGAGCTGCTGGTGGCGCCGGGATCCCGAGATGGCAGCATCGCAGTGCTGGCTGATGGCAGCCTGGCCATCAGCAACGTGCAGCCGCAGCACGAGGGGGTCTTTGTGTGCCTGGCAGCCGGGCCCCACCTGCATCACAACCAGACGCACGAGTACAATGTGAGCGTGCATTTTCCACACCCTGAGCCCGAGGCTTTCAACACAGGCTTCACTACCCTGCTGGGCTGCGCTGTGGGCCTGGTGCTCGTGCTGCTCTACCTTTTCGCGCCACCCTGCCCAGGCTGCCGCCGCTGCTACCGTCATACCTGCCACTGTCGCTGCTGGCCCAGGGTGCCCAGCCCCCTCCAGGAGTTGAGCGCACAGTCCTCGGTGCTCAGCACACCACCGGATGTGCCCAGCCGCAAGGCCAGTGTCCACAAGCATGTGGTCTTTCTGGAGCCGGGCAGGAGGGGCCTCAATGGACGTGTGCAGCTGGCGGTAGCCGAGGACTTTGATCTCTACAATCCTGTGGGCCTGCGGCTCAAGGCTGGTTCTGAGTCCGCTAGCTCCACGGGCTCTGAGGGTCTGGTGATGACCTAGGGTGCCCGGGGCCCAGAGCCAGGCCACTGACCACCTGCTGCTTGCCCTGCTCCCTGCTGCTGCCCTGACAACTTCCAGATGCTGGTGGGAGCGCTGAGCTCCCCACCCTCTCTCCTGCTCTGCTCTAACACAGGGCCCAAAGGTCCTAGGCCCTAGTAGGACCTACTGGTGCCCACATGTCCCACGAGGACTGGAACTGGGGCCATCCGAAAGAGCCCTTGCCTGAGAGTCCCAGGTACACCCTCAGGGGCCAAGGCAGCTACCAAGCTGTGGTGAAGGAAGTACTGAAGCATAAACATCTTCCCCTTCCCAAGGGGACAGGAAGAGAGTGGGCTCACAGGGGAAGAAGAGGGCTCCACAGGAAGACCTAGGCCCCCACCCAGGGTGGAAGGAGGAAACATGCACCAACATCCAACCTGCTTCAAGCTCCACAACTCCATGCAGTCTGCTGGGCAGGAAGGAAGCAGGCAGGGCTCCTTAAGAGAACCCCAGGCGGCCTGGCCTGTGTATCAGCCAGAGCAGCCCTGCTCCCTCTGGCCAGGGGCAGCTTCGGGCCACTCTGAGAGCAGGGCCTTTACCGTGGGCTCACAAGACAGCAGTAAGGAGCAACGTGACCTGTGCCCCCAGCTTTTTAGCAGTAAAAAGCCTGAGCATGGCCAAGATGGGAGAGCCGAGCCAGAACTTGCCATCCCTCGAGGGTAGAAGCCTCTTAAGGGCTGGCACTGATCTTGGTCTAATGGCTGAGGCAGTGCCCTGGTCTCATATGCTCTTACCACCCACCACAGGGAGGCAGGGAAGGGGGTGGGGGGTGGGGTCTGGGAACCCCTCCTGCATGGGTGCTGAGCTGGGGGCTCCTACAAGTCCTGGATCCAGTTGTTCCTTAATAAAGGTGGCACATGCTCATTACCAGAGCTTTCGTGAACACAAGTGGCAGCGCGTGAGCTCAGCCCCTGATCCCAGCAGCGCTGTGCTGGGCGCTGCAGGATAGCACCCCACCCATGCCTGAGGTGCAACCACAAGCCAGTGGCTGTGACTGTGGGCCTTGAGCACCCTGTTCTGCTGGGGTCCCCGATTCGCCTACTCAGAGCCACTATTGCCACCACCTATTTGGGCAGTTTGTACCTCACTGCCTTGCCCTGGCCTCAAAACCTGATACTGGGGTCCATTTTAGAGATAAAGACACAGCAGCAAGGGGGCCCTGCCTGGCCCATTTGTCATCAGCCATGCCAGCTTCCATGGGCCCATGGTGCCTAACACTCACCCTGAGGCTGGGCCATGCACCAGGAGTCGCACCAGGATGCCTGTCACAGCCACCAGAATGGGATAGTGGTCCACGCTCTCCAGGCCTAAGGGAAAAGGAGGGAACCAGGGGTTCTGGCTAGTGTGAGCCCCCCCTTCCCACTGCCCTCCCCGCAGAAGGGCAAGCTAAGGCTGGGGGTACCAAGCCTGACTGTCCCAATGCAGAATGGACAATTAGGCATCACCACTTGTAGCAGAGGAAACAAGGCCCGTGGCTATGTTGGGTTCAGGGCACTAGGTCCTCACCAGGCAGCCGCAGGGTGACCACGCGGTCAAACAGGTTCCTCTCAGCTGTCACCCGGTTCAGCACCTGGTTCAGCAGCTGTGAGGGCAGGAGTCCATTGGTGGAGTGGATGAATGGGCTCACCACCGGGGTGTCCCCAGGGCCCCCCACTCCCTGCCCAGATGGACACACCTGTGCAAGACGCCGCAGCAGCATCTCAGAGGTAGGCCGGGCCCAGTCCAGGAATATCTCAGGCACCAGCGTGATGGTCATCTCCAAGACACGCAACAGGCTGACCGAGAGGTCAAAGCAGGTGGCACACACCTTGAGCTGCCGGCTGTCCACAAAGTTCCGCTCTAGGCGTTCAGCAGCCTGTTGGATCTGAGCCACCAGCAGGTGGGCAAGAAGCAGTAAGTGGCCTGGTCACACTGCAGATCATGCCTGGTCCTCGGCAATACTGCAGCCCACCGCGACCCACTGTGACCCACCTCCTGGATCATGCCGATGAACTCAGAGAAGGCCCAGTTAAGCTGGTTGAGGACGCTGTTGAGGAAGCTGGGCGCCACATCGGGACCCTCCCGCAGCAGGTCTGCCATGTGCTGCTGAAGCAGGGTGGAGGGGCAGGGCTCTGCAGGGGCGTGACGAGGTGGCATCACTGGGGACTCTGGTCTGTGGCGCTTGCCTGTCTACCTCTGTCCTCACTTGTTGGGTCATTGGTGTAAGGACAAAATGATGGCTCCCTGAGGATGCTCAGGTCGTGAAGGCAGGGAAGACAGAGTACAGTGCTGCCTGGGGGTTAGGGCTCAATCTGTCCCTCCTCCTGCTGGCAGGCCACAGGCTGAAGTTATTCCTGGTCCCACACCATCCCTTTGGCCTACAGCTGCCCCCCAGCCCCAGCTTGCCTCCAAGTAAGTCCTCAGCCATATGCCCTTTGGGGAGAGCTAGACTCAGACAGGGTGACCTAGGCCTCTCCTCATTCATATTGAGGCCGGCGTCCCCAAGACCTACTCTGTCAAAGCCCTGCCGTCCTCTACTCTCCTCTGCTGCCCTTGGCCTGGCCTTGGCATATGGCTGAGATGGTGGATGCCAAGTCTGGGCTGACTGGGAGCGGTAACCAGAGCCCTTAGCTGCAGCTGGGCTGGACACCACCCCCCACCCCCCAACCATACAAATCAATAGTTCTTATAGCAGCAGAATGAATATCTGGTCCCACTGCCACTCCATCTGCAGCTCAGTTCCACCTGCAGGCATGTCCAAGACCACCAGCAAGGACTTGATGAGTGACTTTGCACAAGGCGCTCGGCCTCTGGTGACCCCTTCGTGTAAAAACCCTGACCATGAAGGCAGAAACACATCCCATAGGCCTAGGAAAACCACTATGTGGGGCAAGTGTGGATAATGGCAGGCAGACTACAAGCTAGACAACCCAGGACCCAGGCGGGGCCTAGGTGAAGGTCCTCAGGCTCATGGGGCTTGGTTGGGCCATACATGGCCCCTGGAGAGAGAGTGTGGCCTCTGCTCCCAACCAAATGCCCCTTCCTCTTGAAACCCCATGGGCACCCTCTGGGGCCCTGGCCAACCCCCAGTCTGTGCCCCTAGCTTGGCTCAAGTACACTGAAGTAGGAGGAGGACATGGTGCCAGGACAAGATTGGAGGTCAGGAAGCTGGTTCGGAGTCCTCACTCTGAGTAAACTGCCAGCACCCTGTGAAGATGCTGCCCCTTTTCACCGTGACCCATGCACATCATTCAGGCCCGAAGGACACACATGGGACTGGGGAGCAAGGGGGAGGTGTTCTGGAGTGTCTCTGGACTGGGGGAAAGTGGGGAAACAAACCCCGGGACAGAGCTGGGGCCCAACAGGGGTCCAAAAGAGAGGCTAGGAGAAGCGAGAAGAGTCCAAGACCAAGAGCAGCGGGCCAGAGCCACCGGGTCACCCAATCCGGACACTCACTCTGGAGGCTAGGCAAGTTGGCATCCTCGGGTTTGGTTTTCAGCAGGTGCGGCAGCCGTGTATAGCGGTACCCGAAGCCACAGCCCTGTGGGAAGGGCCAGTGGGGGTCAAGGGGGCAGGGCAACCCTCCCCTTCAGCCAGCCATATCCACCTCCCCTCCAACCGTGCTTACCCTCCAGAGCCGCACCAGGATCCAGTTGGTCTGGGCCCAGGGCCGCTGCTCATAGGGAGCCAGGAGACTCCTCACCATGGCAATACGCCTGCAAGGACAAGGGGGATTGGGCACGAGGTGAGGCCAGTCATGGTGCCATGCGGGTCAGAGTGCACGCCTCCCTGCTCTGACCCCCGCACTCACTGCTCCTCAGGGATCCGCTCCACAGCCCGCAGGGAGTGTGGGTAGCACACGTAGCTGGCCAGGGCCTGCATCAGCGAGTCACGGATGTCTGTGGGGACAGGCTGTGCCTCAGCGGGTACCTGGCATGAGCCCTGGCCCCCATGCCTCAAGCCCACCTGGCCAGCATTTTGTGCAATAAATGGCCAGTCAGAAGTGCCATCCCATCCCCATATCCCCAAGCCCTTTGTAGGGCACCTCACCAGTGCCCACGATGCGGGTATCAGCAAAGTGTTTGGCAAGGATGGCGGCCAGGCGGGTCAGAGTCTCTTCATAGCCTGCAGGATGGGGCGGTAGGAGTGCTTGGCCAGGAGTGGGGGCTCCAGAGGCAGGCACGTCCCTTAGCAGAGTGAGCGGGCTTGGGCAGCGGGCTCTAGAGTTGACTTCAAGGGCCAGTCTGGGCCCAAGCTATCATCTAGGGACTTTGGGCATGGCATTCACTGACTGTAAGAGGCCATCACACAGACTCACAGTGGGGGAGGACAGGTCCTGCAAGAGTCCTGACTGGGCTCAAACCCATCTCAGCACACACACCTGACGGCTCAGCAGTCAAAGCCCCTTGGGCACCCATGGCTCCACCTCTGAGGACAAAGCCTGCACCTAGGCCTGGGGTGTGGCAGGGGACAGGCCACGGGCCTGACAGCCCATACCCTGATGCAGACATAAACCACGAGGCCCAGCCTGGAATCAGTGGTCTGCAAGAAGCCTGAGCTCCTACATATGGCCTCCAGCAGGGCACCACCACCCCTTGCTGCGATCTGCAAACACCAGCTGCTCTGCCCTTGCTTGGGCTCCCACGTCTAGTGCCAGGGCATCCAAGTGAGGCTGGCCGGCTCCTGGACCACAGCAGCAAGAAGAAAGTGAAAGCAGAGGGGCCCCCACTCCTGGCACTCCCATCCTGTTTCTCCTTCCCAGCACCCGGGAGGAGCTGTTGGCTCCGGGGCTGCTAATTCCAGGGCAGTGCTCTCCACCATGTGGGGCTTTTGCAAATGCTTGTCTAATACAAGGCCAAAGAGAGCAGGGGCTGCCTCCCCTCTTCCCTACACGGATGCGTGCTGCTGGGCCATGAGGGTGCAGAGCAGGGCTGCTTAGGGCTCACAACAAAGGCCCCCTTTCCTACCCACTCTAGGCCTGAATGGCTTTGTCACCTGGGAGCTCCTCCATGCTGTGCACGGGGCCGAAGTAATTTTTGAGAGCACTGTAGCTGTTGATGGCCACGCTCAAGTAGAACTCAGGCATGAAGGCAAAGAGAGAACCTGTGCGGTCGCCATGCTCGATGGTCCGCAGGCAGACGCGTAGTAGCCAGTAGATGTCTAGCATCTTCTCCTGTAGGAGGCACAAGGGGTGCTGCTGGGCTGTCGTGGAAAGGGTCACAGGGAGCAGGGCCCAGTCTGGGGCTTGGGAAAGGCCTCCTCATTAGTGGCTCAGGCAGAGCAGTCACATGCTTGGCAGGCAAGAGGGTGCACCCCACGCCTGGAGAGGCAACACCCCAGCCTAGACCAGAACTCTGGCTTGCATTAGTAAAGGTACACAAGGTTTTAAGTGAGAAGGTGTCATGTAACCAGAAGTCTGGATTGGAGCACTGCCCAGTGAAAAAAGAGCTGCAGGGCCAAGGGAGGGCAGGACAGTAAAGAAGCTACATGGCCTCATCTAGGCCCAAGACAGCAGACAACGGACTGGAGGGCCAGGAACAGAGAAGCACCGATGGGCTGTGGGGGCACCAAACACAGGGTCCACATTTCTGGGGTTGATGGAACCTCCATGGAGGTCAGAAGTACTGGAAGAAAAGCAGGCCTGGTCCAGGGCAGAGGGGATGTGGCTTAAGATATGTGCAGCATATGGTGCCTAAAAATGTCCCCAAAGAGGTGGAGTTGAGGAATGTGATTACTGGTGGAACAGAGGCCATAGAAAGCAAACAACCTGCCAAGGGCCCTGTTCCCCACAGTACACTTCCCACATGGTCTGTGCCCAGGAAGGGTCACTGACCAGAGCAAAGTCCCAGGCCCCAGCCCAGACCCAGAGCACCCACATGTCTTGGAGCTGGAGCATCTGGACTTGACACCAGCTCTGAAGTGCCCTCAAAACTGAGGGCCTGAGAAGATGCGAGTAGGGGTCAGAGGGTGGACCTCAGCCAGAAGGCCTGCCAGGAGCATACTGCCACAGAAGGCCGGAGAAGACCAAGTCTAAGGAGGGGCTGGAACCTATACACTCAGGGAGCCACTGCACTGGGTGGGGAACGTGTCTGCAAAGGTTGGGGGGGAGGGGCGGGGGGTTGGGAGGGACCGTGCAAAACTATTTCAGAGAAGTGGAGGAGCCTGTGCTGGGCCAAGGGTGAAGAGAAGATGAAGAGGCCATGACACAGAGAAGGAAGAAGGGAGTGGTTTCTGTAAGTGGGTGCAGAGTCAAGGGAGGGGTGTCATGAGCCACTCTTTTTCCTAGTGGGAGAAAGTGAATGAGCAGCAGGCAGGAGTGTGAGCACTGAAGATGGAGAAGAAAGCAGTTCAACATAGTAAGGGCTATATTATGAAAAGCCCATAGTGAACACATTCAATGGTGAAACACTGAAAGCGTTTTCTCTAAGATCAAGAACAAGACAAAGATGCCTGCTTTTGCTACTTCTATTCAACATAGTATTGGAAGTCCTAGCCAGAGCAATTAGGCAAGAAAAAGAAGTAAAAGGCATCCAGGGGCACCTGGGTGGCTCAGTCGGTTAAGTGTCCGACTTGGGCTCAGGTCATTATCTCATGGTTTGTAGGTTTAAGCCCCGCATCGGCCTCTGTGCTGGCAGCTAGCTCAGAGCCTGGAGCCTGCTTCGGATTCTGTGTCTCCCTCTCTCTCTGACTCTCCCCTGCTCATGCTGTTTCTCTCTTTCTTTCAGAAATAAAACATTAAAAAATAAAAAAAAATTTTAAAGAAATTAAAAAAAGAAAAAATCCTCAAGAATCTAGCAAAAAATTCAACAAAGCAGGAAAAGAATATCCAATGGAAATAAAGCCTCTTCAACAAATGGGGTTGGGAAAACTGGACAGCAGCATGAAGAATGAACCTGGGCCACTTTCTTACACAGTACACAAAAATAAATCCAAAATGGATGAAAGAGCTAAATGTGAGACAGGAAACCACCAAAATCCTAGAGGAAAAAGCAGGCAAAAACCTCTTTGACCTTGGCCACAGCAACTTCTTACTAGACACATCACTGGAGGCAAAGGAAACAAAAGCAAAAATGAACTATTAGGACCTCATCAAGATAAAAAGCTTTTGCACAGTGAAGGAAACAATCAACAAAACTAAAAGGCAGCCTACAGAAGAAGATATTTGAGAAGATATTTGCAAACGACATATCAGATAAAAGGCCAGTATTCAAAACCTATAAAGAATTTATCAAACTCAACACCCAAAAAACAACCCACTTAAAAAATGAGCTGAAAGCATGAATAGACACTTTTCCAAAGAAGACATCCAGATGGCTAAAAGACACATGAAAAGATGCTCAACATCATTTGTCATCAGGGAAATACAAATCAAAACCATGATGAGATACCACCTCATACCTGTCAGAAGGGCTAAAATTAACAACACAAGACAGGGCACCTGGGTGGCTCAGTCAGTTAAGTGTCTGACTTCAGCTCAGGTCATGATCTCAGTTTGTGAGTTTGAGTCCCACATCAGGCTTTCTGCTGTCAGCACAGAGCCCATTTCAGATCCTCTATCCCCCCCACCCCCTCTCCCCTGTTCTCTCTCTCAAAAATAAACAAACATTAAAAAAAAAAAGCAACCCAACACAAGAAACAGGTATTGGCAAGGATGTGGAGAAAGGGGGACATTCTTGCACTGTTGGTTCCTCCAAAAAACAGAACTACCCTACGATCTAGCAATTGCACTACTAGGTATTTATGCAAAGGATACAAAAATACATATTCAAAGGTTTATAGCAGCATTATCAACAATAGCCAAACCATAAAGAGAGCCCAAATATCTATCGATTGAAGAATGGATAGAGAAGATATAGTGTATACATACAACGGAATATAACTCAGCTATCAAAAAGAATGAAATCCTGCCATTTGCAATGATGTAGAAGGAGCTAGAATGTATTATGTTAAGCGAAATAAGTCAATCAGAGAAAGACAAATTACCATATGATTTTACTTATATGTGAAGTTAAAAAACAGAACAGACGAACATAAGGGAAGGGAGGAATAAAAAGAAGAGGGAAACAAACCATAAGAGACTCATAACGATAGAGAACAAACTGAGGGTTGATAGAAGGAGGTGGGTAGGGGGATGGATTAAATAGATGATGGGTATTAAGGAAGGCACTTGCTATAATGAGCACTGGGTGTTGTATGTAAGTGATGTATCACTGAAGTCTACTCCTGAAACCAATATTGCACTGTATGTTAAAAAACTAAAATTAGGGCCGCCTGGGTGGCTCAGTCAGTTAAGTGACCGACTTGGGCTCAGGTCACAATCTTGTGGTTCGTGAGTTCAAGCCCCATCTCGGGCTCTGTGCTGACACCATGGAGCCTGCTTGGGATTCTCTCTTTCCCTCTGCCTCTCCCCTACTCTAGTGCACAAGCATGTGCTTTCTTTCTCTCAAAAACGATAAACTAGAAAAAAATGGTTAAGATGGCAAATTTTGTGTGATGCATATTTTATCACAATTTAAAAGGTAGGAAAAGAAGGTAAAGAGATGGTAGGGTGATGTCCCTCACAAGATGGTGCAGGAGGGGCAGCAAGACTGCCTAGGCTAGGGGTGCCTGGGTGGCTCAGTTGGGTAAGCATCTGACTCTTGATTTCCTCTCAGGTCACGCTTTCATGGTTTGTGGGTTCAAACCCCACGTCTCCCTCTCTCTCTGCCCCTCCTCCATTCACACTTCTGTTCTCTGTCTAAGATAAATAAACATTTAAAAAAATTGCCTAGGCCAGTGGGCAGCCATGAAATCCTAGTCAGAGGAGGAGAGGAGCCTCCTGCGTGGGGCTGGAGGCAAGGTGGTCTGCAGCAGGAGAAAGGAGGAGTAACGAGTGGAAGTGGTTTGGGCTAGGAAGGAGGCTGAGAAAAAGCAAGTGGGGATAGCGAGTAGAGGGAGGGACATCAAGGGCCTTGATGACCCAGTTATGGGCAAAGGGCATGCCTAAGAAGGTAGACAGATGTCCTAACGTGGGCACTCACTAGCTGGGGAGGGAGGCTAGGACAGGTAGGGAGTGGAAGCAAGTCTGGAGGGCTCAGAGCCTAAGGGTCAAAGCATGGTTACAGAGAGAGCGCACCATCTTTCAGTTTACCTCTCAAGGCTGATGGCCCTGGGAGGGCAGACATGGGTCAGACATGGGTTATGACTGAGTGTCCCTAGCATCAGGATATACCTGGCATACTCCAGGCTCTGGGCACACGTTACTGAGTCAATGAGTGAATGACAGAAAACAAGGCTGTGGCTTCAAAGGAAAGAGGGGAGTCAGAGAGAAACACATGTAGAGTGAGGGTGACTGGGGCTCTGGAGAGCACCCTTCCACCCGGGGAGAGAAGGAAGGGGAAGGGAAGAAGGGGAGACAGGCAGAGATAGGCCCAGTTCCTGCAATGGAGGATATGTGAGCTGGAGAGGACCATTAGAGACAATGACATCCAATAAAGCTTATGGGGCAGGAGAGGTTCAGGGGGCGCAGCATAGGGTGGGGACAGGGAGAACAGGGAACGGGGAGGGGGACGTGCATGTCAGAGGCCCAGGAGGGCAGGGAGCCTTGAGGGGCCAGCACAGTCTGGCCACCAGTGACTGGTCAGTGAGCTTGGAGAGGGCAGCAGCCACTGGCCAAGGCCACACCTACTCACCTGGGAGTAGACAGTGGCATGGACCCAGGCAAGACGGCGACTCAGGTGGTCCAGCTTTTCTGAGAAAACCTTCTGACTCTTGGTCAACTCTGTAAGGATGTCCTTTCTCTGTCACCCAAGAGGAAAGGAGGACAATCAGGCCATGGCCCCATACCTACACCTAGCCTGCCTGCCCCAGGCAGCCTGGGTAGGAACCCCACTGGTGTCTGGAGCAGGCAAAGGGTTGGGCAGATTCAGCTCTACTCTTCAAAACCCTCTTCTGCCTAAGACCCACTAGCAAGCCTGAGAAGGCCTCAGAGCAGGGCGCTGGGCGTCCGAGTAGAGCATGGAATTGAGACACAGCTGGGGTTCCGTGAGCCCTTGGCCATGTTCCCCAGCTGTGATGGGCCCACAGCCCCAGTGGCTGCTCTCACTTGGCTGCAAAGCCAAGCCCGGGCTCCACAGACAGTGGGGCAAAGGGCCTGCCAGGGAAGCCCAGCCGAGCGTGAGCCAGACTGAGGCCTCCCTGCAGGCGGGGCTGTGAGGTACCCGACTGCACATCCTCCGTGCCGCCGAGGCGATACTGAGCACTGGGGTGATACTGGGCACCCGAGGCCCTAAATCCTCAGGCGAAGAGCTACAGCAGGAGTGCAGAAAAGTAGGAGTTAGGGCCTGCTTCCTGCTGACTCTGCAAGTGGCCAAGGAAGCACTCAGGGTCGAATTCATAATTGATGAGGAGAGTGGGTATGCGTCAGCACTTAGTGGGCAGGGGGCAGGGGTGCCTTGGTGCGGGCTGTGGCTGGTGACGGGGCTCAAGCCATGCCCCGCCCTAATGCCAGCCCCGCTCTCACTGATGTGGCATAGTCAGGTGGGTGGGGACAGGAAAACTGCTGGAGCAGCCCCCAGAAGCAGGGGCAGGACAGTCCAGATCTCCTCTGTGGCCTGCTCTGGGAAGCCCGAGCTGACAAGCCGCCCTCTCCAACAGCCCTCCCTCTCCAAAACCCCCTGCCCATCTAGTCTTACCCGCTTGGGGCACCGGCGAAGCTTGTCCTCTGTGTCCCTCAAAGCCATCGCATACTCATTGACATCATCAGACACACCCACCATCTAGAGCGTTGGACACCAAAGGTGCAGTGTGAACCCCTGCAGACCTCATTCAGGTCTCTGCAGACCCAGCCTGGCTCCCAGTGCTGTCAAGCTCCCAACCTTTGGCTCCAGACAACCCCCTCCCACAAACCAGGTCAGGCCCACACATCACTGGCAGCAATCAGTCTTGCTGTGGCACACATTCACGTGCAGTCATGCGCAGATACCCCCCCACCCCCCGACACACACAGAAGCATCAAACATGTGGGACCACAAGACATGCTCATTGGCCACCAGTGGGAGACCTTGCCCAGCTGCTGGTGAACGCTGAGATTATACATCATGACGGCGCCATCCAGGACTTCCAGCAGGGAGTTCTCTGTGAGGGGCTGCTCAGGCTCCTCCGGGGGCCGCCCCAGCAGCAGGCCCTCATTCCAGTGGCTGCCCTCAACTAGAAGGGGGAAGGGCAGGGTCAGGGTCAGGGTCATAGGCCATTCCAGGTCTCTCCCAGGTCTGTGGTGCCAGGATGGGCCTCACAGCAGAAGGGAGCCCTTTCTCCCTACCTGGACCCAAGGAGGGACCTGCAGGGAGAACGTGGGGGCAGGGGTAGAGCAAAGGCCTGCAGCTCCAGAACTATTTCTGTAGCATCGATTTCCTGCCCTCAGAGTGCACTTCCCATGCCCTTGAGATACTGCCAGGCCACAGGACCAGGAGGGAATGGGGGTGTAGCCTGGCTTTGCCCAGGGTGGGGAACTGTACATGATGGATCCCACGCTTGGCCCTGCCTGGCACCTACTGTCCTCACGAGTCCTCTGTTCTGCGCTCAGCGTGCGGACCTTCACTTTCTCCGAGGTGGTCAGAGGCCGCCGTGGGGTCATCAGGCTCACAGCCGCTGTGCTGAGGAAGCGGTTAGCTCGGCCCAGGGTAGGAGAACTGAGCCAGCTGGGCCGGGGGAGGGGCAGTACGCCCCCCATGGCCAAAGCCTGCATGGGGCGCTGTGTAGGAGAGAGGAGGCCAGACGCCACTCAGCTCCCCAGGACCGGGGCCCATGTGGGACTCCCTTGATTTGTGGGGTCGGGAAATGGCAGGAACGTTCGTGCCTCCACCTACAGCAAGGAAACCTGCCTGGTGAGAAGCTCCTTGCCTGCCTGGAGAGGGAGGTGGCCCCGTGTGACACCCCTGCCCTTACGGTAGAGGGATAGCCCGATACCAAGCCCCCTGCCTGCCCCTACCGCGGCACCTGGGCCGCAGCCGGGGCTGGCTCCTCGTCCTCGTCCAGGTCATCCATGGTGGCCGCCTGGAGCTCCAGTGGGTCGATCAGGATGTTGGCCTTGGAGGCAAGGTCATCTGCAGGCAGTGGGAGGAAGGCTCTCAGGCTAGTGGAGGGCTGAAGGGTCATGGGGAACTGCCCATGATGGTGAGAGAGCACCACCAGCTGAGCAGGGGGCTTTGCAGGGCCCCACATTTACCACTGCACCTCTACCCGTGCATTCCACTTACTCCACCCCAGCCTTCACTGTGCCCCAAGGCCCTCTGTCTCATGGGCCTTAACAGCAGGAGGCATTCCCCGTCATACTCTCGCCAGTCCCTCTGTTTGAAGTGACTGCATGCTCTCCAGGGTCCCCTACTTTCTCCCCATCACTTTCTTCCCTACAAACACAAGATCTAGGGCTATCTAGGCTGCCGCTTGTCTCACTTTGCACACAGGCCTCACCACAGGCTTGTCTCCTCAGCTGTCAGTGTAGAAGTGGAACAGCAGCACCTCTGCCTCCAGTGCAGGCTGTGGTCCTCAAACATAGAGGACCTGTCACCTGAGCCTCTTCCTGCAGCCCCCTTCCTGATGGTGCCCTATCCCCACAGCCTCTGGCAGGAAGCCTCGGGTCTTCTGTGAGTCCCCTCCTTCACCCTTGCCCTCCCTCAACCTCCTCTCTTGGCCCATGCATTCCATTCTCACACGCAGATCCCTCACCTCATTCTCCTGCCTCAGGACCTTCCAAAGCTTCCCCTACTCCTGGAATGAGCCAACACCTACTTCGTGGCCCACAAGGCCCTCAGACTCTACCCGTGTGACTCCTCGGCCTCATTTCCCACCGCTGCCTGCCTGGCAGTTTCCTCGCCAGCACCCCAGCAGCCTCCTGTCTCCAGGCCCTGCTGGGTTGTGATGAGCATCCCTGCCTTCGTATGCACTATGCACACAGTGCCCTGTGCTGCGGCCACGTGTGCTTGTCCTTGAAAGCCACTCAGACAGTACTCGTACCTGCTCACCTCTCACCCCTGTAACCTCACAGAGATCCCATGGTCACTCCTCTGCCAGTACATATGCTCCTTATTTCCTTATAGGACCCTCAGGCTTCCCCGAGGGCAGGTGCTCAAGGAAAGGGATGGCTGAACCCAAGACCTGAGGCAAATCAGCATCTCCCTGAAGGAGCAGGTTGAGATACTCGGGCGCCATCTGGCGGGCAGAGGGTAACCCAGCACCCAGCACAGAGCTGGCTGAGAGACTGTACCCCCTCATGCCCTGCCCACTGCCGGGCCTGCACGTACCTTTGAGGGTCTTCCGAAGGTGTGAGAGGAGGCCTCCCAGGCGCTGCAGGTCAAAGTAGTCCACTTTGCCATTATAGAAGACCTGAGGTGGGATGTAGGCCTCTGCAAGGAGGGGTTGGGAGACCGGGCCAGTAGTGAGCCAGGCAGGAAGACACACTGAAAAGCCACCCCTCTACGCCGCTTAGCCCAGAGGGGACCTCTGGCCTTGGCCACCTACCTGCCCTGCCCAGGCACACAGCATGGCTTCTCCTTCCCCTCCCCTGTCCTGCCATCCTCTACCATTTCAGGTCAGTGCCAGTGACTGCCCTCGTTGGGATGAAGGGAACATTCTGTCTGTGGTCACATTCAGAGAGGGTCCTGACCCAGCCCTATGGACATCCCCAATCCAGAGCAGGCATGGCTCCCACTGGCCCTGAGGACTCTGTCCCACACAAACACAGCCCCCGGGATCCCGGAGCTGCCCATGGCATCCCCTACAAAGGACTGCAGAGGGTTGGATGGGCTGGGACTGAGGAAAGGAGCCCGTAGTGGGCAGGAACTTGTGGGGACAGAGTGAATGTGGGTTTGGCACTCGTACAGAGCAGAGTTCCTGGTGCCCTGTGGAAGAACTACCCGTCAGAAGGAGAGGACTCAACCGGTCAGAAAGCTTGGAACGGCTCCACCCCCACCCTGCCGCCCGTTCGTTCCACACTCTACACCATCACCGGGGCAGCCCTGCTCAGCCTCTCTAATGAGGCCTGGCCCCACTCACCCTCACTGAAGGAGGCACGAGGGTTCGAAGCCTTGTATTCATCCCAATAGTAGCGCAAGGCAGAGATCAACCGGTGCAAGAAGCAAACCATGTACTCAGGGGGACAGAGCATGGGCATGTTCTGCAGGGCACAGGGCACAGGACATGCATTTGTGCCAGCCCAAGCCAGCTCACTCCTCCTCCAAGGCCTGCCCCGGGACCCTGGGGTGAGCACGGAGGGTGGGGCAGCAGAGGAAGAGCAACGTTAGGCAGGGACGCAGCAGGCTGAGAGATGCCAGAAGCCTGGGGTGCAGACCCTGTGACACAGCCAGGAGTCCGTGGTGGGCTGGCCAAGCGGACACTTACCCCCCGGCCGCTGGCATTCTCCTGTAGAAACTTTCGGAACTTGGTCAGGAAGATGTACCTAGAGGCTTCCCCCTTTGAGGGAAGGAAAAATGAGGCCATGAGGAGCTGCCCAGAGTGGCCTGGCTCCGTGCTGTGCCTTAGCCTGGGCTCTGCCATGGGAACTGGAGCCAGTCCCTGCCCTCCGGGTCTCAGGGCCGGGGTCCCCCAGTGCCAGCACCCCTCCCTGCCAGGGACCCATGAGGGGGTCTGGGAGTCACTTACCCCATTATCATCTTTATTGTTCAGCAGCAGCTTCAGGATCTGGACCTGTAGTTCTTCCACCACTGGGGGTGGGGTAGGGAATATGACACTGAGCCCTCCTCAGGCAGAGCCTTGTTCTCGGCCTCCCAGGGATGGGAAGGGGCAGCAGGTTTGGATCAGGGCTCTGTTCTCAGGGTTCCACAAGCTAAACCTAGACATGGTCACTACCGGGAGCCCCTGAGTACGTACGTACACACACACGCACACACGCACACGCACACACACACCCTCCACCCCCTACCCAGGGCCCCGGGAGGGGGTTAACCTTCAATGCGCTTTTTGAGCCTTTGGCAGCCGCGTTCATAGGCACGCCTCCGTCTGTGCTCCTCGGCAGTCTCATCCTTTACGTCTTTACTGTCTTTGCCCTGGGCAGAGAGCAGGGGATGGAAGACAGCAGGGCTCATTCAGGACTTAACCAGGCCTGCTTCAGACAGGAAACCCCTACCCCCACCCCAGAGACCAGGGTGGGGAAGTGGCCTCACATGCTCAAGGCCAGGAGGCTCAGATACATACCCTGGGTCAGCCCTCCCTGTGACCCTGCCCGCCCATCTCAGTCGGCCCACCTCCCTGCTGGAGCGGTGGGGCCACCAGGTGGTGGGAATAAGCTCCTGTAGGCCAGCCTCCTCCACTCGCAGGGGGCTCTTGATGTAAAAGAAGACAACAGACCGAAGCACGTCGAAGCTGGTGGTCGTCAAGGTAGAGCTCCATTCACCATGGGGTGTACCCTACACCCTCATGAGTTCTCCTTGGGAAGCCCTCCCCATGTGCCCACCACATTCTCCTACCCTTAGGGGTACCATTGCTACTATGAGCCGGTCTCCCTTGACTATGAGCCCTGAAAAAGAGCTGTGGCTGTCAAGCCCACTAAGCCTGAGTCCCAGCAAATGTACTAAAAAGGCTTGTCACAGGAACACACTGGGGGGTGGGTGGGGAGAAGACAGGCTGAGAGAGGCCTCTCCGTCTCCCAGCTGTTTCTAACTCTTGGAGGCTGAAGACCCCATGCAAAGAAGACAGCTACCAGCACAGGCTTCCCCTCATGCAGCACAGTCCTCAAGAGTGTTGGGAAGCAGGACGAGACGAGTCTCAAAAGAAGATCTCCTAGGAACCCCTGCCATGGGACTCAGATAAAAGTGCGATGCTTTGGCTACAAAGGTCAGGCCCTGGTGGCGCCTCCACGCAGCCCAAGAGTTGGTAGCCATCTGGACACCCCTGTTCAGGCCAGCCAACTGGCCAGGATCCTTTGCTTGATTCTTCCTGCTCTGTAGACAGAGTGCTGGGAAGGCTGGGTCTCACATACTGGATGGCTCTGGTCCCCTAAGCCTCCCTAGGGACCCCTGGCCAGAGGCACACTGCTCTCCTTGGCCCCTACTGACCCCAGAGGACACCACATGTCTGGCCTGCCTGGCAGCAAGGGAAGGATACAGGACATTGCTAAGCAGAAACTTGCGGGACTTGTCATGCCTCAGGATGGCGATGGTGAGTCGCAGGTAGTGGATCTGCAGGGAGGGGGTGTTCAGAGAGGGTGGCTAGGGCCCAGGGGCTCAAAGGCAGGGGCAGGAACTCCCACCTGTAGGCTCAGGTCTGGGACGATGGGTGAGAACCGGTAAAGCCGCAGCAGGGACATCATCAACTGCTTGAGGCAATCCTGTACCTCGTAGTCCTGGGGGACAGATTGCTGGGCTGCACACCTAGCTGGCGGAGGGCAGGCTCCAGGACAGCCACCTGTGGGTCCTTTCCCAAACCCTCCAACTCCCCCATCTCAGTGGTGCCTAACGTCCTGGCCTGAGGCCTGAAGTCTGAAGCCTCACCTCCATGAAGAGCCACAGGAGGTCGAGGACCTGACGCACCATGGACTGGGCCTGTGCAGGGGTGCCTGCCTCGACGACGCCCCGCAGGAAGCTCATGAGCACAGCCTCTACCAGGTATACCTTGCGCTGCACCAAGGATGGGCACTGGTGAGGTGATGGCCTCCCACCCCTGCCCTGGCATGTGGCCAAGGCTACAGTTATAGAGTATTGGGCTCCTTTGAGCAACCCCAAGACACAGATGAGCCCTTCCAGGGTCTGACTGAGACATAAGAAGGGCCACTGCCCCAGGGCTCCTCTGGCACTTCGTGCGTGCAGTTCCCTTAGCCGGGGAGGTCACCACCCCCTCAGTCTTCTTTCTAGGACATCCCCTGATGCCCTCAACGGAAGCATCTTCTCCTTCCCTGGGTGACATCCTTGAGGTCCGAGGACTCTGGTCACACGGCACCCCTGCCAGGTGATGGCGCTGAGCCTCATGCGCCTCGGCTTCCCAGCCCCTGCCACCAGCACTTGTGCCACAGCCCGCCTCGTTCCCTCCCGAACGTCCCCTCACCAGGAGCGGTGCAAAGCGATGGAAGATGTGGGCCAGCGTGAGGAGGACAGTGGGCTGGCCCTGCAACTGCCATTCGGAGCTGTCCTTCTCCACCAGCCGGCCTTCCTGTGTGGGGAAGAAAGGACAGTGAGGGGCAGAGGGCTGCAGAAGGCCCTCGGCTCACCCGGCCCAGCCCCTGGCTCACCACAGGGTCCAGCTCCACACTGAGCACTGCCCGGAAGCAGCCCAGCAACTTCTGTGCCCGCACCAGGTCAGCACGGGGCGGGTCCTGCAGGGGCCGGTAGCCTGCCACTGGGTAGGTGGCACAGAGTTAAGCCAGCAATACCTGGTCTGTGGCTCAGACACAACCACCCCTCTCCACTGGGACCTCTGAGGAGGGGCCTAGGCTCCAGGGCAGGGCCACGGAGTCATAAGGCCTAGTCTGCACCACAGCTCTCCCTCTGTCTCTGTGAGGTGCAACTTCTGCCACTTCAAGTTCTTATCTGTTCAACACAGTACGGTACCCACCTAACAAGGCTGCCATAGAAATTGAGCTCCCGGCACCCACCTAAGCTGTACCTGCCTCTCTCCCCTCGGCAGCCCACAGAACTCCTAGGGGAGGGAGCCCCTCATCCCTGCTTCCTCAAGAGCTTCCATGCAGTCCACAGACTTCTTCCCAAAAGGATATCGCAAGGGACGGCTGCCAAAGTTGAAGGCCACAGACTCCTTGAAGGAAAGGCTGATGGCTGGGAAGTAGGCCATGCCCAGGCCCCTGGACAAGTTCTCAAAAGCGGTGCCCAGTGACACACCATTCCTGGAGCAGAAGGGAAGTCCTGTGAGCCAGTGCTAAGAAGGATGTAGCCGAAACAGGCCAGTGAGCAAGGCCCTGTTGTGGCTGTCCACCCTCAGGCTATTAAAGTCAGCCTGGCTCCTTAAAGAGTCTGGGAAGCTGAGGGCAGCTCAGGGAGGCCTCAGAGGCCAGGCCTGTGTAAGGAGGCAGGAGACTCACAGGCAGAAGGACAGAGTGCCATCATCCAGGTCGATCAGGCAGCTCACGATGTCCCCCGCTGCCCATGCCTGCCAGGGGAAGAGGCCTTACAGACACACAGAAGCCTAGCGGCCTGCCCGCTCTGCCCCCAGCCATGTCACCACTACCTCCCAGGGGAGGTGGCCACAAGTACAGAGGACCTGAGTCCCTGCCCTCTCCGCATGCCCTCAGTCTCTCGTGGCTGTCCAGTGGCTCACACCCAAGCTGTGTGGATGAACATGGGGCAGGTGGGCTACAGGGGTCTCACCTTGCCATAATTGGTCGTGGTCACGTTCCACTTGCGTACCCGGTTCCCATCATAGGCATAAGAGTTGTGTGTATCTCCAACCCCCTCCTAGGGAGGAAGGGTCTGTGAGGTCCAGAGCCTACCAGCCATCAGCCTTGCACCTACAGAGCTCTAGAGAAAAGGGCTGATG
This sequence comes from Crocuta crocuta, assembly GCF_008692635.1. Classification (NCBI taxonomy): domain Eukaryota; kingdom Metazoa; phylum Chordata; class Mammalia; order Carnivora; family Hyaenidae; genus Crocuta; species Crocuta crocuta. The sequence goes on along the minus strand of NW_027532172.1, from coordinate 6,695,507 downwards.
CTCTGAAGGAATGAGCGATTTCCTGGCCTGGGTTGCCGTTGCCCTAGGATGGGGTGGGACACATTCCTCCTCCAGACGGCGGTCGGTGTATGGTCCTGAGTGCTCGTCATGTGGTCTGGTGGGTTGCCTGAGCCCCAATGAGGCCTGTGACAGCAGTGGGTCTCCCTAGGCGGGGGCCTCTCTAACACATACCTCCTGATTAAAGCGGCAGTTGATGGTGCACCAGCCAATCTGCATGAGTCCCTGAGAGGAGATGAGCACCTCGTAGACCCATTTCCCTGGAATAAACCAAGTCAGGCCCAGCAGATGAAAAAAGACTGCCTCCTGTCTCAGGCCTGGGCCCACAGATTCCCTCCCAGCAACCTGGGCCACAGCAAAGCATGGTCTCACCTTTGTACACGCATGTGGTTGAGCGGATAGTACCAAAGTTGCTGTGCCCGATCACCTGGGTGAAGGGTAGGGATGGTGAGCCTCCTCTCGGGTACACAGAGTGCCTCCCCAAAGAGGAACGGCCCCAGCCAGCCTCAACTCAGGTCGTATTGGTGGTGCCTGCCTGTTCTAGCCAATACAGCACAGAGCCTGAACAAGGCAGGAGGGGTGGCAGCACGACAGGAGGGGTTCATGGCTGTGCTGGGAACAGCTTGGGGCTGGAGTCGCACCAAGTAGGTGTTAGGGCTGTATCAGGAGGGTTTGGGGGCTGAGGACTCAATGAGCACATCAGGAGGGGTTTGTGGCTGTAGCCCCATAAAAAAAGATAGAGAGACCAAGGCCACAGCACGAACAGTTTGGGGCTGTCAGGAGGGGCTTGGATCTGGGGGCTCGCCTTGCCCTCACTCACCCCCAGGAGGTCATCATCCACCAGAAGAAGCCCCTCGAAGCCACCTGTGTGGTCCAGGACCACAGTGGATGGGCCAAGCCGTCCTTCAACCTGTCCTGAAAGGGAGGGGTAGGTGTGGGGTCAGGCAGGGCACAGGATCTGACAGAATGCATAAAGGATACGGAGCTCGCCC
>NW_027532172.1:6689650-6694366 GCF_008692635.1 Crocuta crocuta | reverse complement strand
GATCCCATTCCAGAAGCCGCCACATACCCTGGCTCTCCTCATCCTCATTGTCTACATGTAACAGCTGGTCCAGATGCTCTGGCAGGTTCTGGAAGTTCAGGGGTTTCCTGGGGAGAGCGAGAGGCTGCGAGGGGCCCAAAAGTCCTTGAAACCAGCCAGATAACACTAAACGCCTCTCCCACTCCCTTTCCTCTGAGCTTCAGACAATGGCTGCCTAGATTCCAGAAAAAGGGTTATGCCTAGTCCTAGATTCTGGCATGCTGCGGGGTCAGAAGGCTGGATTACCCATTAAACTAAGAAGTACCAGTCCAATATGGTCCATCTCAGGACTTAAAAAAAGAAGAAGAGCCCTCCCTCAATCTTAATTCCCTCATCTGTAAAAAGGGAACAACTGCTGAATGTCAGAGATGCTATGAAGAATCCAAGGCATAAGGCGTGCTCTCTGCATGGCCCAGAGCCAGCCCACCCACCCGTAAAGAAGGATCTGTTGATCTGCCTGGGAGAGGAAGGCTGGGAGAAGTACCAATCCCCGAGGCAGCCTGTACCAATGACAGCTGGGCTGGCCCTTGATCCCAGGCCTGTGGTCCCAGCCAGGGAAGTCTGTGTTGAATGAGACACGTCTTGGGAGGATGAAAGGCTGAGCCCTCTAAGCTGCTAGCTGGCTCTGTCCTGTACCTACCTGTATAGGAGAACAGAGCACATGGCCTGCCTATTTGCCATTTGCCCCAGCCAAGGGGGCTGTGGAAATCTGAGTGGCCCCCTTATATTTCCTGCACACATGCTCAGATGAGAAAGGCCTCTGCCTGATGCTGGCCAGCCTTGTCCTGAGTACAGCTGCTAAGAATAGCAGGGAATGGGGTGGCAGTAACTAGCAGGGCTCGACTAGAACAGAGACCAGTGCCCATCTGGACCTGGCCCAGACTGCTGGCACCTCTCTGATCCCAGCTCCTTCTCCATTCATTGGTCTAGAAAGTAGGCTCTGGAAGGGGTCATAAATGGGCCAAAACACCAACTCTCTGGCAAAGTAGCTTCAACTGGCTCAGGGAACACATGCCCCCCTGCTGTGAGCTACTACTGAGCTGCTGGAGGTAGAGATGCATGAATCCTCCTCCCCATTCCTACTAAACTCCAAGCCAAGGTCAACTGGAAGCCATGTAATGGGGTGCCCCACCAGGAGCATGAAAAGCTCCAGCCAACTTCCTCTCTAAAGACCCCAACAGGTCCAGGGAGAAAGCCTTCTGTCATGGCAGTGCTTACTGGCCCGCACTTGGAAGGCCAAGTGTAGTTCTGTCCTTGCTCTTGAGAGCAGCTGGGGGCAGCTCAGCCCCAGCAAGTGCCTGCAGCACTGCCTTTGGCAAACCCGGCACTTGCCTGCCCTTTTTAGATTGCCTAGGTCCCAGCCCAGGGCTCTGCATCCACACAAGCACTGACTGATGGCCCTGCCACCTGCTCTCCCTCCTGGCAGCCACAGAAGCAGTGGCAGCAGGACCATTTCTGATATCACATGAGGTAGGGATCAGATGGCCTTGGAAACAGTCCAGGACTGGGGCTGGCGTGGAGGTGGGTATAGCCCTCCACAAGTAGGAATTCTATGGCCACCGCAGCCATTTAAATGGAAGAGGCAACAGCCTTTGTGGCTGCCCAGGGAGCAGAGACTGTGGAAGACAGGAGGGACCAGCTGGCAGGGGTGCTGAGAGATAGGGACACCCATGCTTCACTGCAGGAAGATGGAATCCACGTGACCTTCCGAAAAAGTAATGTAGTAAGAGTCTTAAAAGTGACTGCAGTTCAAATGTGCCAGCCACATAATTCCAACCCTGGGCATCGTCACAGCAGCACGGTTTACAAAAGCGAAAGCCCCTCCAACCCAGGGCAGAGTTAAAGGCTACAGCAGACCCCTGGCCCTAAAAGATGCCCACCAAGATTGGGATTTGTATACAGAAAATAAACACTCAGGAGATAACATTTAATGACGAAGGTACAGTCTAAACTTCTATACACTTTTGGAGGGGAGGAATCGATCCACTATCTTGAGGGCAGTAATGGTTTAACAGGTTATCTGGATGAAAACTTATTGAATTCTACCTTTCAAATACATGTAGTTTGGGGTGCCTGGGTGGCTCAGTCGGTTAAGCATCCCACTTCGGCTCAGGTCATGATCTCATGGTTCATGGGTTTGAGCCTCACGTTGGGCTCTGTGCTGACAGCCAGCTCAGAGCCTGGAGCGTGTTTCAGATTCTGTGTCTCCCTCTCTCTCTGACCCTCCCCTGCTCACACACTCTCTCTCTCTCAGAAATAAATAAAACATTAAAACAAATCAAATACATGTAGTTCATTGTCAATTATTTCTCGATAAAAGTTTTTTAAAAAGAACTGAAGATGACAGAAATTTTTTAAAAATTCTATACAACATAATCCAAACTACACACATCACAAGCTAAGGAAAACAGAAAAATCATGCTCAAATGGTCAAGTTAGAAGAACAAGATACATAGACATTTTTTCTTCTTCTAAGATTCTTCTTAAGTGCGCTTGTAACTTTCTTAGGGACGGTAATGCACTCAACCTTCAAGGAAAAGGGACTTGGTAGGGTCTGCACTTTATAGGTTCAGGTGGAGGCTACAGAGGACTGGGGTGGGACAGAAGTGCAGGCAGGTGCACACGGGGACCAGATGCTGATTGTGGAGTAGGAGTGAGGTGCTATCCTGAGGACTGAATGTACACCACTTCCCTAACTTCCACAACTCAGAAAGTAGGTACTAACATGGCCAGGGGAGATGAAGATGCAGAGTCCAGAAGGCAGACTCTCTGGCCAGAGGTTTCACAGCCTGGAGCGACAGAGGGAGAAGAGAACCCAAGCCAGCCTAACCAGAGACTCTGGGATGGTCCTTTGGAGCAAGGGGCTACCCACAGGCCATACCTGCTGGTGGCTGCAGTGGGCGCATGCTCAGGAGAGGAAAAGATGCGGTGCAGGTAGTCATTCAGTAGTTTCTCCTGCACAATGCCTGTGCCACGGGGCAGAAGAAGAGAAGGATCACACAGTCAGTGTAGCTCCCAGACTGTGCTGGCTCTATAGGCTTCTGGCCCTAGGCCAGCCACAGGGGTCACAAGAGCAGTCATGTTGGGTGCACTGCTCCATCACTGCTGATGAAGAAGAGCTGGCTCACAGGTACAAGGGGTGCAGCAAGGCCTGAAGTTCACTGGGCCTGGGACTTTACCACCTTTGCCTTTTCCTTCTCCTTCCCTCAACACAAGGAGCCTCCTCCCAGCCCTTGTCAGCCCTTACCTGTGACCCTGGATTTCTCAGCGTCTGATGTCAGCCGATAGCTCTTGCGGGAGAAAGACACTCCGGACCCCTTGGATGCCATCCTTCATTTCTTGTGGGCAGCCAGTGGTCCTGGGGGCTGAGTCAGAGGTAGAGCCTATCTATTTGAGGCCAGCCAAGTGTCCCCATACCCACCTCAGTTCTGGGGTGACAAGAAGGCTTGAGAGCAGGCGAGGCCAGGTACATGCACATTCACACACAAACCAACCCAGGGCAAAGGAAAGCAGGGGCTCCCGGCTTCCTACACAGGGAGCAGGGGGGTGGGTCCTGGGCCCCACCATGTTCCAGTGCTCAGCACAGGGCCCAACAGAGAGCAGTTGCCAGATATAGGTTTGTTAAAACTAAATGTCTCAAACCCAGGAAAATCAGACCAAAGTGTCCAAAGTGAGGTGGCCTACAGACAGAGATCCTGTATCCTTCTCAGTTGTAAGCCACACTGGGTCTAGCTCATTTCCAGTAGAGAGAACCCTACACCACATTCCCCAAGTGTGGTCCATCGTCCAAGGGCTTGGTGCCTTCTCCGCCTACAAGTCCTGCTAATACCTAAGGCCAAGATCTTCCCTTCTCTTGCCCCAAGGCCTGCTAGTTTTCTTGTTCCCACTCACACACACACAGCCTCTCATCCATCATCTCAGCTCCATCAGAGCACCACCCCTGCCCAGCTATCATTGCAGATCCTGCTGGTCTTCCCAGTGCTGTCCATCCCTCACATGTCATGGTGTTGCTGCAGCTGCACTAAGTCGCTGGTGACTGCCTTACTAATCTAGAGTTGTGCTGTCCCCAATACAGCGGCCACTAGCCATATGTGACTTTAAATTTGAGTTAAAACATAAAAATTAAAAATTCAACTTCTCAGTTATATCAACCACATTTCAAGGATTCAGCAGCCACATATGGTTAGTGGTTACTGTATTAGACTCTGAAAACATAGAACATTTCCATCATCACAGAAAGTTCTATTAGACAGTGCTGGTCTACAGTCTGGCCTTCTAGCACTGCCTTGGACTGCACTCCCTTCTCCAGGCCTGGTTTCTTATCTCACCTCAAACAGGTCCTCTGTTCCCACCACACACCCTTGCCCATTCACAGTCCGCACCACGCCCGCCCCTCGGAAAGATGACTGTCCCGCCTACTACGGGCCCTCCGCGGGCGTCCATGACCACTGCCCCTCTCACACCAGAATAGGTGTAGGGTTAAACCTGGTCACCCATTTAATCAGCAAACCTTCCAGACATCCGCTCCGGGTGTCAGGTGCTAAGGACCTAGGTGACAGGCGGACCTTGACTTTGCTGGGGGATTCCCTGCCACGTCGATCCTTTCCAATCCCGCCGAGGAATCCGGGCTCGGGACTGAACCGACCCCATCTCAGCCCAAGGACGCGGAGAGCAGCG
>NW_027532172.1:6641381-6689321 GCF_008692635.1 Crocuta crocuta | reverse complement strand
GGTCAGCTCCAGCCCCAAGTCCAGCATCACAGGCTGCACCCCCTGAGGGGTGAGCACCCTCGCACTGGGCCGGCCGCAGCTGCGAGGAAAGCCATGGGGACCCGCCCCGCTCGGAGCCCAGCCGCCCCTCACTCACCCCCAGCCTCGGCCGCGGCGCCCCGCTCACAACATCCGCCCAGCCTCTCTTCTACGGCGCGCCTCCAGGGCCAAACTGCCCGCCTGCCGCGCACGCGCATCAGCCCGCGCCCGGCGTCCGAGAGGGAGCCCCCTCGCGGCTCCAACCGGGGTGGTTCGGGGCCTCCGCGTCGCCTCCGACAGCCTCCTGCGCGGGAGAAGCTCCTAGCCTAGCCGGGTCAGAACGCTAGGTACTAACTGGGAGCCCCAGGCCGCCTATCTCGACTCCTACCCATACCTGGAGGCTCAGCCCAGAGGTCCCTAGGGTCTTTGAAAGGCTATCTGCCAGGATCCCTGCTGTCACCCCCACTTCCATTCAGGCCAGACAGGTCGCCTCACTTACCTTTTCTGGGATGGCACCTGTGGCAAGGCGAGGGGAGCCTCTCCAGGCTCTGCTGCCAGGGGCGTAGTCTGACCTGCCTACATCTGGGGCCGATAAGCCAGCAAAAGGGGAAGGCTGCTTTGAGGCTGGGTCAGGGAACATTTGCCACTTTACAGGGAAAAGCTGAGGCTCAGAAAAGATTAAGATCACACCACCCAGGGGTTCCCTAGCCTCTGGCAGCAATTATGTCCACACTAACCTCCCCTTCAGAGCAATGTGGGCTGCTGGGTGCTCCAACTTTACCCCAGGGCACATCAAGTGTCCCCACTGAAACTTTCCAGCACCTACCCACTACAAAGGACAGAGTAAGGGGCCTGAGGCCTGGCCCCACCCCCGTTCCTGCCACTGGGTCTCAGGTCAGGGTCTAGCAGGCCTGGAGTGGGGGTGTGGAGGCAGAGCCACCCAATCCCGTAGGGACAGGTTTCATAACTTCCCGGATGGGGCTGTGGTGGGTCACAGTGCACCCTCCGGCCAAGAGGATGGGGTGGTTCCCACTGCTGCTGCTTCTGACACAGTGCTCAGGGGTCCCTGGTGAGTGTCCCCTTCCCTGATCCCCATTTGCCTTCAGGAAGGAGTCAGCCCTACCTAGACCCAGCCTGCTGTTCAAGCCAGGAGCTCACTTTCCTAGTAGGTATGGAGCAATGAATGCTCTTGGCTTCTTGGGCAGAGATGGGCAGCCCGAGGAATGCATATGCACACTGCCTATTCAGGCCTGTGTTAGAACATCTGCTGTAGCATTGAGGCAGTGTTGAAACTTCACAGATGCATGCACACATACAGGCAATTATCCCTCATGAACCTGATCTAACCCTCTAACCTAACATATGCCCTAGTGCTGATGAGAACTCAGAATGCCTGGCTTGGGCCTTTAATGGGTAATATAACAGCCCTGAGCCTTAGCATTCTCATCTGAGAGATGAAATGAGCTCTATAGGGCAAGCACCATCACCCATTGCTCTCATAAAGTGTAGGTTTTAGACCTGAGCCTAGGGCCTTGCCCACTAAATAGACATTGGTGATAACTACCATATCTGGGCCTGCCTCTCCCACCCTGTACAGGGGTCTGACCCTTGAACCAGCCCACAGGGTCCATCCCAGAGGCCTTGTAGATTTGATCCCCTGAATGAACCAAGTGTGGATGTGCGGATATAAATAACTGACGTGTGTACACCCACCCCCCACAGGGCAGCGCTCGCCCTTAAATGACTTCCAGGTGCTCCGGGGTACGGAGCTGCAACACCTGCTACATGCAATGGGGCCTGGGCCTTGGCAAGAACATGTGGCAGATGCTGAGGAGTGTGCAGGGCGTTGTGGGCCCCTACTGGACTGCAGGTGAGTGGCCACCGAACCTAGGTAAGACTGGGTGGCAGGGGAACCTGGGTGATTCTGTGCCTTGTCCTCCCAGGGCCTTCCACTACAATGTGAGCAGCCGCGGTTGCCAACTGCTGCCATGGACCCAATACTCACCCTATACACAGCTGCAACGTTCAGGGCGCTGTGATCTCTTCCAAAAGAAAGGTTACGTGGCTGTGGAGAAGGGTGGGCCACAAATAGGGCTACTGAGGCCTCAGGCCTTACTGACAATGGGTCTCTTGCTCCCAGACTATGTGCGGACCTGCGTCATGGACAATGGGGTCAAGTACCGTGGTACCGTGGCTATCACCACTGGCGGCCTACCCTGCCAGCGCTGGAGCCATAGGTTCCCCAATGACCACAAGTAAGGCAAACACTTCCCTTCCGTCCCTGCTGGGCTGGCGTCTGCCTCCACCCTAGCACACACCGAATTGCTGCTTTCTTCCCTCAGGTACACCCCCACACTCCGGAACGGCTTGGAGGAGAACTTCTGCCGAAACCCCGACGGGGACCCGGGAGGTCCCTGGTGCTACACGACAGACCCTGCCGTGCGCTTCCAGAGCTGCGGCATCAAGTCCTGCCGGGAAGGTAAGCGGCTCTGGGTCCAAAGTGGAGTGAGGAACATGCCCACACCTGTCCACGAACCCACCGGCCCTGTCTCTCCAGCCGCTTGCGTTTGGTGCAATGGTGAGGAGTATCGCGGGGCAGTGGACCGCACCGAGTCGGGACGCGAGTGTCAGCGCTGGGACCTGCAGCGTCCGCACGCTCACCCCTTTGAGCCCGGCAAGTACGTGTGGGCGGGCTCGGCACCTCGGGAGCCAGGCGAGGGGAGGGCCAGGACTCCAGGGGCGGGGCCAGGACTCCAGGGGCTGACCCTGGGAAAATGCAGGGGCCAGGCAGGGCCCGAGTCCCAGGGTCTTGTTCACGTCCTGCTACCGCCCCCAGGTTCCTCGACAAAGATCTGGACGACAACTACTGCCGGAATCCGGACGGCTCCGAGCGGCCCTGGTGCTATACCACTGACCCGAAGGTGGAGCGAGAGTTCTGCGACCTCCCACGCTGTGGTAGGGCTCGGGGGCGGGGCCTGGAGGGCACTTGGGAAACGTGGGAGGCGTGGCCTGATAGGGGAACGCGGAGCGACTGGGCGTGACCTGGAGATGAACCCGCTGGAGTTGGGCTCGGCCTCAGCCCCAGCCTGGGTCTCAGCTCCCGCTCGAGCTCCGGCCAGCGTCGGTCCATCCTAGGGTCGGAGGCACAGCCGCGCCAGGAGGCCACGACGCTCAGTTGCTTCCGCGGGAAGGGCGAGGGCTACAGGGGCACGGCCAACACCACAGCCGCGGGCGTACCCTGCCAGCGGTGGGACGCGCAGAACCCGCATCGGCATCGTTTTGCTCCGGAGAAATACGCGTGCAAGTGAGGTGGCGGGTCGCCGCTGGGGGCATGCTCCAGCGTCAGGGACGTAAGGAGCGGGGTCCTGGGGCGNCCTGGGCCCCACCAAGAGCTGAGGGGAGCGCCCGCCCAGGGACCTTCGGGAAAACTTCTGCCGGAACCCCGACGGCTCAGAGGCGCCTTGGTGCTTTACATCGCGGCCTGGCATGCGCGTAGCCTTCTGCTACCAGATCCGGCGCTGCGCCGACGACGTGCGGCCTGAGGGTAAGACCCAAGCTGGAACTGGAGGCATGAAGCGTAAGGGCTGCGGCGAGAACCCGCTAATAGCCGTCCCCACCCGGCGCAGACTGCTACCACGGCGTGGGGGAGCGGTACCGTGGCTCAGTCAACAGGACCCGCAAAGGAGTCCCATGCCAGCACTGGTCCGCAGAGATGCCACACAAGCCGCAGTGAGTCGGCCCGAGCGCCCAACCCCTCCAAGACCGAGGCCACAGGCCCCTCCCCAGGAGGCACGCGTAGTCTCTCCAACTGGAACCCGGCAGGGTCGGGATTACCCCGCTAGGATTTTGCTCCCTCGCCCACTGCCCACTCAGGTTCACACCCACCGCTGCCCCTCACGCGCATCTGGAGGAGAACTTTTGCCGGAACCCGGACAGGGATAGCCACGGGCCCTGGTGCTACACTACGGACCCAGGTACTCCATTCGACTACTGTGCACTGAGACGCTGCGGTGAGTGAGCCTCCCTCTGGGCCCAGCCCCTAGCCTCCACCAGTGAAGGCTGGCTCCCTCAAGGCAGGTGAACTTGGTTCTTTCAGATGACGACCAACCACCGTCCATCCTGGAGCCCCCAGGTATGCACCTGGGCCAGGCGTGGGTTGGGACCTCTTCAGGGCCTCCATCCAGTTGGGAGTTTCCCAAGGCCCATCCTATCCCCCAGACCAGGTGGTGTTTGAGAAGTGTGGCAAGAGGGTGACCCGCTTGGACCAGCAGCGCTCCAAGCTGCGTGTGGTGGGGGGCCAGCCTGGGAACTCGCCCTGGACAGTCAGCTTGCGGAATCGGTGAGGCACAACTGTCTCTCCTCAAGAGAGGCTGAGGATATCTCCTCTGTGCTTATGCCAGGGGAGTGGGAACCTGTCCCTGGCCTCAGAGGTCCTGGCCAGGAGATGGCAGGTCCAGCCTGTGTCCCAGAACTCACTGTTTTCTCCTAACCTCTACTCCTCCAGGCAGGGCCAGCATTTCTGCGGGGGTTCCCTAGTGAAGGAGCAGTGGGTACTGACTGCCCGGCAGTGCTTCTCCTCCTGGTGAGCATTCCTTGGATTTGGGGACCCAGTCCCACCCCGCCCCCCGCCTTCCTCTTCCCCTTGGCTACCTTGGTGAGCCTTGAGGCAGCAGACTATGTGTCATGACTGATCTAGCAGAGCTTCTCCCCCAGCCATGTGCCTCTCATGGGCTATGAGGTGTTGCTGGGCACCTTGTTCCAGAATCCACAGCCAGGAGAGCCAGGCCTGCAGCAGGTCCCCGTGGCCAAAATGGTGTGTGGGCCCTCCGGCTCCCAGCTTGTTCTGCTCAAGCTGGAGAGGTATGTGACAAATCAAGAAGGTGTGAGGTGGGGCTGAGCCTTGTGGGCTCACATCCTGAGTGCCTTCATTTCCCGTGAAAGACCTGTGACCCTGAACCACCGAGTGGCCCTGATTTGCCTGCCCCCTGAGAGGTATGTGGTGCCACCAGGTACGAAGTGTGAGATCGCAGGCTGGGGTGAGACCAAAGGTAAGAAAAAGCACAGCACAGGGGCTTGGAATACTTTAGGCCAGGAGGCCTAGCCTCAGATTCTACCCAAAGGCCCTCTCCTCCTTCCCATTCCTCTCACTGTAGGTACAGGGAATAACAAAGTCCTAAATGTGGCCTCACTGAATGTCATCTCCAACCAGGAGTGTAACATCAAGCACCGAGGACGTGTTCGGGAGAGTGAGATGTGCACTGAGGGACTTTTGGCCCCTGTGGGTGCCTGTGAGGTTTGTACTGGGGTTCCATTCCCAGCTCTGGGAGGGTCTGGGAAGCTGAAAATGGACTACTTTATCTGCAAGGGAGCTAGTATCTCCCTTGGCCTAGGGTTCTCTTACTAGTTCTTCCATTTACCAGGGTGACTATGGAGGCCCACTTGCCTGCTTTACCCATGACTGCTGGGTCCTGGAGGGAATTATAATCCCCAACCGTGTGTGTGCCCGGCCCCGCTGGCCAGCCATCTTCATGCGTGTCTCTGTGTTTACGGACTGGATTCACAAGGTCATTCAGCTGGGCTAGGCCCAACCTTCAATCCCATTTACTCTGGAGAGAACAAAGCTTCCTGTCAGACATAAAGCTGCCTCTCCTCATTACACCTGTGCAGGGTGCTTCTTAGCCTCTGCTAGGAAATCAATTGGTGTTTGCACGTGGTTCAAGCCCAGCCGAGCTGCGTTAGGAGATCTGGTTTTAGGATTACCTTAGCCTGTGGCCACTGTGGAGGGGCAGGACCTCACTAGTTCCCTAGACAAACTGTTGGTAAGAGAAGGGTCGTGTAGGGCAATTTCTAACAGAAGGAGCTGCAGCAGAGATAGCTAATCGGGGGTATCCCAGTTGGCCCTTACAGGCAACAGCTGAGCCTCTCACTGTCCCTTCCCTCTCATATTGGAGGTAGGAGAGGTCTTTAAGGTTACCACACCCAGAGCCTATGGTCTGTGAACCCCAAAGGTGAGGCTGGGGTTAGGGATGGCTTGGTACAAAGTACCAGCAGGAACCAGACTCTGTGTCCTCATTTATTATGACCGTATAGCCTACATTCCTCAGCTCACCCATCCATAGAGTCCAGAGCCCAGGAATCCTCTCGCCGATCTGCCAGACCCTAGGGCTCTCCAAGAGCGAAGTGTGGCTTATGCCAACCAGCTCATGCAGGGAGGCATGGCTTCAGCTGCCCAAGTGCGTGTGCAGCCAGAGCACAGCATTCATGAAGCTGTCTGACTCCACCTCCACTTCTGAAAGTGCATGGGTGCTTTTGGGATAGAGCAGGAGCCTGTAGTGGTTGGGCAGCAATGTTTGAGATTGGAGGGTTCTCCCCTGCTCACCTGCCCGCCAGCTGCCAGGGCTGTCCTGATGCACTCACCGAACAGGCACGTTCCGGGCCTTGAGGGCACGGTAATACTCCATGCCCTGCTTGAAGGGTACACGCCGGTCCTCCTGGCCCAGCATCAGTAGTAGCGGTGTCTTCACCTGGGGATGTGGGGAGTGGTGATAAGCAGGGCCCTAAGGCTCTGAACATACTGACAGCACACTGGGCAGAGGGAGGGATGTGTACCTGAGGAGTATACTTGATGGGTGACTTGTCCAGCATCTCGGCCCACACGCTGAGGTCTGGCAGGCAGTCGTTGCTGTAGAGGAAGCCAGCCTCCACCACGCACCTGCAAGACACTGCACTGAAGCAGCCCCAGGAGCCCTGAAGCCTACAGGGCCTCCACGGGGGTATGAGGTGAGACTGAAAAACAGGGACATGTGAAGCACACTCACCAGTCAGGGATGTCAGTGGAGCCCATCATGGAGGCGATGTTGATCACAGGGTTCCTCACTACACAGGCACTGTAGGTCTCAGGGTACTGACCAATCAAGTGGCAGGAGAGGAAGCCACCATGGGAACCACCCATAAGAGCTACTCGGTCAGCGTCAAAATGTTCCTCCTGGAGCACCTGCTCTACTGCAAACTACAGTGTGGGGGCAGAGTGTGCTGTAGCCAGCTGCCTGGCCAGCTGAGTGGAGCACACCCCAAAGGTATACCCTCCAGCCTATCCAGAAGCCCCAGCCCCTGCTACCTGGACATCCTTCACATCCTGGTGGCCCACATTGCCGGGAAGAGAGAGGATGCTGTCCTGGCCAAAACCTGTAGAGCCACGGTAATTCACTGGAAGCCAGAGAGGAACCAGACAGGGTGGTTAAGTGACATTTCCAGACTTCTGGACATTCTTTCCACCCAACTGTGAAGCAGGACTTGAGGCCAGCTGTTACCACAGACTTTCAAGGTGAAGGAGCCAAGAGATTTGAGGCCATTTCCTGGTGACCACAGCACTCTTTCCATGGAAGTTCCCATGGAGCCTGAGGCTGGGCCAGGCCAGTTCCTGGTGATGGATGCCAGGTTCAGGCTACAGAGAGACCTGGAGACTAAGGTGGTACCTGTAATCCTTGTACAAACCAGGTCATCCCATCACCCTCCACAGCCTTACCACTGCCATAGCGCCCTGCTCACTCACCTAAGAGTACTGCAAAACCCATTTTGCAAAGCATGGCTGGGAACAGCATCCAGGCAGTGACAAAGGATGAATGGGGTCCCCCTACAGACATGGAGCAGAGAGTGAACGAGCCAGCTAGGACATGTGGTGGGAGGGCAGGGGCTCTTAGACCAGATGCCTACCGTGGGGCATGACGACCATGGGCACTTGGGTCTTATCTGGAGGGTTGCTGGGCTGCAGAAGGATTGCTTCAAAGTCAAGGCCAGCTGCAGGGAAAGGACAGCAGTCAGCAGAGCCACTGCTGCTGCCCAGGGGCTTCCTGAGCTGTAGCTGCAGGTCTGGGGCTGACCTCTGGAAGAGTGCTCTGGCCAAGTTAACCTGAACACTTGGACCCAGCCCTAGTCAAGGAGCCCCACTCTGTTGGGACAGCATTCTGGATGAGGGGTGGCCAGAGATCTCAAATAAGGCCTGATTTCTTCGAGACTTGGTTTTCCCATCACAGAGGATTTGGCCTGGTGATGCCTAGCCCTGATACCCAGAGTAGGTATCCAGATACCCAGATGCTATTCCCCATGACCTTGCACAAGAGGAACAGAAAACCTCTTAGAGATAATCCCAAGAAACCCCACAATGTGAGACCAGAAGCAAGAATGGTGACCGCAAAAGCTGTGTGCTGGGGAACTTGGAGGTGTCCCTCTGCCACAGCCCAGCTCACCATACTGCACGTTCTCCTGCTCTGGCGGTGGCTGCAGTACTCGGATGGCCCAAGAGATGTCAGGAATAGGCTCGGCCTCCTCCAGGGACACCCACAATACTGTCTGCTCCTTCCCTGCAGGAGGCAGGAACCCAACTTTCTGCCAAGGGGAAAGAGTATGTCATAGGTGGCCTGGCTGCCTCCCTGCCCTTCTACCTCTGCCCAGGGTGGGAGGTGGGCAGCTCTCACTATACTGGGCCTTCTACCCACCTCCAGAGGAACTCCTGTGGTGAGCTGGTATATATAGTCACAAACACATACCTGAGCCTTTAGGTTCTACCATCTCCTTGTGCTCTATTAGAGTATTGGCCACTTTCCCTGGCACCCTCTTCTTTACAGAGCAAACCTACACCTGGTACTTCCTCCCAATGGGTGCCAGGCCTTGTGGGCCATCCTGGGCCTGCGTCTTGGGTCTCTCACATGCTGATCAGCCATAGTTAGACTCAGGCCAGTTCTCTGACCTGGGGAGCTCTGCCTACTCAGAACCCTCACCTCCTGGTCTGGGGCCCACCAACACTCACCAGGCTTGGGGGCAGGCTGGGTGTGGAGAACTGTGCCACCATGAGGTCCTGGTCAATTGCAAGCAGCTTCCAGCTTCCACCAGAGCCCCCTGGAGAAGGCAGATGCTACCACTTTTCCCACCCACTCCCTGCATAACCAGAGTCCCAGGCTGGTGGTGGTATACCAAGGTGCCCCTTTTACCTTGAGAAGCAAAGGGATACCTACAAAAGGGCTGTCAGAAACCCCCTACTGCACACAGCCATGGGCGAGCTTCCTGATTAGTCCCTTCTTCATCCAGCAGATGCTAACTAAGCCAAGGGACTGCCAAATCTGGGGACACAGCAGACCACCATGGCACATCCCCCCACCTTAATGACTGCAGTCTTTAAGGGTGGCAGCTAGGCCTAGGGGGCTGGAGTACTGCTGATTCTGGGCAGCGGGGTTCAAAGAGATTCCTAAGCAGGGAGTGTATGATGAGATAACAGTTTAGGAACAATACTTTGAAAGTTTTGTAGAGCAATGACTATTGTCAGGGCAGGTAGGGGCAGAGTCACAGGCCCACATAAGAGGAAGATGAGGGAGCCAACACAGGGTTTCTCATGGACCTTGGGATGGCAGAGCTGCCCGTATGAGGTTTTGGAGGTCAGGGAAGGATTACTCTGGCAGATCTTGGCAAAACAAACTTTGTAGGTTTGAGGAGCAGGGGGTGCGCGGAGGCAGGACCGGGATATGCAGAGCAGAGTGAAGCAAGGGAAGGAGTCTGTTGGCTGGGAAGGTCCTGCATGGCCAGGATCCTTGAGAGATGCAGTAAAGGCTGCAGGACAGTCAGCGGTGCAGAGTGGCCAAGAGTGTCACTACTGCCCCATGTGCTGGAGTTCCAGTCCCACTCCTGGCCTGGCTGGCTTGCTCACCAGCCCTGCTCACCAGCTGTCAGGGAGGTCACAGTGCCCATCTGGGTATCCACAACAAACAGGTCCTGAAGCAAAGAGGAGCCCACATGTGGCACCACATCCAAGAGCCCTTTAAGTCCTGTTCCCTCCTCCTCTCAGGGACCTATGGGCCAGGGCAGGGCTGTGAGCAACTATGGCAATAGTTCCTCGGTGCAGTCAGTAGTGGCTTGAAGGCCTGGACTCAAATCCCAGCCCCATCACAACTTGCTGCCTGACCCTGGGCAAGGCAAGGAATGCCTCTGAGCCTCTGACCTAGCATGAGGAACAAATGATATTACACTCAAAGAAAAGTCTGGCACACTATAGGTGTCCCCACCCAATCCCTGGGAAAAAGCCTCTGTTCCATCTCTATCAGTTCCCTGTACAGTGTTTGGGGGCCCACCCTCATGGCAGCCCCGTTGTTCTTCAGCTGCAAATGCCTGGGGGAAAGGGGCATTTTCTTGAGCGGCTTCCTCAAGAAAAAGCACGTCCAGGACTGGGGCAGGCAGGGAAGGGACTCGTAAGACCTTGTGGCTAGGAATTCCAGCTAGCAGTGTACATATGCTAGGCCCCAGGCCCAGGGCTCCTGGAGGTTGGTCAGAGTCTGCCTCTCAACACAGTCAGGGCCCCTTACCTGCCGGCTACGCTGAGCTGAGTCGAAAACCACTCTTTGGCTGTCAGCTGACCAGCATCCCAAAGGCAGAAGGCTGCAGTAGATCCCAGAGAAGTTCTCTGCAAAGATGGGAGGGCTGAGGGCTATATCTGGCAGTGGAGGTATGGGAGGTCAAGACTATAAGGCAGGTTAGGCTGCTGGGGAATTTATCCGAGGCCCCTGTAGCTGTGACAAAATGGCAGACCTACACATGAAGGTACCCTAGGTGATGAGGGGCTGCCTGAAGAGGGGACTGGGGGGAGACACCTCTGAAGACCCAGGAAAGGCAGAGTTCAAGAGTGTCAGAAAAACCATAGCTACTTAGAAGAAAAGCATTGGCTCTCCTATGAGCTGCTCTTACTGGGCTCCTGATAGGTACCAAGTGCCATAACCAAGGTGACACCTATCTGTCCATTATGGTGCTTAGCAGCGTGCCTGGCAAAGGGGGCTGAATAAATTCCATCCTTTAATATCACTCATTTAACCCTCACTACAATGCTATAAAGAAGCACAGATCCATCCCCCACAGATAATAAATGGAGCACAGAGAGGTGAGGACACCATCCAAGGACCCACAGCTAATAAGAAACAGAGCTGCGATTCAGGCCAGCTCCCCAACACTCTGTATCCCTGCAACCCCAAAAGAAGATAAAGAGGCCGTATTTTGTTTACTGGATCCCTGGAACTGAGCAGGTGTCCTGAACAAAGAGACTGTAACCTGTCATGTCCTTGGGATGGTTCAGGATCCCAAACAAAGCAGTGAGCACTTGAGACTGTGACCAGACCCTGGTGGCCAAGAGCCACCCACCCAGAGATCCCTAGTGCACTTTCTGAGACCCCTCAGAAGAGAGGATTTAACCAGCCACTTGAAACATAAGGTCTATCTAAGAGCTGCAGCATGGGGATGAAATCATCTAAATCCCCTGCCAGCTTGGGCCACTCTGATCTCAGTTTTGGTCCAGCTGATTTCCTTCTATCAGAACCGCTCCCTATGGTGATGGTCCCACTCCCTGTGCAGGCTGGTCATGGATCTGGCCCAGCAGGGAGGGATACCTCAGACGGAACCCAGGAAAGGAGAGCTGAGGCAGCTGGTCCTGCTGGGAATGACAGATGGAGGAGAAACAGAACTGCAGACTTCACTGCACCCACCCAGAGACACACCCCTTACCTCCCAGCTGCCGAGGCACGACATCCACCACCACTGAAGTCACCTTGGTATACCAGTCATACTGCAAGAGAACATACTGGTCAGGCCCACCAAGGGACTGGCAGTGTCCTGAGGACACAGAGCTCTGCACCCATCCTCTTCTCTGATAACCCTGTGTAGCATCAGGGGAGGGGAGAACCTGAGACAAGGCCAATGTATCTCCTTTCTGGTGACCTGGACAGATGTCCGGAGGGGCATCTGACTTTCACAAGGAGACCAGAGCTCTTCTTGTGCAAGGACCAAGACTCTAACTGCCTGCTTATCCCAGCCCCTTGCAGAACCTGACCGTGGGCAGATGAGAAGAAAAAGGAACATTCTTGTAGACAGAGGGTACTCTAAGGTGATGAGTCCTGACAGTGCAAACCCCCCATGCCGGCACTCTCAGCCTCCAGGGACTGGCCTGGGGAAGACAGGCAGAACTCACACCATCACAGCACCCAGGACAGAAGGTCCATTTAGGGCCCCATGGGGAGATGGAGCTGACCCTTCTGCTCTCGTCCACCATCCTTTCCTCTTGCTGACCACTCCCCGCCCACCTCCAGCTCACCAGACATAGCTGGCTACATTGATGATGGGGGACGAGAGATGGGTACTGCAGGTAGATGACGCGACACTGGTCTGGGCTCAGCCGGGGAGAGGACACAGCCAGAGAGTCATCCGAGAGAAGCTCTAGACCAGATGAAAATGTGAGCATCATACAGGCTAGCAAGGCCAGTGTGAGTCAGCAAAGCACAGGTGGGCATGAGCACTTACCACACTGACCCCTGGTGAGGTCCACATAGTAAAGGGCTGACCTGGAACCACCAGAGAGACACTCAGCTCCAGAGCCAGCCTGAGCTGTGAGGCCCCCTGTCCTGCTCCACTTCCTCACCTGCGATTGGTGCAGAAGCGGATGCCCAGCCGGAAGGGCTCATGCCACCAGCCTACAAACACCACACCTGTGTCTCCAGGGGCCCAGAATGCCTGCAAACAAAACCACAGGGCAAGTGTGAACAGGGGCAGTGGCTCAAGCAGGGCCCCCCAGACTCCAGGAGTGGGGTAGGCCAAGTCAGTACTAACCTGTCCAGGGGACACACTCTCAGGGACCCCCTCAAGCACAGAGATGTTGCCGCTCTCGACATCCAGCACGCAGAGCACAGGAGTGCTTTTGGAAACCATGTTTTCTCCCCAGTCTTCATAAAACACAAACTGATCCCCCTAAGAACACAAGATACTCAATGCCAAGCCTATCTTGCCTGACCTCTAGAAGCCAGCGCCTCTCCAGTTCTGACAGGCACAACGTGGGCAGGGAGCACACTGAGCCCTAGCTGCCCAGAAGGACTTTCTTGGACTGGCCAGAACATGAGCACCTTGATGGCCTGGTCTGGCTTCTTTGCCCTGGTCATTTCATCATCGCTGCCACTGATGTCCAAGGCTTTTGTCTGAAAGAAGGACTCAGCCTTGGGGCGCTTCTTCTCTGCCACATACAACAAGTGCGTCTCTGAGTGCGACCAGGACAGGCAGCCAAAGGAGTCTGGGTGCAAGGAAGGCTGATTAGGGGGAGCCCTGGACTACGGCTGCCCCTCCTGTCCACCCTGTCTGCTCACCAGCCAGCTGTCTCACCGTCCTCATACACAAGCCCATGTTTCTCCAGCAGCGACAGGTTGAAGCTCTTGAGCTTCCGGTTCTTCTCCCAGACCTGAGGACATCTGGGCATCAGGTTACCTGCCCCCCAACAGAGCCCCATCTGTGAGACTGAGCCGCCAGTTGCCCACCACCTGATCTCAGGCAGACTCACCTCCAGAAACTGCTTCTCCTCCCCAGGGCTCGTGCCTCCGGTCTTGCGCAGCACAGCTTTCATGGCGCCTGAAGGAGAGTCTCTGCTCAGGAGCCTAAAGAGGGCACAGGTAGCAGTTTGGGATTACACAGTGATAGCCCCATCCTGCCCTCTTTATTGACCACAACCTCTTAGACAAGATTCTTGAGACGTTGGTCCCACATCAGCCCCTGCAGCCCTTCTAGCTCCACCATGGCAGCTGGCCTTGCGTCTCCTGCCTGGGGCAGAGGCTCTACTCTCCCCAGCCTCCCTGAAGCTCCATGGGCTCTAGTCCAGGCTCAAATTTGGACCAAGCCTCCAGTGCTTATCAGGCCATGTTACTAGAGACCACATGAGCTCGAAAGGGGCAAGAACCTGGCTCCTGGCCTCCCTTCAGGGCCCTACCTGTACCAAGGCACATGGCAGGCCTTCATTAAAGGCTTGCAGATGGCTATGGCCTTGCCCACAAGCTTCTTCCCTCAAACTTACTCCCCACGGGTCTCCACACTGTTGCCCGCAGGCCCTGAGAACACCACTGAGTCCCCATCGTGGAACACCAGGTACTGGCGGCAAAATCGGATGTTCTCCATGCGCTCCAGGTCCCTCTGTGTCCATTCTGTGAGGAGAGGCATGAGACTGCTAACGTGACTTGACCAGTCCCAGTACAGGCTCCTCTCAACACCAACCCCACCCCAGAAAGGCCCAGCCCACCTCCCCAGACGGCCTCCAGATATTCTGGATGCAGGATGGACAACATTCGGCCACAACTCAGGTCTAGGCCTGAGCCGATGGCATGTCAAGAGGGAAATCACTGGTACTGGTCCCTGTACCCACCTCCACCCTAGAACATGAGGGGAGCCTGCCACGTGTAAGGAACAGGGTGAGGGAGTGAGCCTAGGAGGCCCACACCTGTATCCTGGTCTGAATTCTACTTCCACACCCTCAGCTCATGCACTCAAGGGCACCATACCATAATACGCCGAGCAGCGGCCCCCATACACCTCCTGAATGTCCTCTGAGGGGTGCACCCTCCCACCCCCACTTTCTCCAAACTCCGTCTTCCTCCACACACTTGTGTGCACTGTCAAGCTGCAAGCCCTTCACATATCCCTTCTCTCCACGCTAGCGCACGGCCCCAAAATAGCTCCACTTGATTCCCCTCCATACACACACCGGTGTGCACCGTCCGATAGCGGCCCCCGTACTGCGTGGTGACATCCGGGCCCAGGCAGGCGGCGCTCAGCGCGGGCTGGCGGCTAAGACCCCGGTACAGCGCCGCCGCCTCCTCGGGCTCGCTCAGCAGCACCTGCGCAGGGGACACACCAGGGTCAGGCCCGGCCCGGGCTGAAAGGACCACGGGCACCGCGGGCCGAACCCTCACCTGGCGCTCCATGATACCGCTCGGCCGCCGGGGCGGGGCGGCGCGTGCTGGCGCCCGGAAGTGAGGCTCCGGGGGGCGGAGCCAGAAGCGGCCCCGCCTGCTTCGGCTACCGCGCGTCGCAGGAGGGGCGGGAGCTCCGACGAATGGGCGAGGACCCTAAGCAGAGGGGTGGGACCTCGAGTGTGAGGACACGGGTTTTGTGAGGGAGTAGTCTGAGCTTTGGACCCAGGAATCCAGGAGGGTGGGGGCAGGGACCTCGAAGGAAGGAACAGACATTTTGGGGCGGGTGAACTGGTCTGAGGCCAGATCCCAGGCCTGGTACTGGGAGAGGAGGGAATGAGGTCTCTGAGGAGAGGGGCTGGCTCTAGGAAACGGAGTACAGGACCCGTCTCTAGGCAGTGCGAGGCCTGTGAGCAGTTACGCAGCTCGAGTGAGGAGGTGAGGTCTGAGTCGGGAATAGCCAGTAAGGTGAAAAGCTAGGTCGGACGGGGTTGGGCCCTAAGAAGGACAGGGCCTTGGATGGGACGCGGATCAATGGATCTTTGAAGAAAGGGGAGGGGCGGGGCTGGGCGGGGCTGGGCGGGACCAGGGCCGAGGCCAGTGAGGGTCGGATCCACCACAAGGCGATGAGGGCGTGTCCGGGAGAGGCAAGGTAGGAGCTGAAGCTGGCCCCAGCAGGCATCTCCCACAGCCCGGGGACTGAAGCAAACGTTCACCAGCAGGTACCAGTCCCTGCTCTGGAGGGACTCCCAGGCAGACGGGGAGAGAAGGACCGAGGTGCACTCCTAGTGGAGGGCGCAGAGCCCTGGGGTGCGGGTTAAAGGGAGGATGCTGAGCTCTCCGGGTGTCGCCTGGGCTTATCGGCCACCAGGCCTACCCTAAGAGCTATCTGTCCTTGCAGCCCTCAACCGCCCCGCTCAGTGGCACCTTGCTGCGGATCGTGAGAGGGTGGATCTCTGCCCTTCCTAGGCTCATCAGAAGCTCTTAGGTGCAGAGGGCCTGACGGGTGGGGGGGATTGGGGGCGTGTGTCAGGCCACACCCAGAACCAGAGAACTTCCTGTGGACAGGAGGAGGACCTGGGCAGGCAGGCTCCCTCCTCACAGTGCCACAGGACTGGGTGGGTTATGATAACAGAGGAGGCAGGAGAGACTGGGCAGCAGTCAGGCTAGTAGGGATGCCCCCTACTGCATTTACCCTGAGCCTGAGTGGTCTTCCACACCTCAGGGACCAGCCTTCCTGCACTCTGCCTTTCCTCTGAGATCCCCACTTGCCTGGACTACAGCTTCCCCTTCCCCATCAACCACATTGGACTAGTTAAGAACAGTCCCTACTTTCTGAGGCCACTTGCACTTGTGAGAACCAAGTATGTACAGGCCTGTCAAGGCCAGAACTGAGAGGAAAGAGTGGCCACAGCCACCAAGCTGAGTGGAAAGGTTGAGAACTAAGATGTTCATCACAGTGTTGTTTATTATTTTAAGGAAAACTGGGACCATAGTGCCCGGCCTTCCGGGTGTGTACTGTATGCAGACTGGCTATAAACTCATCATGCTTCTCTCTGGAGGCTGGGCATTGGAGGATAAACATCTAAGTACCTGGGATAAACATGTAGAAATAAACAGGAGGCTAGAAAAGAGAAGGTACTGCACCTTCTGGCTTCTGTTTAAAATGAAAAAGAAAAACATAAAGGAGGGACATATGTTGAGATACTAACTCTGGAGGAAGGTCAGAGGTGAGGCTGATACTCTTTTTGTTTACCTGCATCTTAAAAAAAATTTCTAGCAGCTTTGGGTTACTCTGGTAAGGGGGTTCACCCATCCTGCTGGGGAAGAACTAAGGTCTGGCAGCCTCCAAGAGTTGAGGGCTTAGAGTAGACACAGTAAGGTAGGTAGGTGTGGTGCTTGTTGGCAGCACCAGGGGGCAGCACCTGCTCACCCGGCTCACCAGTAACCAGGCCCCAGAAAGCTGCACAGCCTGGACACAGCCTCCTTGGAGGCCCAATCCCTCAACATCTGCACAGTGAACTAACTACTCCATCCAGGTCCAAACTCGGGACCTGCCCTGGGTGTGTTTGTGGAGGGGCCTGTATTTTTTGGCCAGCTTCGTGCAGGCTTAGCTGTGGCCTTGCCAGCACTTCTACACCATGGCCCTTTCACTTTCACTCTTCTCCCTTTAACTGTAAACGGACAGGATTGTCACAAGTTTGAGGCTTTGTTCCTCTTGGACAATGACAGCCTTACCATTTCAGAAACCATCTCAGAGACAGTCTGTAGGTTGTTTATATCAAGTCCTTTTATTCTGATACCACAGAATTACCTTGTCACAATACAGGGGGAGGGACACTGAAGTACCACGAGTTCTCACAGAGCACAGGAGGACGGCACACAATTCACAAGGTCATGTGGAGGACTCGGGTCATTGCACTTACAACTGTAAACTTGTTTGTTTGACTTTGTACAGCACTCTTCCCCCCTCCAAGGAGAGAAGGAAAGAAAGGGAGAGAGGCAAGAAGGGAAGGAGGGAGGGAAGGAGTGAGGGAAAAGCAAAAACAAGACATGGAAGCTAGCAGAGAAAAGGCTTTGGGCAGCCACCACTCTCCAGGGCACTGCGCTAGGAGAGCAGGAGCTAATTTGATCCCAGAGGCTGAGTGGGGCAGACACGCACACACATACACATTCACACGCTTGTTCACATGCATACACACAGTATCTCACGATTTCCATGGCTCTCCAGTGCCACCCCAGTGCACATGACAGCAGGGCTGCTGGTACCCAGGGAGACAGAGATGATATCTCTGAGGAGTTTCAGTTGGTCAGGCCTGTCCCTCTGACCCTGTCGGAGTCCACGATGACAAGTATTTACAGATGGGGGGAGGGTGGCATGAGGGCAGAGGAAGGGCCATGCTACCATGGCAAAGGATCTGCCTAGAAAATTCTGCACAGGTTCCACAAGACAGGCCACAGTTACTGCCACTGCTGCCCTCTCATCATGGGCCCTGAGACCACATTCTCTTCCCAANGCTGTGAAGTGAGTGCATTAGGCCCTGGAGTGGGCAGAAACAATGCCCTTGCTCATGACACTGAGGAGGCAGGTATGGAGAAGGCCTAGACTGCATCCCAGAGACTGCCCATTTGGAGATGTGCTCGATGCTCCCACACTGCCCAAGGCACCAAATGCTGGTCCCTTAGCCTCGGGCTGCATTGCTCCCAGAGCCACAGCTGCATCTACACAAGGGCCAGGACACTTGTGGCCCAGAGGAGCCTGCTCCAGACACCTTCACAAGGGGTGATGGATACAGATGCGTCCTGTGGGTACAGTGGGAAGTGGCAGATGTCAGAAATTTCAAACTCAGAAGGCTTCGTCACAAAGAAAATTTGCTGAAAAGTCAACATCGTAGAGCCTAAGACTGGGCCCGATGGAGGCTGACCTGCTGTCCTCTCCCTGCTTGTTCCCTGTTCCTGGTCCCATTCCCTGGCCTTTAGTGGGAAGGGTTCCTGCCTTGGTCCCTCATGTGTCTAGCCACCAGGCACATCGTCACACAGACTTGGCCCTGGGTAGTCAGAGGTGATGGATAGTGGCCTCAGCCCTTGCTCAGATGGGCTCTTACAGCCCAGGCCTGATCTCTGGGATGAGCCAGGTGTCCTGGGGGATGGGTGAAGCCCAAATCCAGGAGGACCAGGGTCACAGGCCCAAAACAGAGGTCAACAGCCTCCTGCCCCATCCTGCCAGAGGTAGGCCAGGATCCCCCTCTGACGGGCTGTGTAGACCTTATAGGAAAGTATGAGAAATGTGGACCCCTGAGAAATGCATGGTGCAAACCAGAGCAAACTGAAGGAAGGCCAGGCCTTGAGGGGTCGGACAGCCACTGCCTGCTGCGCTCCCAGCTCAGTCATAGAAAAGCTGACAAGCAGTGCAATACTTGGGCTTCAGAGATGAGAGTGGGCAGGGAGTTTAGGTCCTGGAGATAGATGGAAAGAGGGTCACAAAAGAACCTTCTGTGAATTTTGTTATTGAGAAGCTTTCCAAGAAACTCAGCTTGAAGCCACTGTCTATGTGAACACTTGCTCTGGTCCAAGATGACATTGTCAGCTGTCCTCACCACAAGCGCCAAAGACCTAGCTCTTACTGAGCACCCGCTGACCCTCTCGTCCCAGCCTAGATCTCTTGCCTCACAAACCTTGGAGCCCCCCGAGCTACAAAGAAGAGGCATGGAGCAGGTGCAGTCAGGAGCTGGGGTCCCTAGGACATAGCCAGACCCTGTCTCTGGGTCTCTGGCCAAAGACAGCCCAGCTCTGTGCCTGAGCCATGTCCCACTGAAAGGGGTGGCCAGACGCCTCTGGCTCAGGGATGGAGTAAGAGGGGGAGCGACTTACAGATGGAAATCCTACAGCAAACCTTCAGAATGTTCACCCACACACTCCTTTGTGGGCTCCACCAGCGTGTCTACTCCAAAGGCTTCTTTTCACCTGCCATCCTGGTCCGAGAAACCTGCAGGGTGTGCGAGGCCCTGCACTGCCCGCCCTGCAGCCTGGCATGCTCAGGCAACAATTCCAGCAGGTCCTCACTAGCTCGTGTAGAAGTCAGCTAGAAGCACTCCTGAAGGAGAGGTTCTGAGGCAAAAAGAACTCCCAAGCAAGAGGGCGAAGCATTTAAAATGGATGAAATCGTGCAAAAAGGCTGCGAGCTGTGCATGCTCCACTGCAGGACAGGCGGTGACTCGCCTGGCAGCAGCGAGTCCTGCCACAGGTCAAACATGCCACAGACTGAGAATTTCACACACACGGTGGGAGCAGGGGGCGGGGGGGTGGTGGTGTTGATATGAGCTTATCTATCCAGTTTCTCAATTGCATGTTTGCAATTA
This sequence comes from Crocuta crocuta, assembly GCF_008692635.1. Classification (NCBI taxonomy): domain Eukaryota; kingdom Metazoa; phylum Chordata; class Mammalia; order Carnivora; family Hyaenidae; genus Crocuta; species Crocuta crocuta. The sequence goes on along the minus strand of NW_027532172.1, from coordinate 6,669,694 downwards.
ACTCCTTATACATAACATGGAATTTATTAAATATTAACAGTTGTCTTTGAGGGTTTATATTTCATTGCATAGAACGTTAGAGATGAGACTGGTGGGGGTGCCCAAGAGGAAGGGAGGCCTCCAAAGTAAGGGCCTTGGGGAGGAATGCCACCCAGTCTGCCAGGTGGGTGGACGGTGCCATACTCCCCAGCACAGGGCTCTGGGCCCTGCCCTCGGCTGGCAGAGCCCTGGCCCCTCTGCTCTGAGCACGCCCACTGTTGATGGCTTAAGAAGGACTGGATTGCACAGTAAACAGAGGCGGGCTGAGGGGTCCCCCTAGACCTCGCCCTGGGGTTGTGCTCTTGGTGGCCTGCTGCCCCCTATTGCTTCTGAGTCAACAATCTCCCTGTGCTGATCAGGGGCAGAGCAGAGAGGAAACCGAACCATCATTCACAGGTGGTGGTGGAGGGGAGAGGCAAGGAGGCGGGCAAAGAAAAAGAAGGGGGAGAAAGAAACAAAAGAAAACTGATTATGAGGTATACATGTAAATCAAACTGAAATGATTAAGGCTGTTCTTGAAATCAAAAGAAATCCCCAGGTGTACAAACAAGGAGCTGGCTGCTCAAGATGATGGCGGTGTCGCTGGGATGCTCACAATGGCTGGGGGGTCAGGGGGGCAGATGGCTTTGAGACGGTGGCAGGCATGCTAGCATGCTGCCACCCATGGGCTGGGAGAAGCCTCAGCCAGTGCCCACGCTGCTTTTCGGTGCTATGGCCTCTTATTTCAGCGATGAGACAGTGTTAGGTCCTAATGTTTGTAAAGTTCTCCCAACCCCGTCCTGGCCACATGGAAGTCTGCTCCGATGTCACCCAGAGGGCAGGGTGAGGGGAACAGGGCCCTGTGGCCACAGAAGGATCCGGGCCAGCTGGAATGTGAAGGAAACGGAGCCCGGGGCCCCCAGCCCTCAGTCAAAGCCGCTCTCCAAGGCTGTGGAAAAACTCTGGCATCGTGGAGGGAGGGCAGCATCCGTCAAAAATAGGCAGCCTGTGCCCAAACTCTGTGTATAACGCATAGGAAGCCTGGCTGGCCGGGCCGCAGAAAAGCGGCTGTGGGAAGAGCAGCAGGACTGCCACGGAGGCAGGGTGTCCGGAGAGGGCTCCTCCCTCCCAGTGAAGGCCATGCCTTGAAGGTGGCACCCTGAGGAGAGCGGGATCTCTGGAAAGATAATCACGGGTCCCCCGGGGCCAGTGGTCCCACCGTGTCCAGCAGATGCTTCACCCAGACAGCTGCTGTTAGAAAACATCCCGTCCTCAACGGAGGCCTGCCTGCCACGTCCCACCTGGTGTGAGTCTTTGGGCCAAGGGTTTGCCAGATTGCAGATGCTTGGAAGAGAAGGAGGGAGGGGGAAAGAAGGAAAGAAAGAAGGATTTTGTCAAGAGCTGTGGACAGCTGCTTCCCATCCCTACCCTCCTCTTGGTGATCCGCCCATGTGCCGATGGACCGACTCTTCCTCACCCACGGGGTCCCTACCCATTGAGCCTTGGAGAGATGGGTGCCTGTGCAATTTTGAGGTCATGAAGACAAGGACAGGAAGCAAGGAGTATCCAGTTGGCTAGGAAGGAACATTTCTTGAATATAACATAAGTTACTTGAGAGTGAGGGAGATGGGATTTCGTTTAAAATGGACAGCCTCTCCCAGACCACTTCTGAAATGGCCATAGAAAACACCAGCAGGTGGGTACTCAGAGAAGTGCTGACCGTGTGGCCCAGTCATCGGCCAAATGCCAGTACTTGAGGGAGATTCCTTTAACTACAAAGTTAGTGGTGTCAGTGGCCCGCCCAGGCTGTGTGGTAGGACGAAGAGTAGAACCACGCCCGTGGCTGCTTTCGCTCCTCAGTGACAGAACCCTAGCCGTACGTTCTGTCATGAACCTGGCCCATGGGCTGCCCCTCCTTCCCTTCGGCACAATTTCTGATTTCACATCTGTTCCAGGGCAACTCCGAGGAAACATCCAGCTGGGCAGGAAAGCGGAGGGAGCCCGCTGTTGTGGGGTAAAGGCAGGAAGAACGCTGGGGGTGCCGCACTGTGGCTACTGTAATTAGAATAAATTCCGGGCTCTTTATGTTGGCCTATAAAGCCTGCCTGAGCTGGCTCCCACCCCCTCAGACGTCCCCCTGACCACCCCTCCCTCACTGTGGCTCTGGCTATACGGGCCTTTTGTCTGGCCCCGAAGCCCATCTGTCCCATCCCAACATCATCCCACCTCAAGCCTTACTTCACACTGACTGCTTTCTTTAGAGCACACCCCTCTTCCCCACAACCCTGCTTCACTGGCTTCGTAACACTTACTACCTTCAGAAACTACCTTTTTCTTTTTTAATGTTTATTTATTTATTTTTGAGAGAGAGCAAGCGAACAGGAGAGGGACAGAGACACAGAATCCGAAGCAGGCTCCAGGCTTCAATCTGTCAGCACAGAGCCCGATGCGGGGCTTGCACCCACGAACCGCGAGATCATGACCTGAGCCAAAGTCGGACTCTTAACCGACTGAGCCACCCAGGTGCCCCCAGAAATTACCTTTTAACCTTTAGAGTTTTTTTTTTTTTTTTTTTAACTTATTTCTTCTCTGTCCCCCTTAAATGGACTGTCTGCTTTGGAGGGCAGGGACCTGGTTTTCTTCCCTGCTGTATCCCTCACACCTGGAACAGGCCAGGCACCTGCCTAGGGCTTGACAAACATTTGTGGAATAAACAGGTAAGTGGATGAAAGACTGGAGCTTTCTAGGGCCCCCACTGTTCCTCCAGAAACAGCCAGCCCTTCTGCCACTACACCCAGTTCCTTCCTACAAGCAGCCCTGGCCTGGGATCCCCTGTGATTTGCTCACAGACTCTCTGGCCCTGCCATACACATGCCTCCTCACCACAAGAAGCACCCAAACCTCTGAACTCTTAACCTGCAAAGCGGGGAAGGAAGGAGAGGGAGAGGGCCCCAGCGTTATGGAATGGTAGAAGGTGGTCCTTGGCTGCGCACAGAGCATGCCACTAGGCACACTACCCTCCCTGCCATCCTGGATGATGCACCACCTCCTGCTCTGCCACAGAGGCGGGGCTGGGGCCAGAGAGGGTTCCAGGAGGAGGCTTCCCATCCCATGTTGGCCACTGCAGCCCAGGCAGAGCCAGGGTTTCCGTGCGGAGGCCCTTCTACTCTCTCCCTGGGCTGAACTGGTTAGGGGTTGAGACTGCCTGTCCAGTGACCTCCCTCTCCTCTCTGTCCTCTTTCTGTCTGCCTCACTTCTCATTTTGCTCTTCCATCGTGCAGGTCATGAGCTCAGCCTGTGGAAGCCAATAGTATTTTAAGTTCATGCCCGTGGCTACTAAGCTCTGCAGCACTGGGGATTCTGGCCTCACTGGACCGTCTAGAGCAAAGTCACCAGCATGAGGCCTCAGGGAAGGGGCTTTGGATTCAGTGCCCAGAGCACAAACCCAAAGTTGTGGGAGATGGTTGGCTTTGCTGCATCCTCCTGTGAGGTTACTACCTGAGTCATCTCAGCCAGCTTGGTGGTCTCTGGCCCTCGGCTAGCCAGGCCCATCACAGCTGAAGGAAGTCCCCCAGTCTCCTCCCAGTTCACATTTGGGAACTGGTCAGCCAGGCCTTGGACCTTTACCCCTTCCTCTGCCCCACCCTACCCTGGACCTGACACTCACTGTTATACGCAGAGTTCAGAGCTGTGCCCAGGCCTCTGACTCCAGAGATTTTTCCACAGCAATGATATCATCTCCCTTCGTCTCTTCAAGAGCCTGTGGAGTATTTACAGAGGAAGGTTGGGGAGGAGCTGTATCCCAGGGGGCCCTACCTACAAACTAAAGCCAATTCAAGGTTGTGAGAGCCATGGGAGGGGCGGTAGGGGTAGTGGGGAAGGCCCTAGCTTCCCTTTGCCAGGACCCCTACTGAGTGGGCCCCACATTAAGGCCTCTATGCATTGGGTCCCTCCTTTTCCTCCTCTTCCCACACTCACAGGAGAGGATACTGCAGCTCTGGCCACATCACCCACTGCTAAAGACCAGACTCCTCCTAGACAACCCCTCAGGACCCCTACACGAAGGGAGGCTGGGTACAGGCAGCTCATACTTACCCTACAGGGCACGGTCACCAGAATGAGGAGAACTTTTTGCCAAAAGCAGAGACCGCTGTGACAAAGAAAAAGAGAGGCATCAGGAAATTGGACTAACTCCCTCTTAGTTGGGGCCATTTGGCACAGTGAAGCCAAGCCCACCCCAGGGGCAAGGACCATGCAGAGAGCCACTGGGCAGCAGCAGGTGGACCTTCAGGCTGGCCTCTGACTGGCTGGCTGAGCCTGGAATCATTTCCCAGACCCAACCTTTCTCAGACCAGGGCCCTGGTGCTGCCCCCCACCATGGACCTGTCTGCAAGCAGTGCCTACCTTCTGTCAGCTTGCCAGCCTGCTCTGCTGCCCCACCAGGGAGGATTTTGGAGAGCACACTCTCACCATCGGCGCCTGGCTGGCCAGCAGGAGCCCCTGGGGTCCCTCCAGGCCTGGCTCCAGCCTTCATGCCTACGGGGAAAGAAACCACCATCAGGAGATAGGCGTGAGTGGGAGAGCAGCCCTGAGGGAATCTGAATACAGGCAGTTGTGAGGTGGGAGAGTGAGGGGGAGGAGAGAGAAATGAAGAGAGAGAACAGGAAGGGAAGGGGTGGGAAGAGGCAGAAAAAGGGAAGTTGAGGAAAGCAAGGAAGGAGACGAGGAGGATGGAAAGATAGATGGAAGAAGAGAAGGGGAAGGAAGGAGACAGTAGGAAGCTGTGGTCCTGGCCCTGCACCCAGGTTCCCTAACCAGAGCTGCCTGGGCCCAAAGTCCCCAGTGCTGGTGACCCCAACTGGCTCATTCTAACCCTGGGCTTGTCTCCTACTGGAAGGGTCTGCAACCCTGTGGGCACCTTCTCAGGGAGCAGTGTGGGTGGGCAGTGCAGGGGAGCTCAGGGCACCGGTAGGTGTAGGGAGAGGACAGACCAGGAATTCTGGGCCATGGCTGAGGGCACCAAAATATAGGCTCACCTGCGGGTCCAGGTCCTGGTGGGGGCTGGGCCTGAGGAGGCCTCCCCTGTTGGGGTGCTTTGGCTGTCCCTTTAGTGCCATTTGCCTGTTCTGCCCGTGGCTGCAACACAGAATCCATAGCTCAGATACTGTCCATGGACTCTGGCCATGCCCAGCCTAGAACCAAGGGCACGTCCAAGCTGCGGCCGCAGTGTCCACCCTGGGTGGGATCCACGTGCTAGAGCCCTACTTACCGGTCCTGCTGGCTGGGTGCCTGTGGCTATCGTGGGGCCCGGCTGAGCCTTCCCTGCTGGCTGGCTGGCAGCAGGGGCTGGGCCCCGGGTGGCTGGCTGGCCCTGTTGCTGCAGCCGAGCCTGCACCGGGGCCTGCTGAGGGGGCTGTAGCCCAAGACCTTGCTGCTGCTGCTGCTGCTGCTGCTGCTGTGTCTGTGGCTGGCGTGATGCTGTGGCTGAGGGTGTCTGCCTGGATGGCGGCGGCTGTGATTGCTGTGGCCCAGGAGCTGCCTGCCGACCTTGTGACTGCGGCTGGGGTTCTGGCTTTGGCTGTGGTGCAGTGGGCCCCGAGTGGGCCTGCCGGGAGCCCTTCTTGCTGTCAGAGGCATGATGGTATGCTGACGGAGCACGGGATGGCTGTGAGTATTCAGCGGAGCTGGGGTACCCAGGCTGACCCTTCTTCTGCATGGCCGGGGCAGGGCTGGGCTGAGGGTGAGGCCTGGCCTCATGGCGACCCAGGTCCCGAGTGTGTGGTTTGGCAGCACGCCGGCCCGGCTCCTCGCCAGTGTGGCGGCTTGAGTGCCGCCCGTGATCACCGTGGTGCCGGTGTTCCTTGGCTGAGGTNGGCCACCCTCATCATGTGGCCACAGGCCCTCCTCAGGGGGCTCATCGTAGTCGTGGTAGCTGTGCCTGGCAGGGCCTCGCTTCTGGGAGGAGGAGGAGACTGCGTGGCCCCCGTGGTGCCTGAACCGGTCAGAGCGGGCATCCCGGGGCTTATCAAACCAGTCTGTCTCCTCCTGGCCCAGGTGATACGCTTCAGAGACCAAAAACAGAACACCATCAACCCCCGGGCTGGCCACAGGGGGAGGCCCAGCTGAAGCCATGCAAGGAAACCAGAGAGTGGGCACCACAGCCACAAGCAATTAACACTAGGCCCCCAGCCCACCTCCCCACAACCAGGGCCAGGGCGCAGGTGGAACAGCCCACTGGATGAGGCACCAAGCCAGGCCCCCCTGGGACATCTCAGGGCCCAGGGCCCCATGGGCGGGCAGGCCCCCCGGGGGGGTGAGCAGCTGCAGAAATCACCCCTGGCTGCCATTACCTTCGCTGTCGGAAACTACGCAGTGGGAGTCATCCAGGATGTAGCCCTCCTCACGCTTATATGTGTGGGCCCGAGGCCCATCCTTGACATGCTCCTGGACATCAGGCATGGAGTGGCTGGAGCAGAACTGTGGGCAGGTGTCCCCAGGAGGGAGGGTGCCGCCGGCAGGGCGGGGCCGTCCCAAGGGGCTGACGGGGCTTTCCTCTTCAGAGGCCTGGCTCCGCATGGGGGGCCGGGACCGGCCGTGGGCCATGCTCAGGGACGAGGGCTTGGGGCCTGCTTTTTGAAGTCTCTCCACAGCTTCCCGTTCCCGCTCATATCCCTTGCCCCGGCTGCTGAAGTCATGGCTGGACAGTTTCTCCCCACTGTATGCAGACGCCACTCGGGACCGGCCACTCCCTCCATACATGCGGTCATCCTCCTCCACTGGGTCCCGGCTGGACACCCCATAGTACCTCTGCTGCTCGTACACGTTCTTCTTGAGCCCATAGGTGATTTCGTCCTGGAACTTCCTGCCCCGAGAGGCTAGGCTGCTGCTGACTGCAGGGGAGGGGTAGGAGGCCAGGTCTGACTCCACGTCCTTGGCCTCTTCGATAGGTGAGAACTTGGAGATCTTTTGCTCCATGCCCTGCTTGCGGTGCTTGCTGCGTTTTGAGGAGATGGCAGCTGGTGCCAGGCTCTTGGAGGGATGCTTAGGCCCCATGGGACCTGGACCATACTTCTCTGCTCGAGTCCCATGTCTGTAGTCGCTGTCACTGTAGTAGTGGGCACTGGCTGGTCGGCCATTGCTCTCCAGACTCCGGTGATGGCCACTCTTCCCACGGGGGTCATAAGAGTCCTCTTCAGATTCCTCCTCCCCTCTGGTGTAGCAGCAGGGCAATGCAGTCCCCTCAAGGATGCCGGGTTCTCCCGGCTCTTTCCCTGGACGCCCGCTGCTGCTTGGCCCTAGGGGCTCTAGTCGCTGGCTATCAGGGGCAGTGGAGGTGCTGTCCTTGGTCAGCTCACTGATGTCGTCAATCATCACATAGTTCCGAGGGACATTCTGCTCCAGGCTGTAGTGGGAGTCAGAGGGGTAGGTGGAGGCTGAGCTCAGGCTCACACTGCTCCGGTCACTGGCCCGGGGCAGCTCAGCAGCCTTGCCTTGCTCATAGCTGCTGCTTACTGCTGGGCCACTATAGCTGGTTTCAGGTGGTGCTGAAGACATGGCCACGACTGGACTGGCGATCACCTCATAGTTAGTGGGCACCTTCTGTTCCAGGTCGGCTAGTGATGTCTGGCGTGGTTTCTGGTGGGGGGCACGGCTGTCAGCTGGGACTGGGAAAAGAGTGCTCTGGGTGGTTGGCATGGGTGTTTGGGCTGTATAATGGCCTGTGGGACGGAAAGCCTGCTGGCTTGGCAGGCTAGGATCAGCTGGGTAACTGGTGCCAGAAGGAAAGGCAGGTGCTGGGTATGTGCCGGGACCAGGGTAGGTGGGTGGTTGGTGGGCTGGGAATCCGTTCTGAGTTGACCCACCACTGCCTGCAGTGTACTGTGGGGCTGGAGGTGGGAATCGGGGCTGTTGGAAGGCAGTGGGGCCAGAAGGAGTGGCAGGAGCAGCAGCGGTGACAGGGAAGTCTGCATACTGGCCGGCAGGAGTGGCACAGCTCTGGAGCCGCAGCTGGTTGAGCTCGCTGTCTGACAAGTAGTCACGATGCTCACCGAGACCACGCAAGGGTGGGTAGTCACGGCCACCTCGGTCTTTGGCTAAAGACTCTTTACGTTGTGTGATACCCAGCTCCAGGTACTTGAGCTTGGCGTCGATCTCCTTCTCCTCCTCGTCCAGCTCTGCTTGCTTCTTGCGCAGCTTGGTGGACTCATGCTCCACCAGCCGCAGGTCCCGGTCCAGCTCCCGGAGCAGGCTGGCCTTGGTGGCAGGGACAGCGGTGGGCCCCGCCAGCCCATGCTGCAGCAGGCTGGCTGCGTACAGCTGTGGGGGGGCCTGGCCAGCCAGGGGCAGGTGAGCCTCCTCTGGAGGGGGGCTGGGCAGTGTCCGCTTCACCTTGCGGACCAGGCCGTTGGGTGGCAGCGCCGACACCTGAGACAGAGGGAAGGGCGGGCAGCACTGAGACCCAAGGTGTGGGTGACTTGGTGGGGCAAAAGGTAGAACAGCCCTGGTCTGTGTTGGGTCAGGGGCTGGGCTCCATACAGTTGGTGCTCTGATTCACCAGGCAGCCTGGAGGCCTGCCTTGCCCCCCCACTGGTGGCAATCATCATTGGCCTGTGATGAGTTTACAGGCCTTCTCCCTCCCAGCACTCTGGGCAGCAGGGGAGGGGTGGAACAGATGCCTCTCTGTGCTGGTCTTTAGGACTGGCCTGCCTGAGAACTTCTAGCACACAGTGGCCCTGAGAACCCTGCCCATATCCAGAGGGCTTGCCACCCTCTGTCTCCCACTGAGTGTCCTGAGGTAAGGAGAGTACAATCTGGCTCTGGTTTTAGGTCTAGCAGCTGGTGGGGACCAAGGGCAGTAGAGGGCCATGGACAGGAAGGGAGTGGTCCCTGGGTGCCCACTAGGCTCTACAGAGGATCATGGGAAAGGGCACATGCTGACTGTATGTCAGCTACTGCAGGCTCTGGGTCTTTTCCTGCCCCCTGCCCTACTCCTCTTTTAGGTGACATGCAGCTCAGCTGCCTGTCCACCCTCTTCTCCCAGCTGCCCTCCATCACCCTCTGCCAAACTCTTTGGACTGTGCCCTGGGCCTGGCCCCCAGCTCCCTCCATATTCCTGTTAGCCCACCACTCTCTGGGGCTGCCAGCTACCCTGCAGGGCCTCTCTGGCCCATCTCTGGCTGTGTTGCTTCCTGGTCCAGGTTCCCTGCCCTCTGTGCAGCTCTCCTCGCCTGCCCTTCACGTTACCTGAAGGTTCACATCACTAGAAGGTGATGGAAGGTTTACCCTGGGTCCTTTGTCTCTAGTTCCCAGACTTCCCAGAGTGCCCTAGGACTTTGGGCTTTTATGGACCACCCAAATCCCCACTAGGGTCTGACACTGGGCTTCTTACTTTTTACCTTGCCAAGAAACTACATAAAAACCTTCCACCCACACTCACCATCTGTCACAAAAGAAATGACAGTGTGCCCCAGAGCCCCAGAACAATGGGTGGGCCTTTAACAATACATTTCACTTTTTGAACTCCTCACTCTATTGTTCGTTTTTTGTTATTTTGGCTGCACACCATGAGAAGCCATCATGGCATGGCACCACACTGCCAGCCCATGGAACTTCTGTGCCCACCCTGGCCTGGAGCCAGGACAGCCTGCCTCTCTGGTCTGCGCTCTCTGCCAGCCCAGACTCCTGATCCCACCCCCACGCTTTCGAGCCTGTACACCCTAGGGCTCTCCCCAGCTCATCACCTCCACCAACACACCTCGAGGCCCCACCCTCTCCTCTCTGCATCACGCCCAGAAAACATACCTCAGAATGCCTCTGGTTCCTACTCCTTTTCCTCAGGGCCACTGTGCAGTCTTCCCCTTCAGCCCATCTACCCACATTCTGCCCAAGAAGCTTTCCATCTTGCCTGTCTCACCTGCCCAAAACCTCCAGGAACTCCAAGGCCCTACAAGAAAAGCTCATGCTCTTTAGCCTGGCACTCAAAATCCTTGGCGGAAGGCCCTTTCAACTCCTATCTTCCCTTGCACTGCAGCCCACAGCATGCCACCTCACTCAGTCCCAGGGCATCCTTGGCAACTAAACCCATAGGCAAGGGCATGTTGATGCTCCAGGGTTCCCTGCCTAGGGGAGCAGATCCAGAGCAGACTTACTGAGGGCCAGATAGAGGCAGGGGACAAGATGAGACCGAGAGATGCTGCAGCTCATTGGGATGGACTGTGAATGCTAGGCCAAGGGCCTTAGGCTTCCTGTGGGGCCATGGAAGCCAGGCCAGGGCTGGGGAATAGGGAGTGGCCCAGCCAGGTCCATGTTACTGATTTTCTAAGGAAATATCCACAGTAAAGGTTTGGAATGGGAGGGACCCAGACTGGGGGGGACATGGCAGGGACTGGACCAGATATGGGCTGTGAAGAGGCAGTGCTGAGGAGAGGCTGAAGTTGCTAGCAGTGTCTAGATGGGTGGCTGTGGGGGCCAGTGTGTGAGTCTGTATTTACCCAGATGTCCTTGCCAGGCTGCTGGCTCCACCAGGTGTGCATCAAGGAAGGTCCAGTCCTCATCCTCAACTCCTGCCTCTGGGCCTCTGGAGCTGGAGGTGACTCCACCCCGACCCCAGGAGAAACCCCTCCCTGTGGGGCCCCCAGGCTAGACAGAGACCCCTGTCCCACCCTGGACCAGCCCCTGTGCCCATACCTGGCTACCCAGTCCCCCCTGGTGCTGGTAGAGGGAGAACCTCTCTTTAGTAGACTCCTCGGCGGTGGGGCTGAGGGGCTTAGGGTCGGACAAGGACCGCTGCAGGGTCTTCATGGGGCGAGGCAGCGTCTGCTGGCGGAGAGCGCTGTCAGCTGTGAAGTGCTTCTGGGGACTCACGTGAGCCTTGTTCAGCCTCTCACTGGAAGCAAAGGAGGTGTCCAGGAGCCGGTGTGGGGATAGGGGTGAGACCGGTGAGTAGAGGACCTGGGGGGACTTGGGAGGCTGGCGGCTCACAAGCTGTGACAGGGACTCCGGGGGCAGCTGGGCTTGGTATCCAATCTCCAGGGGATCTGGCTTCTTTTTTTCGAATCTGCCGAGGGGTCCTGGGGTGACGATCTGGATGCCAGGCAGGTAGGGGCTGATGGCGGGTGGCCCCACAAGCTGCGGACCAACCACGCCCTGGGCCTGCCCCTCAGGCTCCGTCTGGCAGGCCAGGCTCTCCCCGTGCCCAGTCTTCTCTGGTGCCGAGATGTACCTGACGATCTCCACTTTGGGGTCAGTAGCGGCTGTGATGTGGATGGCTGGAGAGACTCTGGGCAGCTGGTCAGGCTCTGTCTGCACAGAGCAGTCACTGATGGTCTGGATGCCCACACTGCTCATGGCCCTCGTAGCAGCGGTCGCAGGGGACGATGAGGCAGCAGCATCATGCTTGCTGTCAGAGCCGGAATCCGAGTGGCGGGAGAGCCGGGACCGGCGGCGGCGCACTGGCTGCTCCNCTGCTCCCTCTTGGCACTGTCCTCGTCATCAGTCTGCACGCTGCAGTCCGTACTCCGCCGCACCCGGCGCCGCCGGGTCAGGAGGTAGCGGCCCTCCCCATCCTCGTCGTCCGTCTGCACGCTGCTGTCTGTAATCCTCCTGACCATGCAGGGCTCAGGCCCCGACTCTGGCTCACAGGCGTCCCGCAGGCGAGGCATAGAGTGCCGCTTCTTGATGCCACTGCGGCCCATCTCCCACGGCTCCTCCGTCTGCAGTGACATGTCTGAGGCAGAGCTGGGGAGGCCCCGATGCAGCCCAGGCTCCCGAGGCTGTCCAGGCCCCTCCGGCCCTGCTACAGCGATGAAGGCGGTGTGGGTCAGGGGTGGCCAGTACTGGCCATTCTGAGCCAGCTCCGTGGCGGCTGGTGGAGGCCCTCGGCCAGGTGCCTCGCAGGCCCCGGGGAAGGGGGCCTTCTGCCGCTGCTTCTGTTCCTCTAGCTGCTGCTGCAGCTGGTGCTGCAGCTGCTGAATCTGCTCCAGCTGCAGGCGCTGCTGTGCCAGCTGCTCCCGCTGCAGGGCAAACTGGGCCTGCCGTTCCTCCTGTTGCTGCTGCAGCACATGGTGCTTAATGGTCTGCAACTCCTGCAGCTCCCGCTGCACCAGGAGCTGCTCTTCCTCACGGTGCCGCTGCAGCTCCACTCGCTCCCGTTCCAGCTCCTCCTGCAGCCGCAGCTGCCGCAGCTTCTCCAATTCCACTCGCTCCCGCTCCAGCTGCAGCAGCTGCTCCTGCTGTTTCCGCTGTCGCTCCTCCTGCACAGATTCTTCCTTCTCCAGCCCTGGCCGGCTGAGGGCCCCGCTGCCGCCCCCGGGAGCAGCATCTACAGGCGGCTTCTGGCTGGCCAGAGGGGCTGGGGCTGGGGCTGGGGCTGCTACAGCATCCTTGGCGGCAGCAGGGGTGGCTGTGGAAAGAGGCTCTTCCCGAGCTGCCCCTGCTGGCAGCTCTGGCCTTGGTGCGCCCCCAGCGCCCGTGGCCTTAGCAGCAGCAGGTTTCCCCAGGTACACAGGACCCTCGGCAGGTGGAATGCTGGAAGCAGCAGGGAATCTACTTGGTGCAGGATACCGGTACAGCCCTGTGGGCCCAAGAGGTATCCGGGGGGCAATCATGGGCATGCGTGTCAGGCTGGTGAGCGGCACGGCTGTGACCCCACCAGACACATAAGGCCTGTACATGCCACGGCGCACCATAGGCCGCAGTACTGAGGCGGGCTGGGTGGTTATGGGCAGTGTTGCAGCAATTGGAGTGTTGATAGTCGAGTAGATCATGCCGTCAGCTGCACGCACAGTGGCTGTGGATGGCAGCAGCTGTCTGACTGCCGTTCCCTGGCCTACCGTAGGCCTGTACTGGGCCAGGTTCCCAGGACTTGGGTGGCCCTCCGGGAAGGTGGGATTCCCAAGGAGGCCAGGTCTGAGGGGAGCCAGACCCTGGGGGGCACTGAGCCCAGGCCCGGGCTGGGGCTGATACTGCATGAGGTCAGGGCCACCACCACCGCTGCCATGCCGCCCTCCATACTGGTCCATGGAGTTGAGGGCAGCACACATGCGGCTGATCTCACGGGCGGTAGTGGCACTGTACTGGGCCAGGCTGGCCTCCTGGAAGCCAGCTGCATCTCCCCGTGGACCATACCTGTGGTCTGAGTAGATGTTTGACACTGAACTGTAGCGCCTCATGGGAAGTGGGTGAGTCAAAACGTCTGTGGGATGACGCAGGTCTGTGTACGAGCCATACTGCAAGCCCTGCCCAAGGTAGCGTCCATCCACAAAGCCCAGGCTGTAGGAGTGCTTCAGTGAGCTGAGATCCACAGCTGAGTCTCGTCCAGGGCCCTGGAAGAGCTGCCCAATCCTGTGGGCATGGTAGTTGAGGCTAGCCTCAGCCAAATTGGTGTCAGACATGGAGGAGTATAGCCTGCCATGGAGGCCCTGTGGGTAGGGCCTCTGCTCCTCATGGGGCCCAGGCCCCACTACCCCCTGTGCCTGGTAGGTGGGGGGCTCAGGAGGCTCAGGGTCCCTGGGACTGTAGAAGGGGCCGCTGCTCTGGCCAGGTAGGGCAACATCTGACACACTCTTCTCAGGAGCGCTGGGGGTAGGGTGGAAGGTGCCTGTGCAGCTACTGCCAAAGGGGAACTTGTAGACCATGTCACAGCACGCCATCTGGCTCTCAGGCCTCATCCCAGTGAGGTCTAGGGCTGCTGGTTCCTCTGGGAGCAGTGTGGTCACAGTGCCTGCCGTGCCCTCTCCCATCTGCACCACCACTGTGTGTGGCTTCCTGGCACCTGGCGCAGCGTGTGACCGCAGCTCTGCGGGGGCAGCCCGGTGGGGTTCAGCACCAGGGTCTGGCACCGGGCCCGATTTGAGGCCAACACTCTGGGCACTGCCCATCTGAGTGATTAAAACATCCCTTCTGGCCAGAGGTGCTACCTGGTTGGGCAGGTTATACCTGGCAAACTTGGCCTCCCTAGGTCTTCCACGGGGCCCACCTCGGTACGGAGCTGTCTGGACGGCCTGCTCTACCTGCTTGACCTGGGCCAGACACACAGGGCTACCTGCACCCTGGCCAAAGTCAAGCCGGCTCTGGAAGGGGTCTCCGTAGACCACAGGCTGCTTTTGCTGAGCCATGAGCACAGATGAGGCCATGGTGATGCTCACGGTGGTGGCGGTGCTGAGGAAGGCATGGGTCTGCTCCTGGGCATTGAGGTTGATGACCAAAGGCTGAACAGCAGTTGACTGCCGTCCTGGGATTGGATCCAGGGCAAGGCCGTACTTCCTTGCTTCCACGGCAAGAGAGGTCAGGTCCATGCCCTGGTCAGTAAGGATGATGGGAGTAGGCTTGACAGCTGTGCGAAGGTCTACCACAGCACTGCCAGGAGGCCTAGGGCCTGGCTCCACCCTAGACGTTCCAGGGACAGAGGAGATCCGGCACAGGGAGATATTCTCAGCAGGGAGGGCACCCCAGCCATAGACTGCCAAGGGCCCATCTGTGCCAGCACTGGGTGCCCGCGGGAAGCCAGGTGGCCCAGGTGGCTCTGGGGGCAGCTGGGACACACTCGGAGGTGTTGTCTGGCTATAGCTGTGGGTGGTGGCCTGGGTGTCAGTGGGCGAACACACTGGGGAAGTGGAGGCACTGGCATGTACCATCCTGGTCTGGCTGGAGGCATCTGACGCCAGAGTGATGACCATGAAGGGGGCCTCCTGAGAGGGCTGCTGCCACACCAGGCGAGGTGTGCTGGGTCGGTGTGGTGTTTGTGTGCCCTGAGCCACCATAGGTGTTGGGGTCGGGGCACCAGGGCTCCGAGGCATGTCCAAGGCTGGAGTTGGGCTTGGCGTCTGTGTAGAGAACTCGGCTGTGGCCCTTGGACCTAGCTTGCCAGGGGAGAATGTGGGACTCTCTGAGGGAGAAGATGGAGAGAGAGGTGGGCTGGAGCCTGCGAAGTAGGAATACCCCCGGGAGGCCTTGGGGGGGCCGCTCTCACCATCACTCACACTCAGGGGCTTGTCTCTGGCAGCCCATCCGCTGGCAGTGGGGCCACTGAGGGCCTGGGGTAGCTCCTCAGTTTGGGACCCATAGTTTGCAGTGGCTGGGCTCTGTCCATAGCTGTGGCCTACAGCAGACGGTGAAGGACTGCGCTCAGAGCCTGCTGGGGAGGTCGGAGTCATATAACCTCGTGACAGGCTGGCTGGACATGGAGCCACAGCTGTGGTGGCTGGGGTGCCAGGGCCCTGGGAAAAGGATATGCCTACCTCCTTGGAGGCAGAGCTGGGGGAGGCAGGAGAGCTGTGAAGCTTGAGGGGGTCCTGAGGCTCCTTTGCAAAATGCTGAGTAACACGGACATCAGGAATGACTCGGCCACCACTGCTATCTGTGGAGGTGGAGGTGGAGAAGGACACAGGGGCAGCGAGCTGGGTGGGACTGGTACCAGGGGTGAGTGGGCCGCCATTTTGCTTCATTGGGTCCATGTACGCACTGTCAGCATTCAGAAACTGCTTCTCCTTCTTCTTATCCTCTGCAAAGGCCAAGTCCCGGGAGGAGGCCTGCCGCATGCGGGTAATGCTCTGTGATGTCTGAAGGATCTCCTCATACACGGCTGCCCCCAGGCTGGCCGGTATGCCCTCAGAGGCAGGTTGCGCAACCCTGCCATAGTCCTGATCGGGGGTGTCCTGGTACTCAAAGGTGCCCTGGCTCCGGGCACCAGTGGGCTGGGAGGGGCCACCTGCCACCTGGCCCTGTTGCCGCTGGAGCAGCTCGGCCTTGCGCATCATCTCCTCATAGGCCTCCTCGGCGCTCTTGAGGGGCCGGCCAGAGCTTGGAGTGGCGGAGCTGCCTGAGGGCGTCTCAGTTGGTGAGTAGAGGGACATGAAGGTGGGCAGGTTGTACTCACTGCCCGATTTGTAGAGCCGGGTAGGGCCGCCATCCAGGGCCTCAGCCTCTGAGTCGAGGGAAGGGGAGGGTGAGTACTCGGAGCAGGAGGAGCGATGGAGCTCCTCCATCTCAGCTGCCTGCCTCAGCTCCTCAGTCGGGGAGGCATCCTCGATGGGTGACAGGTTGCTTGGAGGGGTCTTGGAGCGCTCACGCCGCCGCTGGGCCCGCAGTTCTTCCTTGTCTCGCCGTGTCTTGCGGGCCGTGCTGCGGATACGCTGCTGTTCCACCTCCCGCATCTTCTCCTGCTCTCGCAGCAGCTCCTCCTCCTCCCGCAGCTCCTCCTCCTCAGAGGAGTCCTCGATGGTGGGCAGCAGGGGCCCATGTGAACGGTGCCGGGCCTTGCGCTGTTGCTTTGCTTCTTCCAGTCGCTGCCGGCGGCTGGGGCTGCTGTCGCTATCCTCCTCCAAGGAGGACAGGGAGGTGGGAGAGGTGCCCGAAGTGTAGCTGGGTGTGGAGGCAGGCAGCGTGGAGGAGTGCTCCCCACGGGAGCGGTCCTCCGGGGAGCCTGTCAGGCTCTCCATTTCCAGCTCTGGCTCCCGCTCCAGGCTGGCATCGGGACCTTGGCCCAGGTCCAGCTCGTGGCCATAGCTGCCTGTACTATTGAGTTCAATGGTCTTGAAGCGGCGGAGCCCCCCCTGCAGGGCCCCAGTGCCATCACTGGCCTCAGCTGGGCCTCCCTCAGAAAGCAGCTCCTCATACCCTGTGGTGGCGTTGTGTGGCAGACGTCTCTTAGGCAGCGCCGCTGGGTCTTGGCTGGGCTCAGGCTGGGGCCTGGGGCCACCCTTCTGGGCGCCATGTTTGGCCAGGCCACGCCCAGAGGTGGAGACTTCATCCTCTTCTAGGTTGTCTTCCTCGGCGCTCATCTCCAGTATCTGCCGTCGCATGAACTCCTCGTCAGTCAGTTCTGCTGCCCGGGCTGGGGGCTGGGGTGGGAGCGGGGACAGGCCACCCTCACTGCTGTCTTCCACGTAGTCGTGCCTCAACTGGCTGCCAAAGTCATCTGATGACTCGGCTGTGTCCTGCTGCTCCCTCTGGCGCCCCCACTCCAGAGAGTCTTCCTCTTCCTCCAAGATATCCTCCAGCTCCTCATCGGAGTCGTAGGCTTCAGGCATGATGGACAAGGAGTGGGGCCTCCGTTTCTGCTCCTCACCACTGCTCCTGGGTGGCTTGCTCTGCTCGCCCCTGGGGGCTGGACCCTGGGCCTCCAGCGAAGGCCGCATGCTGCTCCCCACCTTGTGGAGCTCGGAGGGGCTGGGCGGGCGAGGCCCTGTCACCCCTGCGCTATCCAGTTGCTCCACTTCCTGCTGTACAACGCCTGTGATCTCGCTCTGGGAGCTGGAGATGCCATCAGAGGAATAGCCTGTGTCACTGAGGCTCTGTGGGCTCCGAGACAGGTCCTGAGAATAAGGCTTGCCTGCCAGCTCCTGCAGCAGGGTGAGAAGCAGACACTGACTCCCCATGGCAGACAGCTCACTGGGGAAGTCCAGCCCTCTCTGTCAATCCCAGGGTCCTGAGGAAGGGGCCCTCCACCTCCCAGGGGATCAGGGCCTACCACCCTCCATTTCTCTGGTCTTGAAAACCCCAAGCAGCCCTAGATTCTCAAAGAGAAGCTTTATTAGATCTAATGGTAGCAAAATCCACCCAAGCATTCAACCAGGTGCCAGACATAAGGCCAGCCTATAATGTATAGGCTCCAGGCCTACTAGGGCCTCATCCAGGCATCCCTTACTTCCTCTGTGGCCCCAAGGGACCCGCCCCAGGCCTACATCCCAAGGAACCAAGCCCTTCTCTAGACCATCCCACCTGAGAGCTAAGGTCCCTAGGGAATGAATGGGACTGACCTCTGCCTCCCCACCCTTGGGGGCTTCTGGAACAGCCTTGATGACAGACGTGGCAGGTTCAGTCTTCCGGGCCCCCGTCTTTGCTTTAGGAGTTCCAGGGGGCAGGGTAGTCTCTGGAGGTGGTTTCGGCCCGGGCTCGGCTTTAGCTGGGATTCCTGTCTTCTTTTCCTGGGCACTGCTCGGGGTCCTGCTGGGTTCAGAAGCCTTGAGGGGCTTGGCCTGGGGACTGGCCTTGGTGGGCAGGGGACTGGCCTTGGCAGGCAGGGGGCCTGATGGCTGGCCCAGCCCCTGTGGCCCTTTCTGCTTTGGAGGGGCTGCTCCAGCTGTACGGAGAGGGGCCCCTGAGGGGGGCTGCTGTGACGTGGGCAGCGGCAGGGGGGTCGGCTCTCCCAGGCTGCCCTCTAGTAGCCGCTTAGTTTGGCAGTTCAGACAGAGCCACTCGGTTTTCTGTAGGGAAACGGGAGGGGAGGGGGCTGATAAAAATCACAAAGACACTGAAGTACTCAAAGAGTATTCCTGTGACTATTTCTGTAACCATAAGCAGGAGACAGTCCTCTAAAGCATGACCCCAAAGGCACAAGGAGAAAATGACTGATAGATTTATTGCCCCCAAATGACAGGCTTCCCCATCCTTCAGAGTTCAAATGATAAACCAAAAAGAAGGGTCCCTTCTTTACCCTGTAGAGAGCTTTTTCACCTGGCCAGAAAAGGAAGAGACCTGCCAGGGAGAGGAGGCTACAGGTAGCTCATGAGTCTGGAAAAGAGGGGGATCTAGCTCGGAGTCCAGCAGCCCAGAACCTGTGCAGATCAGGAGAGGCCTCAGACAGGAAGCGCCTCCTGGGTGCCCAGCCCCTCCCTGACATCCTAGCCCTCAGGCCTCAGACATCATCCTTCCCCACATTCTTCCCAAGTAAGGGCTGCACTGGGAGGCTGCAGGCTCCTGGGGCCAAGAGAGGTTGCCTGGAAGAAGCCCTGGTGGGAGGATGGGGCAAGCAGTCCCTTCTGCTTACATCCCCCAGCCCAAGTCACCTTGTCCAAGGCCAGCAAAGACCCTCAGGTGGAAGCCTCTTCCTGACCCCAGGGGTCTGAACTGTTCTGATGAGGACTGTGTGTGCTGACACTTAGGCCAAGGACCCTGCTTCCTCCAGATCTGGGTGGGGCCCAAACACTCAACCATCAGTCCACTACTCTCAGGGCAATACTCTCTGTCAGGCTCAGTGCTGGGGGCTGGAGACACAGCCATGACTAAGACTGACACAGGGGCTGGCTGGAATGCAGCCTTCCTGGAGCCCAAAGCCCCAAACTGGTCATCCAAGTATGACATGGATATCAGTGGTAAAGTTCCTAGAACACTAGAAACCAAGTCTACTTCCCCCAGCTCCAGCTGTCTGCATAGGAGTGAGGTCTGAGCATCCCAGGCCCTGCTTGGGTGATTCCTGCAGCAGGTCAGAGGCTGACAGGGGTATGTCTCCCAGGAACTTCCTCCAGAGTCAGGGCTCTTCCTTGGCAAGACTGGAAGTGCTACCCTGGCCCACAAAGGAGGTGGGAAAGGGGATAACCACACACTCATGCCTGCTTTCACCCTGGAGGAGGGGGCAGAGCCTCGGCACTCTGACCTTCCTGCTGCTGCTCCTCTCAGGTGCCCAGACACTCAGCTTGGCCACTGGGATGGGCCACTAGGAGAACCACAAGACCCAGAACCACAGGATCACAGAGCCAGGAGACAGGGCAAGAAGGTAGTCTGTGGCCCTCATCCGCCCAAAGTGGGCTGGCAGCCTTGGTGCCCTTACTTCACACACTGCCCTGTGCCCATGTCAGACCCTGGCACATGTGGCAGATCCTTGGAAGCACAGTACTCCCAGAGTGCCTGCCCACAGCCTGGTATCCTTAGGCCACCATGGCAGATGCCATATCAATGATTCTGCCCTGGTTTCCTGCCCAAAGGACTACATATGACATCTCTACTCTGGGCCCCAGCAGAGGCCAGACAGGCAGGTGGCAGGCCCTTGGTGTATGTAAGGGATAGGCCTGATCCACAGGCTTATTACTCAAATCCTTGAGATTGCTCTCTAAGATTGGAGCTCTGACTCTGCCCTGAGGCCCAATCCCACACACAGGTCCTAAGCAGGGGTCCCAGCTATGGAGGGTGACCCTTCAGAGATCCTACATCTACTCACCTTGTTCCTTGGCCCTAGCACCACTACTAACTCCCTTTGACCTTATCTGACCTCTATGTATCCCTGACACAAACCCCTATGAAGCAATGGGTGCTGGCTACTTGTTGGGTCTTAAGTCACCCCTAGAGGTGCCTGGGAAGAATGCTAGGCAGGCTGAGCCCAAGCCCTGAGATCCAGCATGGAAGAGCACAGAGGCCCAGCCTGAGCCCAGAGCCCACATGCCTCTAACATCACCTAGGGACACAGTGGAAATCCCCCCACGTCAAAAAGGATTATGACATGACAAAAAGCCCCTAGAGAGGTAAGAGGGGTGTAGGGAGAAGCTAAGAGAGTTCTGGAAATGAGAAAAGCCCCAGGATCAGCAAGATAGGGTTAGGATCCGGGCCCAGACAGAGGGCTGGCCTATGGCAACACTGTTCTGACTCCACTTTGGGGCCCTGCACACAGCCATTCTAGCTGAGACCTCTCGAGGTCCGGTCATCTGCCCAGGCTCACCTCAGGGGCTTGGCAAATCTCTCACCCCTACGTCTGGCCTGCAGACCTCACCCAAGAAGCAAAAGTCCCAATGAAGCAAGGGTACCTTGGAAAGATGTTCTGGATGGAGAAGGCAGACCTAATGCCAAGGGCTCAAAGCCAGTATGTGCAGCAGCCTGCTTACCTGAGCCCAGAGCCCAGCCCTTAGCAGAGCATGTCACCCGTGGTCACATGCTCCCCAGGGTTTCGTTCCTTCCCACGCTTATTCATGGAGACAGCCAGACTGCAGAAGGGGCTGCCCAGTTGGGCCTCTTGCTCCTGGCTCTGCTATAGCAGGCGGCCAGGGAGGGAGGGAAGGCAGGCAGGGGGAGGCATGTGAGGTAAGGGCTAAAAATAAACATCTGACCTGGCTGCTGGAGGCCCTTCCCCAGCTCTCTGGAGGTGGGGGCAGAAGAGTGCAGGCACTGGGGTCTGTAGGGGTGGAGTCTGAGGAGACCTGGTGCAGACCTAAGTGTCTGGGGAAAGGGGTTGGGGTAGGAGGCTGGCCATGAGGTTCTGTGCTTGGGGGCTGGAGCACAGGTCCTGATTTCTTTATTTACTCAGTTTTTTTCTTTTCTTTTCTTTTCTTTTTTTAATGTTTTTAAAAAATTTATTCTTGAGAGAGAGAGAAAGAGCACGAAAAGGGGAGGGGGAGAGAGAGGAGACACAGAATCCAAAGCAGGCTCCAGGCTCTGAGCTGTCGGCATAGAGCCTGACACAGGGCTCGAATCCACCAACTATGAGATCATGATCTGAGCTCAAGTGGGGCACTTTACCAACTGAGTCATCTAGGTGCCCCTTTATTCACTCAGTTCTCATCTCTGCCCCCAACAGCATGCCCTCCCTCACCCCGTCCCTGCTCATTCATTCCATTTTTCCTCTTGTCCTTGAATTCACTCATTCATGTTTATTCCCTCATTCATTCATTTACCTGTACACCCTCTCTTACACTCTCCCACCCCCACCCCCAGTCAGCTGCAGGGAGCTGGTACCTGCTTCCCCTTTGGCTGACCCTTTGGCAAGTGGGCAGATGATCTGGGACCTAGGAATGGACAGTGGGATGCTTGATGACCACTTCTGCCTTGCCTCCCTCCATCCAGTTTCTTTCTGGGGGCAGGAAGGTAGGAATGCCCCAGGGCACTCACCACCTAATGGTGGGAGGTGAGGTCAGAGGCAAGAGGGGGAAGTGAATTGTCTGAGAACTGGTGGAGTATCCCACAGGTGGATGAGCCTGGCTGCCTTCTAAGACCATTGACTACTGTGCCTCAAGGGCCAGGGTTGCCCAGTGAGGCTGCAATGCATTTTGGGCATCCTTCTTACACTGTCTGCCATTGTCTGAATGACCTTGCAGAATGCAATCTCTGTGTATGTGGAGCTGGCCTGTATCAGTCTGATCACATGACACTGGCCTGACCAATATCCCATGGCCAGCTCCTGGGCCCAACATACCCCAAGCCTCTATGCCTGACCAGGGTAGTTGATGAGAAATCCAGAGAAAGGATGCCCAGACATAAAGGGCTCAACAGGCATGGCCAGACCCTGGACTACAGACGTGGCCGTCACTGGGCTGCTGTTCTCTTGATGCTATAACCCTGCCCCACCCTGTCTCTGGACATGCTTAAGCTTCTCCTTTTTGGGCCTCTACCTCTGATAAGAGGAATCCTCTCTGATATCCCCAATGTGTGCCTTGCTGGCTGGGCTATGCTCTCCTCACGCTCCAGTACCAAATGTGTCCATTCCCCACAGGGCATCCTTCATGAGACTTGGGTCTTGCACTGGCCATAGGATTGATTCACACCCAGATAGTTGGGGGCCAGTGGAGACTCTCTTCCCTGCACAGGGACTCCTGGCTGGCTCCAACCTGGCCGTGTGTCGGATCTTGCACATGTATCTGAAGTATGGCATCTCAACTAGTTCTCCCAGAAGCCTAAGACAGAGTGCTCTCATCCCTATTCCATGTGGAGGAGACAGGGCTCCCTGAGACCACTATCACCAGAGGCAGCTGCTGGCCTCTCACCTGGTGCCCCCGATGCAGCCCCTGCCCCGAATAAGCCCAGCCCAGCCCTGAATAGCACACGTGCCAGGCCCTTTGCCCAGGGAGGCCTGACTTCTCAAGGGTATGGCTGGTATTTTGGCAATTCTAATAAGATCAGAAACTGGCGGTGTTACTATAACATTTCCAATTCCACTAATTTCTGCACAAACTCTATTTTGAACTGAAAGCCAATTAAAAATTACGCCAGAGGGTACTATTATCCTTCAAAAGATAAATAGGTAAAAAATTTGGAATCAACAACTCTTAATTATAAAATGACTCACTAAATAGCACTATGGTTATTTTTTCAGAGGGAATTTCAGAACGAAAAGGGATCTAGTTCTACTGCTTCCTTCACTGTATGCTCTGGACTCCCTGTCTAGGAAGAAGGTAAAAGGTTTTATACCTCTAAGATGTTGAGGAAAATCCCCAACCTGACAGCCAGACAGTGGGCTCTAATCTCAGGTGGAGCCACGGCAGGTCTAATGGGCCTGTGGGGAGCTGGCAGTGAGGCTGCCCGGGTCCATTTCTCCCTCAAGCCTCCAGCCTACATGCAGACAGGGTCCCTATGCCTCACATTGTGCACAGAGACAGCACAGTCATTCCAAGCCTGGCAGGCTGGCCTTGGTTAGCAAGGTGTGGGAGAGACAGTAGGTCTCTCACACAAAGTAGGTCACAAAGAAGCACACCATTGCTCCGAATGTCAAGTACCATTTGCTGAGGCTAGATCAAAGATAGTCCATGGCCCGGTTACAGTGAAGAAAAGCAACAGTGGTACCGGGAACCACAGGGGGGGGCATCATGGCTGCCCACCCATACCTTCCCCAGGACCCCTCTGGGGATAACTGCATTAATAAGCAGAGCCATGAGGAGAAAGGAGTTGGAGAAGCTGGGCTGCCCTCTGATTATTATTAGGAGCAAAAGGCCCCTGGGTGGGGAGGAGCTAAGAACCAGGATACTCAGAAGCTTTGCTGTCAGGCCCATGGAACCCATCAGATCCTGTGGTGACAAAGGTGGTTCCGGCCAAAGAGGTGGCAGGGGGGCAGGACCTGGAGACAGCAGGACGTTGAGGGGGTGGGACAGGGGGCAATGTTGGCTATACAGAAGCAGAAGCTCCGGGACCCAGGAAGGTGACAACTAAGTGGCTAAGGAGAGGCTTGGATCAGAATCCAGATGCTCATCCAAGAGTCAGCATGTGACTGAGACATGTTTGGGCAGAATTAGCACTTCCCTTGGCCTGGCCCAGGGGCTGCTGGAAGGAGCTGTCAGGAACATTTACACTCTTGGACAGAGACGGTTCTCCCCTTCTCTCTGTGCATGTCTCGCTGAGTGAGGAAATGTGGGCCAGGAGGTCTCTCAGGGACAACAGTCCCCTAGGCCGCGCCAGCTCAGCAGTCCAACAGGGCTCACAGTCCCTCAGGATCAGGGTGCGCCACTCAGCTGACAGCAAGTATGTGCCTGGTAGTCTCTGGACTGGAGCTCCTCTGGCTCTCTGGTGGCCCCCTGGTGTTCCCTCCCAACCCTGGTCAGCCAGGCCAACTGTCCCCCATTGAGCCACTGGACCTAAGGTTTGAGAGGTGGCGGTATGGGACCTCGAGGGCCACATGGGCATCATGTGAGGAGGTCATTTTCTTGCTCAGAGCTGCCTCTTTCTGCATGTTGGAAAATATGGCCTATGACAGCCAAAGCAGTCTTCCTTACCACAGTGGGCTGCTCCAATGGAGGCCTGATTTAAAACAAATCAGAATTCCCCTGCCCAACCATTGACCATGCATGGCTCAGCCTAGGATCTCCAAGGGCTGTCCATGTCCAAGAGGAAGGGCTTTGGCTTGACCATCTCCTGATGTGCCATAGCTGGGGGTGTATCTGCCTGTCAAGATGAGCCAATCACTCATCTTGACCCTAAGGGCAGTCCAGGGAATGGGACACACCAGTTATGCCCAAGGCAGCCAAGGTAGGGTTCACAAGGATGGCCCTGGGGGCAGGGTGGAGTAAGTAAGGGGCGGAGAAGAGGCAGCCTCCAGGCCTAGGCTCATTCAGCTCTGCCCAGGTACCTCTCACCTTCTGAGACTGCCAGGCTGGGCTCCAAGCTTTGAGAGAACACTGGACCTCCTATTCTTTTCTATCCAGCTCTGCACAATGCCCAGAACCCTTCCCTGGAGCAAGGATGCAGAGAGACAGGCCCTAACCCCAGAACTTTCTCAAACTTCCCTATGGGTAAGAAGAACATCTCTGAGCATCCCCACAAACAGCCCGAGGGAGAACCAGGCCCAGCCAAAGGAAAATATGTGTCCCAAAGACTGGGTTTGACAAGTAGACATCAATACCCATGACCTCAGAAGAGGGGATGGAGGCAGGATACCACCTGGCTGGGCTGGAACCTGGGCAATGGGGCACAGCCCTGTGCCTACCAGCCCTTCAACCCCCTGTGTGGGTCATAGACTGAGGGCAGGCTGGAACCTCAGGTTCTCCCCACCTGAGCAGGGGAGGTTGGAATCTTCCATTGAGGCCATGCCCAGGATAGCTGGGAGTGAGGAGGCCAGTTCAGGGCATCCTGAGCTTGGCTACCTCTAGGACTGGCCTCAGGGCACCGGTTAGCCAGTCAGAGGCAGCGGGCACCATTACCCCATCCACTGTGCCAGCTGGTTTTCTGAGGGGAACAACAAGCCTGGGGGCAGGGACAGAAAATGGAGTACAGCCCCTCTGTAGCTGTGTAGGGGCCCCACAACTGCTGAAGACCTGGCTCTCTACAGCCCCTTCTGGCTCCCATGCCTCCCAGGCCCCCCATTACTCCAGATCTTGGTCCAGCTCTCTTACCTCTACCAGGTGAGGCGTTGGGTTGAAGCCACACAGGTTGCACACCTGGAGCTTGCAGGTGGTGCAGGTGTTATAGTTGGCTGGGGCCTTGCTGCCCACATTGAGCTCAGCTTGGCACAGTGGGCAGGTGGACCTTTCCTTCGGCGCGGTCTTTGGCTTGGCAGTAGCCTTGGTCGCTGCCTGGTGTTCCGCTCTGCCATGCTTTGGACTGGTTGTTCCCCCAGTTCTTGCCAGGGCTCCAGGCCCCGATCCAGGACTTGGTCTGGCTCCAGGCTCAGTTTTGGCTCCAGGTGCTGGCCCAGGCCCAGGCCCTGAGCCCGGGGGTCTCGGGCCAGCCTCCTTGCTGGCATCACTGAAGACAATCTTAGGTGGCCCTTTGCTGGGGGCCACTTGGCCCTGGTGCTCAGCATCGGGCTGCACAGACATGAGGGTACTTGCCTGGGTCAGCAGTGATGCTCCAAGGCCAAAGAGCTTCCCAGTGAGGCCCTCCTGGGTCTGCTCAGCAGCACCAGGCCCAGAGGGCACTGTGGTGGCACTTTTGGCCAGGGCCTCTCCTACAGGTGGCCTGGGATCTGCTGTGGAAGGCTTGATGGGGAGAGGGGGCTGAGGAGACACCCTCCCCACCTCCGGAGGGACAGCTGCTTGGGCAGGCCCCGGCACTGAGGTGGCCCTGGCGGTCTCAGGCTGGCGGAGGCCTGACTGTGGTGCCCCTGGGCCCTGCGATCTCTCTTGCTCCGGCTTCCCCAGGGGCTGTTTGGCTGGGGACTGGGCAGGAGACAGGGCCGGGGAGTGCAGCTGCTGCTGGCTCTTGGAGCGAGGTGCAGTGGTCATGTCCATCCCCAGAGCCCTCTGCATCTGGCAGTTCAGACAGAGCCACTCCTTCACCTGAGGAGGAAGTATCATGGTCATCAGGGTGGTCGGGACTGATGGTGCCCATAGCTCAGGCCACTGCAGGCCTCCCAGCAGCCAGGGCCAGCTCCTAACATGGGCAGGAGCAGCAAGCACCGCTCAGGTGTTTCTGGGCTGCCAGGGGGCAGAGCTGACTGAGCTCATGGGACTGCCCTGACTTCTGGAAGCTGTCACCTGCCTGGAGCAGAACAGGGGCAGTCACACACAGTCTCCACCCCCCAACCACCTATCTGCTGTCTGCCAGACCCTCCTGCTCAAGAGTCTTCCCCACTGCCCACTGGCTACCTCTGATCTCTGTACATTATTCCATCTCCATGCCCTGCCTCACCAATGACCCCAAAAGCCTCCAACTGGTCACTCTCCTTCCCCGCCTGCCCCCTTAGGGCCATTTCCACACAGCAGCCAGAGTGATCTTTTAAACCAAAAACAAAAGGATGGCCTTAGTACAGTGCCTGTACTAAGATATTCAATTAGAAACTTGCAAAATGAATAAATAAGTGAAAAGTAATAGGAGGGAGAGGGAGGCATAGAAAAGAAAAGAAACCAGGGCACTTGGGTGGCTCAGTCGGTTAAGCATCCAACTTCGGCTCAGGCCACCAACTCACAGCTCATGAGTTCGAGCCCCACATCAGGCTCTGTGCTGAAAGCTCAGAGACTGGAGCCTGTTTCCAATTCTGTGTCTCCCTCTCTCTCTGCCCCCCACCTCCGACCGAAATAAACATAAAAAAAAGAAAAGAAAAGAAAAGAAAAGAAACCATGATCCCTGTCCTGGAGGAAATTAGAGTCTAGCTGAGGACACAAGATATATATGAACAATCTTGAGAGCAAAATAATGCAATGTAAGTGATGATGTAAGTAGAATAAAAAGTTTTTTTTTCCCTTAAGCAAGACATGTTTTTTAAGAAAATGGGCCTCCAAAACAAAAAGTCATGTGCTGCTATTTATGTGATGGACATGTAGTGTCTTTCTGCATCAACCCCTCCCTGAATAAAGTGAATGCATGACTCAGGTTGGGCCAATCACTGGTTTCAGCAAGGAGCGCAGGGATAGGTATGTGACCTTGCAAACACGGCTGATCAGAGCCCTTGGTGAATGAACAATAGGAGAGAGTGGGCTTTTTTCCTTTGGGATTACTCGTATAGGAAATTAGCCTTAGAGTGGTCAGCAGCCCTCTTTCCCTGCATGCAGCAAGATGCTAAGGATAACATCAATAGACAGTCAGAAGCAGACCAAGGTAAGGAGAGAGGAACAGATCTGATGAGTTCATTTAATTCCCTGGATTCAGTTATGCCTTAAGCCTGCCCTTGGACTTCCAGGTGCATGAGCCAATAATATTTTTTTCCTCCAAAAAATCTACATACAAATCAGAGCCTATCAGTTACAGGCTCAAATCCCTTAGTGGATTCCCATCATGTGTGCCATGGGAACTCACCATGGCCCATGAGGTCCCGTGATCTACCCCAGCCCTTTCCTTACTCTGGCCTCCTTCCTTGCCATCTCCCCTTTTAGTGGTCTTACCCCAGAGATGCTGGGCCTCCTGTTCTGCCAAGTAGTCCCCTAAGCTCACTTCTGTAACCAGGGCCTCTGGCCTCACAATTTTCTCTGCCCTCTTTGGCTATCTAGGCCTCAGATCTTCCCATCAGGGCCCTCTCTGGCCACACAATCTAACATACCCCCCCAGGCACTCTGTATCTAATCACCCACTTCATTTTCTTCACAGTGCTTATTCCTTCCCGAAATATCTACCAATTTGTTTCCCTGGGTGTCTCCTATCTCCCCACCTAGCTCATGAGCTCTGGTTGAGGTGTTCTCAGGACTGCACAGAATGTGTGGCATAAAGCAGGGCTCATTCCAGAGAGGCTTCTTGTGGGATTAATCCCAACAACTATTAAAGGGGGGAGGGGGGAGGGAACACAGTTCCCACAAGGCCAAAGCTAAGAGATTGGAGATTCGGTGCCCCAAAGAGGCTCCTTCTTTTCAACCAGAGCTGAGGCTGCAGCCAAGGGTGCTCCATCTATGTTTATCGCCAGAGCCTTTGAAAGCACCATGGTGTTCCAGTCACAAGGGAAAGGGCCAATCCCATTCCTG
>NW_027532172.1:6632655-6641315 GCF_008692635.1 Crocuta crocuta | reverse complement strand
CGGGCCCGCCCCCCTCCAGCCACCCTCAGGAGTGCCTCCAGTCCTGCTCTCTGCCTTGAGGCCACAGGGCTGTGCAGCTGCTGCTTTAGCTGACTTGCTAGCTGGGGAGTCTGGGCTGGGCTGAGTTGCCCAGCAGGCCCAAAGCAGCATTCTAGGATGGGGGGAACACTGCACTCTGGTGAGCGCCCCCTTGTGCCCAGCACCACACAGGGCATGTTCATAGTCTGCATGTTCATTTAGTTTTCACAGTGGAGAAAACCAAGGTGTGATATAATTTAACCACATACTCTTGTGGTTACCCAGCCAGGAAGTGGTGTTGCGGATAAGACCAACCCTGGCAGCCCCGCCCAGCTCCCGAGCCGCAGCCTGGAGCCTGGTGCCTTCTGCATTCCTGCCTCTTCCAAAGTCCACTCAGCCTCATGCAGTCAAGTCATGGGTTTACAAGGCCCCTCTGCAAAACACTGACAGAGCCCTCAAAGGCCAAGCCCAGTTCCAGAAACTCTAAGAACAGTGATGCCACAGCACTGGGGTATGAAGCCATCCCCCCAGATGGGAACGTCAACTCACCTAGATGTGTTTGAAGACCCAAGGCAACTCTGTCTACTTTTGGACAGAGAGAGCCTCAGAGGAAACAATTTGGGTACCTGGGACTCAGTCCAAAGACCCCTTTAGAAAGTCACTCTTGGGTGGGGAGGACTCACTTCCCATCAAAGTGGGAGCTCCCAGGGGCAAGCTGTTTCTGCTCATCCTCAGATGGATCCCTGGAGGGGACTAGCCTTCTGAGGGGAGGCCCAGGGCAGCTGCCACAGACCCAGTTCTTATGGTGGGTGCCCAGTGCACACCCCAGGCTCCATTTCCACTGTACACCTGCAGGCTATAGCATGCCCTGAGGTGAGACTTCTGAGAAGAGGAATCTGGAACATAAAGCTCCTTATCCTGGGACTTCAGAGTGACCCTTTCGGGTTCTGGACAGGGTTGAATAAGGGCATGTGCTAAAACTCCTGCACTCACCACCAGAACCTTCCCTTACCCAGCCTCCGTCACCCAGGCTGTCACAGGCACTCACCTAAAATAGAACCTCTCCAAGAAACAGCTAAAACACCCCTCAGTGACTCATCGCCCAGATGGGCACAGCTATTTCTATCCAGCCTCTTTGAGATGGCAAGGAGCCTTGACCACGCCCTCTTCCAGCCCCACCCAGGCTGAGGCCCAGGCAGAAAGGCCTCTCAGAGAGGACACTAGGAAGGGAGCTCTCTGAAAACAGCAAGACTTCCCTCTGTCTCCCCTACAGACTGTCAGGAGCTTGATTGGAAGGGTTCAGCCTTAACGTCTTCTTCCCTCCTCCACGGTCCTCACCCTTGTGTTAGGGGGTGGATGCTGTCTACTGGACAGGGGCAGAGATGGCCATGCACCCCAGCTCACCTGCTCACCTAGGCTGGGCATACATGGCCAGACCTGTGGCAGACTCCTCAGCCCTGGGACCAGAGCAGGGAGAGCCTTCCTCATCTGTATTCAGCCATCTGTCTGTGGCTCCTCGGCACCCTCCAATCCAGCTGCCCGCCAGAATCACAGGAAATGGCCTTCTACCAGGGGGACAGGAAACCTGTCTTAGAGTCATGCTGTCCATACCCCCATGAGCCTGACCTGGCACACGGTCAGGAGAGGAGCAGGCCATCCG
Organism: Crocuta crocuta; assembly: GCF_008692635.1. Taxonomy (NCBI): domain Eukaryota; kingdom Metazoa; phylum Chordata; class Mammalia; order Carnivora; family Hyaenidae; genus Crocuta; species Crocuta crocuta. The sequence continues at coordinate 6,639,637 of NW_027532172.1, read as the reverse complement.
CCACAGAACGCATGTCCCAAGAACCAGAGGTGAGCTAAGGGACTTCCCAGGGCTGCACTGAGGTGGAAGGCTCTGCCCAGACACCGGCTTTTTCAGGCTGACCCTTCTTGCCAGCAAGGAAGCCTATCCTGTCATCTCAGAGGCAGGACACCTGTGCAGCCCAGCCCAGTGGGGCCTGAGCAGCAGTATGAAGGGGTAGGCTCAGTGTGGTGCGCAGGCCAAGAGCTGCTTTGGAAGTAGGAGAAGCAGAAGCTACAAGAAAGTGGCTTCCCTCATGGAGCTGCTTCCTGCCCTGCCAGGAGCCTGCTGGGGATTCAGAAAAGCAGGGCCTTGTGGGTTCTGGCTCTGAAGGGACTTTCATCCCAAGAAGAACCTTTCTCAGTTGCTCCCTTACTTGAACTGTTCAATGTACGGAAGGGCAGCTAAGGTGGTACCACCTACCCATGATCCAGAGGCCTGGGGACCAGGCTGGGGGCTCTGTGAACCACATGTTGAATGAGCCAGTTGTGATCTATCTGCAGTGGCCACTCCCTGCTGCTCCCTGCACTGGGTGCTGGGGCTGAGAGGGGAATGGGGGTACTCTGGGGGAGGGTCTTCTACATCTCTCCCATAGGGGCACTGTTGGCACTGAGACCTGCCCCCAAGGCTGAGACCCAGCCTTGCTTGCCATATTTAGCCCCAAAGGATGCTGCAGAGGAAATATACTTCTGCTCCTGAGGTAGAGGCTGCCTCACGGTCGGTCACCTCTTAGGCTGCGACCTGAAGGCCCCCAGCACCAAAAGGTGCTCTTTCCACTCTCCCCTCCTCACCAGCAAGGAAGAAGGAAGGTTGCAGACATCCCTTAGCCTGCCTTCCTGCAGAGAGCGGTGACTTGCCTCTGAGGACTAGCCCTCCCTGGGAGAGAGGGCATTTGGTATGGAGGACCACTCTGCACTGACATGCCTGAGGCCGCATTCATGCTTTTTCCCATTTTGGTACAAGTTCAAACATCACAGAAACAGCTTATAAACAATCCTTCCCTGCTGGTTCCTGGGAGGGTCTCACTGGCCCGTGTGACTCTCCATGCTCTTCTGGGCTGTGAATCACTAGCCAGGCCTCAACAGAAGGCACTATCCCACTGTGGCCCCTGGACCAATGGTGGTCCAGAGGAGGGAGTCAGGGCTGGCTTGCCCCCTTGCTCTCCCCACAGCACTGGACATACTCCCTGCCCCACCCAGCACCTGGCTACCCTCAGGCTTAGGGGCAGGCAGGTACCAGAGGCTCCCAAAAGGCAGGGCACATTAATCCAGACAGGCTTGGCCCATGGGAGAGGCCCTGGGAAACTGCCCAGCATGTGAGGCTACAGTTTGGGGAGTGGAAGCTGGATGTAATTGTTGCTTGGGGCTAGAAGGCCTCACTGGCCTGGAGCTCCAGGAAAAGGAGAGAATCCATCCCCTTGAGGATCTCTAGAAACATCTGCCTTCCACCTTTCACATCTAACTCTTCCCAGCCTCCCCTAGATGGCCTCCTCTCTCTCCTAGGCCCTCGACTGTGCCTTATAAAACATCTTGTCCTAGCCAAACCAACTCTCCTATACTCCCTACACACACACACACACACACACACACACACACACACACACGTGCACATGTTCTTTGTGGTCCCCCATCAACCCTTCCAGGAGAAGCTGCACTTCCCGGACTTCAGAATCTGGCAACAGCTCACCCTCTCTTTAAAATCCCTGGGATGGCTGGGGCTCAGCACTTGGCTTCCTCACCCTTCTCCCCTCCTAGCTGCTGTTGCCTCTAGGCCCCATCATCATGGCCAAGAGTTCTCAAAAGCCCTTGGCCCTTGTTTCCCAGGCTTCCACTGAACTGACTGCCACAGTCACTGCAGATGGCAGCCACTGGCTGACTCAGCCAATACTGCCATCCCCTGTCCTCACTCTCAAACTCAACATCACCTCAAACCATCTCCTCCCAAATCACCCTGTACCCGTCCACCTCCAGCCTTCTAGGTCACTCTCCGGGCCTCCTTACTGTAGCAGTCCTTGGGCCTCCTGGGGACCCCACCCAACAAGCTTCTGCGTTCTGTTTTTCCACAGCCCCTCTGCCTTCACCTGTCTTCCTGACCAGCTGAATCTATGGTCTGTCACGCAGTCGCTCTGGTAAATGTCTGTGCTCTCTTGACCTATGCCTGCTTCAGAATTGGATCCAACCAGATACCTTTTTTCTCTGGGCCTACACCCAAAAAGATAAATGGGCATCAGGTAAATGGACTCCACTGTAAATTAACTTACATCCTAACTTCTCCTGGACACCCACACCTGCCTGGTTAAATAACTCACTCCATCTTCCCAGGAAGCTTTTGTCCACAATGGCTCATTCAATTTCTCCTGTCCCTCTTTCTGCCTGTCCCCCTCCCCTGCCCTGCTTCCAATGTCATCAAGTGGAGCCACACGACAGGATGCCTCTTCCGCTTTGAGGATCTAGACCTGCCTCTTTGGGGGCACTATCTTTCAACCACACCCCACTCCCCACATCCCTACACATCCCTTGTCTCTCGGAACCCCAGTGCCATTGTCTACCGCTTTTTGGAACCCTCTCTGGTCTGTGCACCTTTCCTATGCACACCACTGCCTGTGGTCTCTCCTCTCCTTCTCAGTCAGGCTTCTCAAGTCTTGGCCACATAGATGACCCTCAAAAAACGCTGTGCTGAGTAAAAGAAGTCTGCTCCAAAAGAGCAAAAAAGAGCACATTCTGTGGGATTCCATTTATATGGAACTCTAGAACAGGCAAAACTTGTCTATAATGGATAAAAATCAGAACAACTGTTGTCTCTGAAGGAGGGGTGGGGATGGACAGGAATGGGGCCTGAAGGGACTTTCTAGGGTGATAAGGAAGTCTACCTTGATAGAGGGGTTTGGCTGACACAGCTGCATGCTTTGTCAAAGCCCACTGAATGGTACACTTGAGCTCTAAACATTACATTTTACCTAACCCCATCCCCGCATGCTAAACTCAAATTAATGAGATGATTACTGAAGTGTTTAGTGGGAAGTATACTGATGTCAATATGCCCATGAATCTCAAAGTTCTCTGGCCCCAACTTGTCTGCTGCACACCAGGGTCTTAGATTTGTCAACCTACTGAGCCCCACTTGGATGCTCACAGGCACCTCCAACTTGACATGGCCCAAATGGAAAAATTCCCCATCTCTATCTCCTAACCCCCATGTCCAACACATTTCCAAAATCTGTCTGTCTTACCTCTGAAATCCACCAGGAGTCTTTCAAGGCTCTTCACTCCCATCACCCCAGTCCCAGCCCCTCCCAGGACCCAGCCCCGCCCCATGGGCTCTTCTCCACCTAGCAGCCAGAGGAGTTGGGGTGTTGTTGTTGAGAGTTTTGTGATAAAATAAACGTAACATAAAATTCGCCATTTAACCATTTTAAGCGTACAATTCAATGGCATTGACTACATTCATAATGTACAACTATCACCAATATCTATTTCTAAAGATATGTTTTTAAATGCACATCTGACCTTCCCACTGCCACTTTCCAAAATCCTCAGAAGCCCATCTAGAGACCCCAGAAAGATCTGTATGCCCTCTGGGTCTGCTCCCAGCACTCCAGCCATCCCAGCCCTGGATTGTTCCCATGCACTTCCCCTCAGGCCTCCCAGGGCCCCACCAGTCCTTTGGCCAACTCCAGTCTAATGTCCCTTCCTTGTATAAGCCCCCAAGAGTCTCAGCGCAGCAGCCCCAGCCTCCCTGCTGGTCCTCCACAGACCTGACCCCTAGGTGTGACTGCCTGAGTGGCTACTGGCGGAAGGGCCCTTTGGGCTCCACACAGCTGAGCAACATACTACTTCAGTTCTGCCTGATTCTCCAGTGTCAAGGACAGTTCCTGGCTTAACATAAGGGCTCAAAAGTATGTGCAAGGGAAGGAAAGGATGGGAAGAAGGGAAAGGGCCACCATCTGACAGTGGATACAGGCAGAACTATCCAAGGTGACTAGCCAGCAACTGATAACTTCACTGTAACCTGCCTCTTCCTGCCCCTGGCTTTCTCTATCACCTCCCTTTCCTGCCTCTCCCCTCTGTTCCTTCTCCCTGTTCCCAATTTATTTATTTCTCATTATTTCTCAATTTTTTACTCAATTTTTACTCAATTCCCTTCTCATTCTGTTTCTTTTGCCCACGCATATAAAAGTAGGTGTTTTGGGAATAAAATCTCAGGTTTCTGCTCTGAATTAATTTCACATTCATTCTTAGATAACTGTACAGCCCCCTTCATGGCTAAATGTTGGAGTTCCATGCCTGATAGCTCCAACTATGAAACAGCTCCCACTCTCACACAGCTGTCTCTTCTGCATGTCCCCAAGGGCTCTGGCCTCTGCCCTGCAGTGGTCCAAGCAAGGAGGCCGAGAGTCCTGCCTCCTGCTAGCACGGCCTGGTAGCAGGGCTGGCTGTCCAGGACTGACTGAAGCTGGGCAGGTATTTCCCTATTGACTTGAAGACTGTTTGGCTTCAGGAAGGCAAGCTGTTCAAGGACTGGATGTACTGTGGGAGAAAGGTTTCCCAAAGGGCCTGCCCCCTGGAGAGCCACTTCCATTTGGCTTAGAGGTGGAGAAGGGAGGGCTGGGCACGTGTGCAGACACCACTTCCTCCTATGCCCAGGAAGGAGGGAGACACCTTTGCCTTTCCTCAGCTCACTGCTGATCTATGTCCTCCTAACATCTGCTCCTTGTTCTCTACTGGCCCAGGAGGCAGTGTGGCCATGGAGCAGAGGGAAGGGGGCAAGGCTGGTGACTGCAGTAGAGGGATCCGTGCGGCACTCATGGCACCTCCCCCGGGCCATCTGGTGCTCCGGCCCTTGCCGGAAAGGAGTGGGATGCAGGCAGTAGAGGAAAGGCTTATGGCCATTGCTTCATCTCCCTCCACTCCGCCCACCATGGGTAAGTGCCTAAGCCCTTACTTAGCCCATGGGTAAATGCTGATGGAGTGGGATGGTGGGGAGGCCAGTGCATAGTGGATTAAACACCCATGGCTTGGTGTCGACCACGATCATTCTTCTGTAGTTTTTCAGAGGGGCTTCTGAGCAATTCTGACTAAGGCAAGGGAGGTGGGAGGCAGATGAGCTCAGATGAGCTGCCTGAACCTGGAAGGCTAGATATGGGGTAGCAGCCCTATGGCTCCCCACTGGGGCAGAGGGTGGGCCTCCCAGGGGCAGGCTGCAGCCTCACTGTAGCTGGTGCTCTGGGCCACTTCTGCCAATCAGATCTGGAAGCACAGGCATGCAGCCAGCCCTGCGTCTGCACCAGCACATGCTCTGTGACGCTCTTCCTATGGTGAGGGCAGATACACATCTGGAAGAATTCCAGGCCAGGATGTGTTGCTGGGCTGCTCAGAATAGGGCAAGGAGGCCCCTGAGAAGTCTGACAGTTATGGGCTGGCCCTGGCCACCACTCATATTCTCCAGCAGCTTGCTCCCACCCCCACTGCCCACCCAAACCTCATCTCCCAGATTCCACCAAGCAGGCTCATCACCATGCCTTGTCTCCTACCCTCCTCTATCAGAATAGAGCCTGATTTGTGCAACAAGGGCCTCCCTCCTGGAGGAGAAAGGGGTTGCAGGCCTGAACATTAAGTCATTGAAGAGTGGAGAGTTGGGCTAACAGGCCTGAGCCGGCATGAGGCATCAGCAAAGCCACCAAGGCTGGTCTCTGCCCCTCTGCTTCTCCTTTAGAGAAATCAGACATTTGGGAAGTTAAGGTACTTTTCTAAGGATCCACATCCAGGGAGAGAAGAAAATAATCTTCCTGCCTTTTCCCTATCACTGGGTACTGAATGGGCTTATATCCTAATGCCTCTGGCCTCCTGATCAGTGAATCCTCACAGGAAGGGTCTCTTGTGGGTGGTGAGAGATGTTCAGACCTCACAAGGGAACCTCCACTCCAGTCCTTTGCCACAATTTCAAACAGGTTAAATTATCCACCTGCCCTGACCTCCAGGACCACAGAACTCCAGTAGGAAATGGCCTCACCACGAAGAGTGACTGAGATGGCCTTGTTTGTTCCAAACTCTCCTCAGGAAGAGGAGGAAGAGTGGACTGTGGACGGGGAAAATGGTGCTGAGAGTCCCTGAGGGAAAACCGGAGATCCAGCCACTGATTCTGGGTCCCCAGGTCTTTTGCTCCAAAGTGACCCTGAATAAGCCATGAATTCCCAAGACTTGGTCTCCTTGTCTATAAACAGAGAGTGTTCTGAGCTCCTTCCCTGACTCCATGCAGCCTCAATGTTCTCTAGGCCTCCAAAACCCAGCAAAGTACATGGGCAGGCATCCTTCTCTTGAAGGAATCACAGCCTTGAAAGCTAACCAACCGGGGCCTGCACTGAAGAGCAAGCACCCACCTGGCAGCCTAGGAACTGACAGAAGACTGGGTCCACGAGCCAGAACAGTAGTGGCTCCAGATCTCAGCCATTGCTCTGGCCAAATGGGGTTGACTGTTCTATCTGTTTGTGATTCTCATCTCTAGACCTGGTCTGCTGTTTCTGCAAGAACCAGCTAAAGTAACAAGACTCTAATCGAAGCCATGAGATGGAAAGACAAATTCATGGAGTTCTGGTGGCCATCATCCCCAGTGCCCATCTTTTCCCTCCTTTCTGCTCACCTGCCCTCACCGAGCCATTCAGCACAACTGTCATACTCCTAATCTGTGCTGCAACTTGAGGTACAAGCCAGTGATTCTCTACCTCTGCCACGCATGAAAACGGCCCGTTTTCCACGGTCACATTTCTTTCCAAAGATCCAAGGGCAGCTTCATTAGCAGTCTCAAAAAGGCCATGGAACCCTCCATGTCACTTACATGGCCCTTGTCCCTCTCTAGAACCACTGTATCCCTCCTTCTGCCAGCAGGAAGCTGAGGAGCATGCTGACATGCCCTGATTAGGCTGTGGTGAGCTTCAAGGCAGAATGTGGGACCCAGCCCTCCTCGCCCC
>NW_027532172.1:6500142-6632362 GCF_008692635.1 Crocuta crocuta | reverse complement strand
CACTACACTAGCACTTTCAGACACACACCCTCACCCCCCAGACAAGGACCCCAGTATGCCCCCCAGTGGCCAGTATCTGCAGTGCATCTGTGCTGGGACCAGCACCACCTCTCCTTCACTCTAGCCAGACCTGGGTGTCCTGGAAAAGGTTGCTCTGCCTGAGCCCCCTGCCACCAAGACACACCCTACTTCAGAACCAGCCCCCTGCCCTGCCCAGCACCTCAGGCCAGGCAGGAGCCCAGCCCACTGACACCAGGGTAATCCCAGAAACGGTCCTCATGCCTGGCAGAACATCAAGTTAGAGGTGCCAGAACAGGTATGGGCTGACTAGGGCAGATCAGCAGGTGTGTGAGCAAAACCCACAAAGTGGTTTTCTCATTCTGTGGACACGTGACCAAGGAGGTGAATCTGCTTTTAGCAGAGTGACAAAGGACAACTGCTCTGACTGAGAATTACACTCTGCCAGCCTCTCAGGAAAATATGTGGAGGGCTCTTTCTCCTTGACTGGAACACCACCGAAAGCCAACTCTAGAGTAGAAAAGATTCTGCTTGGAGACCCCTTCAGAAAAGGGCATCCACCAGGTTCTGAGAACCTGGAGAACGGACTAAGTCAGCATTTCCCAAACTGATGCCATGGAACAGCAGCCCCTAATGTTCTGTGAAAGCGAGTCTGGGAAGGGCTACTGGCTACAGCTCTGTCTTGGAGCTCCATGGTGCCATTCAGGAGGCTGAAGGCCTAAGAAGCCTCTCAGCAAAGAACCAGTGCATTTGTCTGGCTCAGATTTGCTTGAAGCACGAGAGGACTACTCATCACCAAACACCGTGAATCTGCAGTTAAGTCTGAGGCCCCTTCCTTCCTGGCCCTGAGCCTCGGCTTCCTCCCGGCATGATGAGGCAGATGGACTGAGTGTGGCCAAGGTCCTCCCACTCTGCTGTTTTTCCCGGCACATCGAAGGCTGGCTCCCTTCTCATGTCACTCAAGGTCCAGGGCTTGGGGGAGCCTGTTGTGTGGCAAGGACTGGGATGCCCACCAGGAAACCGGTACCCCATGTGTGGCTCTCCCTTGACCTCTGTCCCTCGGGTCCCATGCCTCAAATGAGCATCTCAGGGAGGCTGGAAACCAGAGGGGCAACACCGCAAAGGGTGCCACCGCACCATCTCACACCTGCCTGCCAAACCTCACTCCTGGGGGATCCAGTGCTTCTGGCTTCTCGCTGGCACAAACACAGGTAAGCTTCTCTGGTCTGGATCACACTGTTCTAAGTACTGAAGAGCAAACACTTACCTAACTGATCAGCACAGGGATGGGCTTGTTTCTAATCACAGATGTAATAATCACGAGTGTGCACGCCTCCTCAAGGAAGCCCCCACACTCCAGGAGCGACTCCAAACGTACTGAGTCATCTCCCCACAACGGCAGCTCCTTCCTCGGAATCTCACACTTACCTCTCGCAAACCACACATCCTACACCCACAGCACCTCATGTCACAAATAGACCCCGACCTGTGAACAATTATTCTCACTCATCTCCCCCACCCATGAGGTCCAAACGGCTCCTGCCGCTGATAATCCCAGAGGCGGCCATGCCTGTGCCTGTAGCCCAGACATGCTCCATCCTGCCCAAGGGCAGAGCCCTGGAAGGGGAACTAGAGACTTCTATGGGTTACCCCAGAGGAGAGGGAGGAAGCCAGCAGACCCGCTTAGTTCATTTCAGAGGCATGGCCCCAGCTCTGCTAGTACACTGGGGTACCCAGCCTCCAGGCCCCCCAAAAGAGCCTCCAGGGTCTTGGCTGAGCATCCCACAGCAACTCAAAGCATCCTGAACAAAGCCAGGATGGGGCTGTGGATCTGGAGTCCTCTGAGGCAAAACAGAGGCCAATCTCATGGAAATGGCCCTACAGTGACGGTTCAGTCAGTGTAGGATACCGTCAACCATTGTGAAGGCTTGGCTCCCAGCCTGGGTCTCTACCCTAATGTTGTTTCTCTGGGAATGGCTAGCTTTTCCACCACCTCAGGCCCAGCTAACTGAAATGGAAGCGCAGATGAGAAGCTTCCCAGAGCCCAACCGGAAGGCTGTTTCCTGCCTCCCCTAAAACCTTACTTCCCTTACCAGTACCTCCTCCAGTACCCACTGTCAGGAAGAGAGGCTGGCCTAGGGCCAGGGAAATCTGCCTCCCCTCTAGCCTGTGGCTTTTTGTAGCCTTCCCCAAATGAGTATCCATTGAGAAAAGTTGCCCAGAAGCCTGTCACTCTAAGGCCATTTTTCTGGGTCAACCTCATACTAGCTACAAAAGCATCTTCTACTCTGGGACTCTGCCCAAGCTTTCAGGAGGTGCAGGAATCCCTCAGGAGATCTGTGGCCAGGCCTGTTCTCTGCTATCACATCTTGAGCCAGGAAGACACAAATGCTGGTGGCTCAGGGAAACAACCAGGAAAAGAGAGTTGGTTAAAGAGGGGAAGGGAACCGAGGGACGCATGGGAAGGTAGGTGGGGGACGCCGGCGCAGAAAGTGGTTACCTGGATGAGGTGAGGGTTGGGGTTGAACCCACACTGGTTGCAGACCTTGTTGTGACACTGGGTGCAGGTGTTGAAGTTTGGCTGGCTGGGGGTCGACGTGAGGTCCGAGGTCTTACATATGGGACACAGCGTGCTGCTGGGAAGGGGAGCGATCTGGGGAACGGAGTAGGGTGATGTGGGGGTGCTGCCTCTGTCCGGTGACACAGAGGGGGACCGCCCTGATCTCTGCGTCCTGCTGTCTACCTGCAGCGTCCTGCGTGGGCCATCAGCCTCCTGGCCTGCTGGGCCCTGTGCCCTCGTCTCCCGGGGGCTCTCACGGCCGGGAGCAGTAGCAGAAGCCTGCTTCGGGGTTGGGGAAGCTGCTCTCTGGCTACCCGGGGGCTCCTTGGGGTCCAGTCTCCTGGAAACGCTGAAATGACATTGAAAATTACTGTGTTAGAGACACTTCTCAGAGAAGCAGCCTGCAGGGGGCTCTATCGAGTTTGGTGACCCTGTTGAGCCCCATTCCGCCCTCCTCTTCCTGCCCAGTGGCATCATCACAGCTACCATCTGCTGAGCGCTGATTGTGCCCCGTGCTGAGCCCTGACAAGTGTCTCCCATTTGAACCCTCAGCACCAGGTCATGTGGTAGAATCATGAGTTGCCCTCCTACATCCTGATGAAGTACAGATTCTGATTCAGCAAGTCTAGGGTGAGGTTTGCATTTTTAAGTACCTCTAAGGTGATACCTATACTGTGGTCTGCAGACCACACTTTAAGTGCCAAGGCTCTAAACCTATACATTGGGAACACCTGGAGTTATTTTTAAATTTCTGATTCTCAGATTATACCCTAGACAAATTACATCAGAATCTGCAGGGGCAGGGACGGCTGGGTGGCTCAGTTGGTTGAGCATCTAATTTCAGCTCAGGTCATGATCTCGCGGTTTGTGGGTTCGAGCCCTGCATCAGGCTCTGTGTTGACAGCTCAGAGCCTGAAGCCTACTTTGGATTCTGTGTCTCCCTCTCATTCTGCCCCTCCCCTGCTCACACTTTGTCTTTCTCTGTCTCTCAGAAATAAAAGATAAAATAAATAAAAAAGAATCTGTGGGGGCAGGACCCTGTTATTAGTATTTTTCCCTCCCCAGGTGATCCCAACACAGCACAAGTTCAGAGCTATTGCCCTGGAAGGTCTGTTTTGGTTTGTCCCTTTCAAAGGCTGACCCCAGACAGTTGGAGATGGCTAGTTAATGCCTAGTTAATGCCATCTCCAGCAGTGACAAAGGAACCTACCTTCAGGCAGTCCACCAGCAGGCCTGATGCTAGACCAAGTCCATCGAGATGGGTTACTTTTTTGCTAGTACAAGGCTGGGTGGGGTTGCGGTCCTAGGATCCAGCCCCTGAGGAACCACTGAGGGGAAGTCCAATGTACCTGACCCCCATCTCCATCCTGACCTGGTGCAGCTGCGGGGAGCTCGCAGAGTTGAGTAGTTCAGTAAGGTAGTAAGTCAAACCATTAGGCTAAACTCAATTTCCTTATTTTCCTTTTCCCCATTTTCCTTTTCCATTTTGAAAGAAGCTGAGCACAAAAAGCCAAAGACAATGCTTTATATTGGTTCCCTGAAATTCTATCCTTGTTTGAGTCTATATTCATCTGGGTGGATGCTGGCACCCAGGAGATAGGACAGACTGGCTGAGAGCCACTGCGGAGGCTGGACCACAGCTGCCCGCGAGGAGGCTGCCCTGGTGCCATCTGCCCCAGGGCCCTGTGTCCTCCTAGGGTCTGACTGACTGGCAGGAGGGGAGTGTAAGTTTGCTGCCCCTAGATGAAAGCCATTTGTTTGCAAAAAAGATTCAGGATCCAACTGGTGGAATGTCTTAGGACAAGCCATTTCAGAGGGGGGACGAGGAGCCCACCTAGGGAGGCCTCCTCTAAGACCGTCTGCAGTTCTTCCTCCCTTCTGAGGATCAGTGAGGGGAGAGCCATACCCTTGGTCTAATAACGATTCTTCCAGAAAAAAGAAACATTATTACATGTCTATCAAACATTTCTTTCATCAACCAATAATAGCATCCACCCACTCATCCACGCCATCTCATGGACCTGCCACTTCCTTCTTTGATAGGATCTCCAGAGCCTGAGAGTCTAGCCCCCCGGGGCCATCTTGCCACCAGCTGTGAGGCCCAGCACGTGATGGCCGCAGCATCTCTGGGCCACACTTGGAACCTGGGCTCCAAGGCCTTCCAGGAGACTAACTTCTGGGCATGGTAAAGAAAGATTCCCACCTGGTTAAATTCATAATTTCATTTTTTATTTGAATGATTTGGGGCTGGAATTTAAAACCAGCCCCTGACTGTATGTTAACTATACTGGAATTAAAATTAAAAGAAAAAAAAAGCAGCCCCTGAAAGCTAATCAGAAGCTACTGAGAACCCTTTAGACCATGTGGAGGGAGGGGATTCAGTCCCTCTCCCAGGCTGTGTAAGGTCTGCAGTTTCTTCTGAGGAATGTAGCCACTTCTACTACATGTGAGTTGCCTGATCTGTGACAGGCAATCTTCTGTGTACACAGTGTCATTTTATTCAATGTTGTATCACCATGTAGTCTTTCTGGGAACACAATCTGTGTGACAGAGATACAGATTCAAGTTAACTTTCAGTTCAGCAGGAGTGACAGTGAAAGGCAAACAACGCCGTGTGCATCCCAGCAAAGTCCATCCAGCAGGGGCTCCCTGCACTCTGGCCTGAGGTGTGTGCACACACCATGGTGGCTGTAGGACACACTTGGCAACCAAGCTACGTGTCGGCCATCCCTTCACTTTTCCGTCCTCTTGGATGATTCCTCACCCCTTCTCATGATCTTGAAGCCTCCAGCATGTTTCTCGAGACTCTCTTCACTGTCACTGAGAACATGTTTGCCATCTCACTAAGAAAGTGGGAGCCATTAGAGGGGAATTTGCACATCTACAGCCTCTTGATGCCTGTCCTCCAATATTCACCAGTCTCCTGTTCCCAAAGCCCACTTCTCACCTTCACAAACCACCCCCTCTCCTTCATCATCCATTTCCCCTCTCTATTGGATGATTTCAATAACCATACAAACATGCTTCTCCCACCCACAAAATTAATTGATTAATTAAATCACTTTGACCCACTTTCCCCTTTAGCTACTGCCCCATTTCTCTGCTCCTCCCCTCCCTTCCTCCCAACCCAATCCAACTTGGCTTTTGCACACCCTTCCACAGAAACTGCCCTGGTCACAGTCACCAATGGCCTCCACATTATCAATCTGACAATCCCTTCTCAGTCCCTCATCTCACTTCGGCAGCATCACAGGATACTGCTGAGTGCTCCCTCCTTCCTGAGATAAGTTCTCCACTTGCCTTCTGGAACACCTCCTTCTCCCGGGTTTCCTCCTCCCTCCTGGCCACACCTGTTTAAACTCTCTCCCAATCCCAGAATCCCGCTCCTTATACTGGAGGAACTTGGTCTTCTCTGAGTATATAGGATCCTGGGGCTCAAGGTCCACCCAGACTCAAGGCTTGAAATCCCACTTCCCAGTGACAACTACCAGATGCGCGTCTCTGGCCCAGACCTCTTCCCTGAACCCGTCACTGGTCTAACTGCCAACTCTGCATCTTGACTGAGATGTCATATGCATGCATAGGCATCTCAAACCCAAGTGTCCAAGCTGAGCTCTTATCTTCCCCTACACAGGCGTCTCCCAGCCTCCCATTGGCACCCTCTCTGACTCCTTCTCCCATCCACATCAATCATCAGCAAATCCTGCTGGCTTCAGAGTCTGGCCATTCTTACTGCCTCCTCTTTCCCCACCGTCCCCTCTTTGTTCAGTTCTACACAAGCCAGGCTGCTTCCACTCACCCCTCCGTGGTCTTCTCTACATGGCAGCCAGGATAATCCTCTACATACATAAATCAGCCACTTCCCTCCTCTCTCTAAACCCTCCAACACTTCTTTTCCCCTCCTAGAAGAAAAAACAAAGGTTTTACAATGGCCCCTGCAGCCCCATTAGATACAGCTTCTTTCCCCCTTGGCTCCATCTCCTACTATTCTCTCCCTCCCTCCCCCTACTTCCCTTAGGCCAGGCCACTCTCTGGGCATTTGCATCTGCAGGCATTTGCACTCCCTCAAGTCTTTGCTCTGGTGGTACCCTTTCAGGGACATTTTCCCTGATCTATTTAAAATGAAGCTTCTGCCCTCAGCTAACATCATCCTCAACGGGGAAAACCTGAGAACTTTTCCCTGAGATCAGGAACACAACAGGGATGTCCACTCTCACCACTGTTGTTTAACATAGTGCTGGAAGTCCTAGCATCAGCCATCAGACAACAAAGGAAATAAAGTCATCAGAATTGGTAAAGAAGAAGTCAAACTTTCACTTTTCGCAGATGACATGATACTCTACATAGAAAACCCGACAGAGTCCTCCAGAAGCCTACTAGAACTGATCCATGAATGCAGCAAAGTTGCAGGGTACAAAATCAACATACAGAAATCAGTTGCATTTTTATACACCAATAATGAAGCAACAGAAAGAGAAATCAAGAAACTGATCCCATTCACAATTGCACANNNGGCCAACAGACACATGAAACGATGCTCAGTGTCCCTTATCATCAGGAAAATACAAATCAAAACCACACTGAGATAACCACCTCACACCGGTCAGAGTGGCTAAAATGAACAAATCAGGAGACTCTAGATGCTGGCAAGGATGTGGAGGAATGGGCACCTTCCTACCCTGTTGGTGGGAATGTAAACTGGTGCAGCCCCTCTGGAAAACAGTGTGGAGGTTCCTCAAAAAATTAACAATAGAACTCCCCTAGGACCCAGCAGTAGCACTGCTAGGAATTTACCCAAGGGATACAGGAGTGCTGATGCATAGGGGCACATGTACCCCTGTGTTCATAGCAGCACTCTCAACAATAGCCAAAACATGGAAAGAACCCAAGCGTCCATCAACTGATGAATGGATCAAGAAGATGTGGTTCATCTATACAATGGAATACTACACGGCAATGAGAAACAATGAAATCTGGCCATGTGTAGCAACATGGATGGACCTTGAGGATGTTATGCTGAGCGAAATAAGTCAGGCAGAGAAGGACAAATACCATATGTTTGCACATATAGGTGGACTAGGAGGAAGTTAACGGAGGATGATGTGGGAGAAGAAGGGGAAAAATAGTTGGGGAGAGGGAGGGAGGCAAACCAGGAGAGACTCTTGAATGCTGAGAACAAACTGAGGGCTGAGGGGAGTGGAGGAGAGGGGTGGGGGGTGATGGGCACGGAGGAGGGCACTTGTTGGGATGAGCACTGGGTGTTATATGTAAACCAACTTGACAATAAACTATTTAAGGAAAAAAAATAATAATAAATAAAATAAAATGAAGCTTCTGGGACACCTGGCTGGTTTAGTTGGAAGAGCATGTGACTCTTGCTCTCTGGGGTCATGAGTTTGAGTCCCATGTTGAGTGTACAGATTGCTAAAAAAATAAATAAGCTTAAAAAAATAAAATGTAGGGGTGCTTGGGTGGCTTAGTCGGTTGAGCGTCCGACTTCGGCTCAGGTCATGATCTCACGGTTTGTGGGTTCAAGCCCTGCATCGGGCTCTGTGCTGACAGCAAGCTCAGGGCCTGGAGCCTGCTTCAGATTCTGTGTCTCTCTCTCTCTGACCCTCCCCTGCTCACACTGTCTCTCTCTCTCTCTCAGAAATAAATAAAACATTAAAAAAATTTTTTAATAAAAAATAAAATACAGCTTCTGTCTCTCCTGCCTCTTTGTTCTCCATAGCACCAAGTACCTCCCAACTCATCACATATGTATTGCTTTTGTGTATCCTCTGTGATCCCTGCATTGAACTGCCAGCTCTGTGGGCAGGGCCCCTGTGGGCTATCTCCATAGCTGCATCCCAGAGCCCAGCACAGTGCCTGGCACACAACGAACACACAAACAGTGTTTCCGGAATAGATTGGCTGTAGGCACATTATGACTCAGAAGAGCAAAACGTGGCCCAAAAGTGTGTTAGAGATGAGGAAATAAGCCATAGCACGTGGCCAGCATGATACTCGGCCTTTCCACGGATCTGAGCTCATGCTGGAGAGAGCTGCAGAAATGACAGCAGAGTCCTCTCTGGTTGCCAGCCGCACCCCCAGCCCCACCATACAGAATACTCTGCTCACCACGGTGGTGGTGATGCCACCTGAACCTTACCACAACCCCCACTGTGTGCCAGGTACCTATCACATATTAATTCCTTTATGCCTCATAGCAAATCCACAGGATAGGACCCATTTTGCCCATTTTACAGGCAAGGAAACCTCTACACATAGGAGTTATATAACTTGCAAAGCCATCATGACTTGTATCAAGGCCTGCAGTCCCTGTTCTTAACTGCTGTAGCACACTGTTACTATTGGGAGCACAGTGAGGCTGTGGACAGGTAAGCAGCACAGCACTTTGGGCCCTTTGGATTCTTTTTTCTCTTCTGAAGAGCTAGTTAAGTGGAAACTCCCTAGGAGAAGGTCTCTGATCTTTGGTTCCCCACTGCAGCCCAGTCCCTCCACCGCACTTGGTACTGAGTGAGCCCTCAATAAACATATGCAAAGTAAACAGAAAGATGTGAGCTCACAGGGTGGGACTAAACTAGGGCAGGGACACAATTCAGTTGGGACCACTGCACACGGAGTTTGCCCAGCCACGCTGAGATACTCACAGAGAAAACCAACATTCATGCATTCATTCATTCATTCATTCATTCAGGCATGTAGTCATTCACACCTGCTGACCCCTGGAATAGTTCCAGGCCCTGTGATAGGTATTAATGGTATGAACAAATTATGTCTTTGACAATGGAAGGTGGGTCCACAGGTGTTCACTGTATTGTATTGTATCCTTTACATCTTATACATATTTTATAAGTACTCTTATATTCTTTAGAAATACCTATTCAATATTTAATTGAAATATATTTTTTAAAAAGTGAATCAGACAGGGATCCAGTCCTCTGGGAGCCTACAGTCTAGAGGGGAGACAAATGTGCAAACAAATCACCATATGACATGCCTCCACACAGTCCAGGGAAGGGACAGAAGTCTGACAAAGCTTTTCCTTGAGGTGAAAGGGCAAGGTAGGCAGAGGTGATAGCCCATGAAAAGGCCCAGAGACGTGACAGAGCATGCTCAGGCTGGGTGGCTGTGCAGGCGCAGGCCCAGCAGGTTTAAGCCAGTGCTGTCCCCAGCACCTAGAATAGTTCCCAGCAATTATGTGCCCTGAACTGCCTGAACCATGGGAAAGCTTAGAGTTTAAAAGGGAAAGGCCAGGGGAATACTAGGGCCTCTAAGGTTTTCAAACAAGAGACTGCTCTGGCTGTGTGTCAAGGAGACAGTAGAGGCAGGGAAACAGTGAGAAAAAGGCAATAGCCCAAGAGACAGTCCATGGGGTGAGAGGGAGGGAAGTTTCATCAGGGGTATTCTGGCTTGAGGTCTGAGGAGGAATGGTCCTTTTGATTGAGACTGGGGATCCAGGGACAGAAGTCAATCGGTGGGCAGAGAATGGGGAATGAAACGGCAAAATCATGAGGTTGGGTCTGGTTTTGTTGAGGTGGGGAGGTAGGTGCAAGAGGTATCAGGAGATGGGTCAGAGTTTGGATTCAATTCAGAGAAGACTAGATATTTTTATTGGGGAGAGTTAAAGGTTCAATTCACAGGCAAGTCTACGAGATCACACGGGGAGCACTGGTCTAGGAAAAATTTGTGGGGAGCACCAACGTTTACGGGAGCAGAAGAAATGCCAGAAACAGAGAAGTCAGAGAAAGAACAAAAAGACACAACCCCTCCCAGGGTTCAAGAAGCTCCCAGAGGGAGGAGCATTCAACAACCTGCTGTGAGGAATCTCTGTGACTAAAGGCTGCAATGCTGGAGAAGCCACGGAAGAAAAGTCTATTCCAGTGAGGACTGCACCCTATGACTGCCCAGGTCCTCTCCCACTCAGACCAACTTGAGAGGGGATGGCTCCTCATCCTGCTCACTACAAGGATCTTCCCATCTCCTGCAAGAGATGTAGGAGCTCCAACTGTGACACGTCCTTGGATGCAAGTCCCATAAGGGACCAGGATGGCTGGGATAGCCCTGAGCCTCCTCAGGCAGCCCTCCTTAATAAAGGTCTCCACTGGGTAGAGAAGGGAGAGAGGAAGGAAAGGGAGAGGGAAATGTTCACAGGTAGGACCCAGCTCAGCCCCACAGAAGACCTGGTTTCATGGATCTGGACCCTCAGCAGTGAGGCCCCATGAGGCCAATGGTCCTCCCAAAAGCACAGGGACTGCTCTTGCTTGGCGAGGGTTGGGATAAGGACAGGTGAGCAAGGAGGGAAGGACACTGCTATAAAGCAGAAGAGACACAGGAGGACAAGTAGGTGAGAAGGAGGGAGAGAGAAGAGATATGAAGGAGTGGCTGGAAGCCAAGCAGGGAAGACTAAAAATGGCTTATCCAAGGATAGATATTTTTAAAGATAGCCAAGAAAGGTGGAGGAGGTAAAAATAGCTGGATCTCTACCAGCTTTCCTCCCTTTCAGCACTGAAGGCTACTGACTGATCAGAAACCAGTCTTAAAGCTGTTTTAGCAGGGCTGGAAGGACCACCACCACCCCCGCCACATGGGTGCTGTTGGGAGGGGGGGAGGCACAGAGCCAATTCAGTCGGCCTCCCCCTCAGCACTCCTAAGTACCCAGTAGCCTCCTGTCCCATACCACGACCACCGGTGGGAGAAATGATCCAGACTGTGCTGGTCAGAACTGGGCTGCCTGCTGTCAGTTATGCCAGGAAAGGCATGAGGCCAACAAGCTCCACTGCCCAAAGATGCCCCAGATACCAGGTACATCTGTAAGGGCAGGGCCACCAGGGAGAGATGTGGCTGCCCAGGTCCACAGTGGGGAGGAGCCTGGAGCCACTCTGGTAGCTGTGCTCAGAGAGGACCTACTCAGGCTGAAGCCGACTAACAGAAGGAGGAGCAGGGAGGCAGGGAGATCGTGCAGGCTCCAGAGAGAAAACCAGGCTTGGCTCCACATGGCAGCATTCCAAAGCATGCCCCCCACTGCCTCCGGCTGAATATTTAAAAGAGAAATATTTCACACCAATAAATGACTGTCTTTGTTCACCAGGAGGGGATTGAACTTAAGGAAACTGTTTTTCTTAAGTCAGAGCAGCCGGAAGAGGTCCCACAGCTTCAAACAAGGTTTTGATAAATTCATGGCTGACCTTTCTGTAATAGGCAATTATGACTGGGCAGATGCTGTGGGAGGACCCTCTCCTTTCAGACCCATGCCAGGAGGGGTCACTGGGCCACCCAACAGTGACTGTGGATTCAGGGAAGCAAGGGTTGCAGAATGTGTGTGTGTGTGTGTGTGTGTGTGTGTGTGTGTGTGTGTGTGTGTGTGTTAAGTAATCTCCACACCCAATGTGGGGCCTGAACTCACAGCCCTGGCCGAGATTGAGAGTTACATGCTCTACTGACTGAGCTGGCTAGGTGCCCCAGCATTGCAGAATCTCGGGACCTGGGTCCTGGATCCTGGGTCCTGGAGCATCTCTCTCACGAATGGATGGGAGAACTCAGAAAGTTTGAATTTAGAAAAAAATATTCCAGTTTCCACACAAGAAAACATGTCTTAACCTACCCAGTTTTCAGGCCAGTGGCCTTCTGCCTATCATGAGTCCCTATCAATAAAGTATGTTTGCATATGCCCAACACGAGTAGTTATCCACCAATTACGTGCACATATATTACTGATAAAACACATCTCCCCAAATGGAAAAGTTTGAAAGGATGAGATAGGATATAAATGTTTTCACTGCATGTTTTAGTTGGCTGCCTCATCTCCCTCCCCTTCTTGGCACGTGTGCCCCAGTTTGGAGGCTCTGCTGAGGAAATTCTTTCATTTTTAATTTTTTTTTAAATTTTAGAGAGAGAGAGAGCATGAGTGGGGGGAGGGGGCAGATGGAGAGAGAGAGAATCTGAAGCAGGCTCCATGCTCAGCACAGAACACAGGGCTCAATCCCACAACCCTAGGATCACAACCTGAGACAAAATCAAGACTTGGACACTGAACCAACTGAGCCACCCAGGCGTCCCTCTGCTCAGGAAATTCTTAATCTCTCAATCTTAAAAGGAGTCTGTTGATGGCCCAGGCCAGATTCTCTCCTGCCTCCAGCCCTGCCCCAATGAAGGTGTACTAAGGTCAGTGTCAGGAAGGCCCGAGACCACTGGGGACTGCCCTCACCACCCTTCCTGACCACCTATCAACCAAAAAGAATTTGCTCTGCTGAGAGCAACAGCATAGAGGTGAGGGTCTCCATAACACTCAGCTACAGCATTCAGAGCCTTTCATGGGACAGGAAACTGAGACCCTAGGCTCAGAGCCTCCGAGTTGCTCTCTTGAAGCCAGCGGATACCCTGCTGGCTGGGGAGGGAAGGTACCACACACAGGTGGTAGGGTGTCATGCTACATGCAGAGCTCCCCAAGAGGCTGACATCCTCGCCTCCTAACTTCCAGCCCCTTGAAGCTCCTGCCCCACTATGAAGGTAAGGTTCCAAGACCCAAGAGACCCCAGAGAATTAGCTCCTCTCCTACAAGTGGAGACAAAGCACTGTGGCAGCCTGGTGACAGCCCCCGCAAGTATATACTTGTACACTTGGGCATACACGTACTCACACCTCTGAGCAGACAAACCCATGTGAAGATACCCACCACCTCCACTCATCCTTTCCACTTAGAAACATCTAGCAGTTGGAACTCTTCCTAAGACCAAACAGCAAGCTTCAGCTGGTGCCAGGCCAGTCCATCTGGGCCAGCAGAGAACATGTTTAAGGCAATGAGCTGTGACTGCTTTGCTGCTGCTGAGGGAGAGTTTGGGATGATTCGCCAGGTGGGTCAGGATGGCAGAGAGGGTGACGAGAGGGACCTGTGGGAGTGCAAGTTTCTGCCATCCAACCCAGGCCAGGGGAGCTGCCAGCACAAGAGGAGAGACTGCCAGAGCTGGCAGCAAGGTGGGGGCCAGGCTACAACTGTGCGGAAAGCAGGCCCTGGGGATCCCATTCCCCAGCCGTGGGGCACGCGTGGGTCCACAGGTTGAGAGCATCTCTCAGAACAATACAATTTGGTCTTGGTTGCCTTTAGACCCAGCCCATCTGTAGAATCCAGAACAAGGATGGGAAATAAGGGGAACTTTCCTCTAACCCTGTTAATTCATAGTGACTGCATAGAGAGCTGGGTTTGGGAAAGATCTGTGGGAAAAACTGTTGCCATCAGTTAGCAAGGTCCATCATGAACCTGGGAGTAGGGCCATGGAACTGTCATCCATGATGTAGAACAAAACCAGACCCTTAGACCTGCCTCAAGTGACACCCGGCATCCTGGAGTGTCTCACTGAGAGCTGGGTCAGGCCCAACTCAGGCCAAATCCATTCCCGCCAGAAAGAGACCAGAGGATACATGTGGTGTTTACCTAAGACTTCCCCTCAGCCCCATTTCACCTCCATCCCATGGCTTTCCCAGAGCCATGGCAGCTGTCTGAAGGCATCGATCAGCTAGGGCAGCAAAGGCCACAAGCTTGGTGTAACTGTGAATGTCTCTTGCACCATGGTGCTTGTGGCAGGGGGCATGGTGTAGCTGATGGCCTGCCTGAGCCCACCTGGTAGCTGACGTCATCCCCCTCTGTTGAGGGATTACTAATCCTTTCATCATACCTTCTCCACTCATTCTTAAGGAGTTTCTCTCTAGACATTTTTGTTCATTCATTCATTTAAAAAGAGCTCATAGGAACCACGTTCTCAAGCTCCTCAATATCTGAAAGTATCTTTGTGGCCATTAAACTTGAACAATAGTTTGGCTAGATATAAAATTCTAGGTTCAGGGGTGCCTGGATGGTTCAGTCAGTTAAGTATCTGACTTTTGATTTCAGCTTAGGTCATGATCTCACAGTTGTGGGATCGAGCCCTGTGTCAGGCTCCACGCTCAGCGCAGAGATTCTCTCTCTCCCTCTGCCCCTCTCCCCTCCTTGTGCTCTCTTTCTCTCTCTAAACTAAAAAATGTTTAAAATTTTTTAAAATTCTAGGTTTATACTTTCTTTCCCCAAGGACTTTGCAGGTCCAGCCCCTCTGCTTTCTAGCATCAACTCTTACTGTGGTGAGCTCTGGGCCAGCCTGACCAGCTTGCTCCCCTTCTAGCTATACTAACACTGTCCTCTGCAGTGCAATAGTTTTTGTTAGTTCAATAAGGAGAATGAACAAGGAGATTCTTTTCATTCATCATATTTAACTAGAAGACATTTTACAACCCAAAACTGTGGGTTTGTGTGTTTTTTTCTCTGACTTTCCACTGTGCAAGTTCTAACTTTTCTAAAGCATGGACCCTCCTTAGAAATCTAATTTAGGGGCACCTGGGTGGCTCAGTCAGTTAAGCGTCTGGCTTTGGCTCAGGTCATAATCTCGTGGTTCATGGGTTCGAGCCCTGCATCGGGCTCTGTGCTGACAGCTAGCTCAGAGCCTGGAGCCTGTTTCAGATTCTGTATCTCCCTCTCTCTCTGACCTTCCCCTGCTCAAGCTGTCTCTCTCTCTCTCCCAGAAATAAATAAAATATTTTAAAAAGAGAAATCTAATTTATTATTATTATTATTTTATAGTTCATTAATTTTTGAGACAGAGCATGAGTGGGGGAGGGGCAGAGAGAGAAGGAGACACAGAATCTGAAACAGGCTCTAGGCTCTGAGGTGTCAGCACAGAACCTGATGCAGGGCTCGAACCCACGAACCACGAGATCATGACCTGAGCCGAAGTTGGACACTTAACCAACTGAGCCACCCAGGCGCCCCTAATTTAAAACTTTAGATTTCGGGGGCACCTAGCTGGTTCAGTCAGTAAAGCGTGTGTACAGCTCTCGATCTTGGGGTTGTGAGTTTAAACCTCACATTGGGTGTAAAGATTACCTAAAAATGAAATCTTTAAAAAATAAAAAATAAAAATAAAACCTTAGATTTCATTCCTAAGAAGAAAAAAAGTACACATTCATGAGCATTTTTGTTTGATTTCAGAAGGTACCAAACCTCCTTGGGGCGCCTGGGTGGCTTAGTCGGTTAAGCATCCGACTTTCGNGTACCAAACCTCCTCAAGCTCATAGGAACCAAATTCCTCAATGACTCATCTGGCCCGGGACCAGCAGGCCCCAGCCTATCACAGCGGCCTGTCACTTGAGAATCACTCACATGTCCCAGTACAAGCCCTGCCTGTGGCCTGGGGGCTCCTGACAAGCCAGCAGCAGTTTCCCTACATCCACGCCCACACGCGCCCACAGGCGCTGGGGAGGGAGGGCCGGCAGAACACCTCATCAGGGCCCTTCAAACAGCTCCTGGCGTGGAACCTCCTGGGTCTCCCTCCCTATGCATGTCCCCCCAAGCCCAGTCCCAGCCCCCTTCCCTCCTCCCCCACAAGGCACTGTTTACTGTCTGTCTTTCAGTTCAGACTTTGTGAGGGCAGGGGTGCCCAGAATCTAATGTGGGTACCATCCCTGTTTGCCAGCCAAAGGACACAGAAGTTCCACAGGCTCTTTTAATCAACTGACGAAAAATAATGTATAATTGGGCAAAGTTTTTAGGAAATGACCCTACTAAGGCTTGAAAGCAACTTCTTTTAGGTGAATTAAGCAGTCATATTTATATCATTCACAATTTACAAAGATCTGGTTTAGCCAATGATCATAAATTCCAAGAGGAAAATATCCAAAGGTTGGGTTTTACTACAGTACATAAAGGAGCTGGCTTCCTGAGCTACAAATCAGTAGGAGGGAAGTGTTACTATTTTCAGTGCCCTGATGCCTTTTTTCCCACTTATTCCACAGACCTGGGTAAGAGTCCATCAGCAGGCCTCTGCTGGGAGCTCAAAGGGCCAGAGGAGGGAAGAGGAAACAGGCAGGCAGCCAGACCAGGGTCCCCACCCAGAGCTAAGCCCCAGGTCAGCAGCTCCTTCAAGGACTCTCCTCATCACCTCCCAGGCTTTCCAGGGGACACCAGAGGATAAAAGGGGACCAATCTTAGGGACCTGTTCCTTTGGGCACCATAAAGACTGAACCCAGGACCCTGACACTTGTCTGGGCAAATCACAGTACACCCCTGCACCAAGCCCTACATTATGCACAGTATTTGCATTTTAGGGAACTTCCTGGCTTTTTCAGCCCATGGTGACTAGGGCTCCTTCTAAAAGTGCCTCCAGGCCAGTTGGACACCCTCATGGACTCCCCTACCTGGTTCAGCTTTCTGAGGGGACATATGGCCACACAGGCAAATTCTTAGTCCCTTCTCCACAGTCTTCTCAAAAGCCTCAGCCCCAGAGCTGGTTCTCTGTTCACATTTACTGACCCTGTCTTCTGGAAGTGCCATGGCTCCCAAGTGTGGCTCAGGAGTTCTGATCCAGTCAAACCAATGAAGCTCCTGCTCCCCACCCAGCCCCTGGCTCGTAGACCCTGCACTCGGGCGCTGCATGGGAATAACTGTGAGCTGTGAAATGTCCCAGTTTTCTGGCTCCGGGGGAGCACTCCTAAAGCTAGGAAGCTTTCATCAGGAGTCAGAAGTCATTATATAAAGCTGAGCCAGCTTTTCCCAGCTCCTAGCTCTTGCAAATTCTACTACTACAGCCTTTTACCAAGGAGAGTGTTGTGCTTGTCAGCTCTCTTCCAAAATCTGCTGAAACCAGAAAGTTGAGATAGTTAAGAGAAAACCACAGGTCTTTGTGACGATGGAGCCCACAGGCCCGACTCTCCCATGCCAAGCCCAGGAGAGCAGAAGCCAGAAAACTCCACAAGTTCCTGCCCAGTCTTCAGACCTATGGCTGAGGACTTAGCACTCAGCCTGCCATTGGGGGCTGCCAGGACACAGCGTCAGTCCACAAAGATGGCTAAGGGCCTACTTCACACCCAGCCCTGCTCTGAGCACAGGAAGACAAAGGCCAACAATGCAGTTAGCAAGATAACCCAGTGCCTCCATCATTAATACATGAATTGGGTGAACACTTGCTGGGCACAGTGCTCTCGGTTCGACTTGGAAAAGCCCCAAGGTAAGAGGCTTCCCAGAGCCTATTCCTCCAGACTTCTAGGGAAACCCCACCTGGCTGAGACCTCTTGATTCCTTTCTCATAGGAAGCCAGTAGTATCCAAAACTTATGTCTATTGGGTATTTTGGGAGAGAAAGAGATACCAAAGTAATGTCTGCCCACTCCATGTTAAAAAAATCTTTCTGTCCAGAAGTCAGAACTGCTATTTTTTTTAAAGTTATAAAATTTTTTAAATGTTTTTTTTTTAATTTATTTTTGAGAGAACGAGCATGATCAGGAGAGGGAGGGAGGTGGGGGTGAGATAGAAGATCCAAAACGGGCTCTGGACTGAGAGCAGCAAGCCCGACGCGGGGCTTAAACTCGCAAACTGCAAGATCATGGCCTGAGCTGAAATCGGACACTTAACCAACTGAGCCACCCAGGTGCCCCTAAAAACTTTTTTTTACTAGCAATACCTTTCTTGCTTTTTATGTTTCTATACAAGAATAAGGGAAACTTGCTGGTTGCCTAAAAAGGGAATTATGATTGGGGATCATGTGTGGCCCTTAGTTTCAGCTCTGAGTTAAATCATCACAAGGGGTCCTACCCCCACTCACCTCCTAGAGCCCCCTGGTGGCACTCATCCTTCTGTCACTTGCCCCCTAGCCCAGGGCCCTGTGCTATCTTGAGCAGGGCTATTCCAACAACTAAAGACTACTGCCCTTGGACAAAGGGCCAGCAGCCCTGGTGTGGAGCCAGGCAGTCTTGGCACTAGATGTGACAGGTTATAAAATGAGAATGAAACCCTCTGAGCAATGCCTCTTACAATTTCAAATTTATTATAATTAAAAGAATTCAAAGCAAGTGTTCTCACACATAAAACTCCATGTACCATACACAAAATAATTAGAACTTAAATGTGCACATGGGGGAGGGGGGGCAGATGTAGGGGTCTCAGGGAGCTCCCAGAGAAAGAAATGAATGTGGACTGGCAGAATGAGAGAAAACCATGGAGGAAGACAGAGGGAAGGGAGAGGGTTCCAGAGAAAAGTGGCCATCTGTCTTTCCCCCCCCCACAGTCACCATGGGAGTTCCTGGAGTCCAGCACAGGGCCTGGCACAGAGCAGGGCTCAGTAAATGTTTGTAGATTGAAAGACCGATGAACTGAGGGGAATGATTAGGAAACAGGTGGCTCTCGGTGGCAGCGGTGGCTGACACACTGGCCGTGGAGGAGAGGGGATGTATTACCACAATCCTAGGGCCTACAGACTTCTCCAGCTGAGGGGCAGGAGAGAAAGGAGTCTGAGGTCTGGGACAGAAACACAAGGGCAGTCCCAGCTCAGGAGTTTTGTTCAGAAAGCCCACGTGAAAGCAGCGTGGGGGCGCCTGGGTGGCTCAGTTGGTTAGGTTAAGTGTCTGACCTCAGCTCAGGTCATGATCTCATGGTTCATGAGTTCTAGCCCTGAGTCGGGCTCTGTGCTGATGCCTCAGAGCCTGGAGCCTGGGTCAGATTCTGTGTCTCCCTTTCTCTCTGCCCCTCCCCTGCTTTGTCTGTCTGTCTGTCTGTATCTCTCTCAAAAATAAACATTTAAAAAAATTTTATATGGAAACCAACTTGACAATAAACTATTAAAAATAAAATAAAATAAATAAAATAAATAAAAATTAAAAATTTTTTTAAAGAAAGGAAAAGAAGGCAGCCTGGCTTTTCTGTGGCAACTGCACAATCACAGCCCCAGAATGCCACACAGGCCACCCTGTGCTAAGTGCTCACTCTTCCTGCCCAGCAAGAGGGAAATGCCACCAGCCCCACCCTGCATAGGTGGGTCACGGCACAGCAGCCCTGGGTGCGCTGGCCCTCTGCCCTCAAAGCACTCCACCATGGGGTCTCTCCTGCCTCTGCCCTTTCCTTTTCCCGGGCTGCCTTCAAGCAGGGAGTCGAGGCTCCTCACCTGACCATCACTCCTCCCAGCTTGTGTTCTGCTCTCTTTCTAGAAGTCCTTCCCTTAAAATCCAATTCAGCCTTCAAACCCCAGATCAAGCACTCCGATAACCTTCCCCAGTGCTCCCAACCCCAGGAATTTGCTGTGCTTTCTGCAGACACCTCCGGCCCCAGGGAGAACAGCTCCTGTGGGCACCTCCCTGATCCTGATTCCCTCTCCCCTCCAGGCCAAATGCCCAGACCCAGAGGGGACCAGTGAGGAGCCAGTGTCCATCTACTGAATGCAATTCTTTCCAGGGCTTGTGTGAGAAAATCAGAGGACAAAGAATGGCATCTGGAGATGGTAAGTGAGACTCAAGATTCCAGCAGGAAAAACATACCCTCCTCTCAGTAATTCCCACTGTGACATTAAAGGACATTTAAAAAGAAAGCCACCCAGCACCCTTCCAGCCTTCAATATTATTGCGTTCGTTGTTCTACCAGCCCTGTCAGCCCAGTTGCAGAAAAATGTCCAAGGATTGTAGCTCATTTTCTGTTTTCGCCAACTCTGCAGTCCTTACCCTGCAGTTTTGCTCACTTTCACTTCTAAGGGGTCTAACTCAGAAGGAGAAGTCGGCCATCTACCTGAGAACTCTGGCTCCTGCCTCTCCTCCTCCCTTACACTATGAGGGCCCAGAAGGTGCCATGAGTCCCTTTCTAGATCCCTCTTGTGGGAGATTCACCTGTTAGCCCCTCAGGGAGTTTGTATCCCACGGTAGAGATTCCCCAGTAAGGTGAGAGGCTGGGGGGCTTCCTGCAGGGGGTGTCCCCCATCCCTCATCACCTCACCTTCCCATTATCCCCTCCTGGTTCAAGGGCTGATCCTCACTCCCTCCTCACTGCTCAGCCTGCTCTGGGGTAACTAACTCTCTCAGGAGTCCCCACGGCCTAGCCTAAGGCCCAAAGCCCCATCCTAGGAGCATTAGTGCCTTTAGGAAGGTGGAGCCACGTTTGGCCAGGAGAGGTCCTCCCTCTGGCCGACCACCAGGAGACCCCTCCGCTATTCTCTTCACCTTCCCAGGGCTCTGTGTCCGGGCACCAGAAGCTCAGGGACGCCTGCGTTCCTACCTGACACATTTTCACACGCTGAGAGCATTAAACTCAGCTGCTCAGGCTTCAAAACCATCAAGACCCATGTTCTCATAAGGAAAATACCTACCTGTGGGTCTAAGAGTGGTGATTAAGAGCTGCGAAAAAAGCATGACGAGATGCCGTGTGAGTGTGGCATACGCAAGCATGCTCTCATGTGTGTGCAGGGCTATGTATGTTCCAGTCTGCGTGTGTGCACAGGACTACATGCACGCTCATGTGAGCACATGAGCCATTGTGTAATGAGTAAGACACTGTCAAGGAAGCCAGCTCCCAAGGGGAAGGCCAAATGCCCTGAAGGACTAGCCCAGCCCTGAGTCTCCATGCCTAGACTGCTCAGGCCAGACTGAGCCAACAGCGGGGCCAGGGTCACCCCAGCCTGAGGGAGAGCAGTGCCAGGTGCACAGTAGGCACTGAGGAAAACATTAGCTCTTCCTTCCTCCCTTCCTTCCTTCCCTGGCTTGACAGCTAGTAGAGTGGGCAGGAAGCCTGGGATTTTGATGCCAAAGTCTTTAGGGAAGTGGGAAGTAATAGAAGTCCAACCAGCAATGCTGAGGGAGAGACAGAGGTAGAACCATATGGCCTATGGCCGACAGGACAGCAAAGACTCGGGTCTGAGGGCCAGGCTCGTGTGGCAGACCCAAAGACCCCCCCCCCAGTTAGGGGGAGCAAGCAAGTGAATGTGGGCCTGGACAGCCTATTGCAGGGTGAGGGCAATGCTGTACTCAGGCACAGCTAGGCTCTCACCTGGCAGAAGGTGGAAAGAATGTCTGGGGAAGATGCTGGGGGTCCAGAGTAGTTTGGGATTCCAGAGAACAGGGTGGGGTGCCTGGGATAGAGGATGTGGTGAGTACAGGTCCAAATGAAAGAGGAAGTGACAGAAGGGATTAGGGCACCAACGGCGGCCAGAATAGCACAAGTGAGAGGCTCTGGCAAACACCGGATCCTTGTCAAGAGCTCCAGGGCGCCTGGCACTGGATCGCACTAGAGACACTGGTTACCTAGTGGTGAGTGAGGCAGACGAGGCAGTCAGTTCACAGAACTTGCCTTATGGGACAGGACACAGGCAAAGACCAAGACAAATAAGTAGGTCTGATTTATCCAGAGTATAATAAGAACAGTATAAATAGGGAAGGAGAAAGACGACCCTGGTGAGTCAGGGAGGCACCTCTGGAGAGGGGATGCCGGAGCAGAGCCATGCAAAAACATCCTGGGAGGGGTGGAGCTGAGGCCCAGGGAGGGGCATCCCAGGGGAAGAAATGTCAGGGGCTTAGGTTTTACCACGAGTATGTTGCAGGCAGGGAGCAGCCAGCCAACCACTATGGCTGGATGGAGAAGGATGTGTAGGGGTAGGGCTGGGAAGCCTGGGACATGGGAGCAGACCCTGCTTCTGGACTCCTTCCCAAGCTTTGGCATGCATCTCAGTGCTCATTTATGTGTCTTTCCTCTGGCTGTGCATCAGGATGCTGAGGTGCAAGAATCCCTGTGTCATTCACAATGGCCAAAAGGCAGAAGGAACCCAAATGTCCAACGGATGAAATGTCAACAGATAACAAAACAAACAAAAAGTGCCAGTACACATGATGGAATAGTATTTAGGCTTCAAAAGAAATGCAATTCTGAAGCGCTTGGGTAGCTCAGTTGGTTAACTGTCCAACTTCTACTCAGGTTATGATCTCACAGTTCATGGGTTCGAGCCTGGTATTGGGCTCTGTACTGACAGCTCAGAGCCTGGAGCTTGTTCCAGATTCTGTGCCTCCTCCTCTCTCTGCCCCTCCCCCACTCACACTCTGCCTGTCTGTCTGTCTCTCTCAAAAAATAAATAAATAAATAAACATTTTAAAAATGGTTAATAACAAAACAGCTAATTTTATGTTATAGGAATTTCACTTCAACCAAGAAAGGCTTAGTGGGATGACTCCCTGAGTAAAATCAGATATCACCTCTACTGGGCTGCAGAGAGCCACCTCTGGCCACCTTGTCCACCATAAGGCAGGTCCCACCTAATCCACCACCAAAGCTGTGGGTGCCTGTTCCTTCCCTGACTCAACACTGAGAAATGTCAGAAGTCTTCACAGTCCTGCCCTCCTCCCACCTCTGTCGGGCCTTCTAGTTACCCTGTGAAGCTTCTACCTCACCCAATGAGTATTACCTAACCTGTTCCCCCCGTGTTAAATCACTCCCGGTTTGTTTCCCTTCTAAATGAACTCCATTCACTGGTCTTTTAATTTTCTGTAGTAGAGTGGCTCAAAGATCTCAAATGCTCAAAAAAACATCATGCTTCCTCTCTGGGAGTTGTGACACAAACTGGACATGCCCCAGAGCTTATAAAAGCCCAGGAACAAAAATGCAAACGACACGTGTCAGAACAATCTGTAAGAGTAAAACTCAGGAAATAACCACAATGTCCTCGGTATGCATACTTGAATAAAACTGTGCCCCAGCCACAATAATGGAAGTCTCCACTGCTGTGGAAAGAAAGGTGTCTACGGACTGCCATAGAATGATCCCTAGGATCACCATCAGGGATACAAAGTCAGGGGCAGAATTGTTAAGCCTAATTTTTACTGATGGAAGGAATTCCCTAATTCTTTTTAAAAAAATTTTTTTAATGTTTATTTATTTTTGAGAGAGGAAAACAGAATGTAAGTGGGGAAGGGGCAGAGTGAGACACACACACACCGAAATCAAAGCAGACTCCAGGTTCTGAGCTGTCAGCACACAGAGCCTGACGTGGGGCTTGAACCCACGAACTGTAAGATCATGACCGGAGCCAAAGTTGGACACTTAACCAACTGAGCCACCCAGGAGCCCCAGGAATTCCCTAATTCTTAATGAAGGAAGCTGGAGCTAACCAGGGAGGCTACTATAGGTCTAGTCAGAGGCCAGGGGTCCAACCAACTCACAGGGTCAAAGCAAGCCGCTGCTGGTTGCTGGGAAGGAAAAGCTGCTTTGTGGGTATACCAGAAAAGAGAAAGACCCAACCCAAACACAGCGCTGTCTGGCTGTAGGGGGTTCTACACTAGCTGGGAGCTGGCAAGGTCAGCCAATCACCTATTTGGGCTGAGTTGGCTCTTGAGCTTCGGCACAGAGTGACAGCAGCCATGGCTCACCGAAAACCTGCTAAAAGAACGGTCACCTCCTGGTGACCTGTCTTCCTGGGCCTTCAGAGCTACTGGCGTCATTGCAGGGAACAGCTTCTGGGCCATCTCCGGCAATGGAGCAGGGGCCACTCAGCACTGTTCACACACGGAGGCCTGTGGGACAAGGCTCTGGTCATTTGCGAAGTCAGGAATCATGATGTAATCTGACAGGACTGTGTTGCCTAGGGTGGCAACCTAGACAGACAACGCCCGTGGTTCACCCTGTATAGAACGGAAACCAAAGGAGCAAGCAGGCAAAGCTGGGCATCTGCTTGCAGGGCCACACAGTCTCTTCAGCTGGCCCCATAGGAGGAGGAGTCCCCCGTGGCTCCACAGTGGCCATACAGCCCACTACCAACAGGCAGAGATAAGAGTGAGTCACGGAGGCAAGAGCAATTCCTGTGTCCACTCAGGGAACAATGTCTTGGGGACCGGAGCAGAACAGGAAAGTGGTAGAGCAGCACCTCTACCCCTCCAGAGTCCCGACTGGTTGTCCTAGAGAAGTCAGCAGTGGAGGGGGCGTGACTTGATGGGCACAGCCCCTCCGATCGGTGTGGAAGACCAGGCCCCAGCCGCCCAGTGAGAGGCAAGTACGTGAGCGGCCAAGTGGGTCAGGCCAATCTGCTGATTGAGCACGAGGCTCCTCCACCCACAGCGCTACCGCCCCTCTGCAGGGAGCTGCGTGGGATGTCAGCATCTTCTGTGCTGTGCCCCTGACTCACAGCACACCTCTTCTTTCACTCTGCACATGAGAAGGATCTGCCACTGATAAAAGAGGACAGTGCACAGAAGGGAGCTGACCAGGGTGGGGGTGGGGGCAAGAAACTGGTCATTTCTAGCACATGCCAGACCCTTCACATTCATCATTTCAGTTACCCTCCCAATTGCTTTGCAGAGGAGGCCCAGGCGAGGAAGCCAAGATTTAAAGAGAGGAAGTCAAGGGCATAAAGCTAAGCTGTGGTACCTAGGTCTCTCTTTCCCCAAACCTGTGCCCCTTACCCCGTATAGTTTCATGCTCCCATGACTCCTCCAGACCCGAGGCATTGCCACCTGTCCTCAGAGAGCCAATTCAGTCAGAATGAGTTGTCTTGCTGTCCCACCAGGGACACAGAGGAGAGTGTCAGGGCTCAGCAGGCCAGGAGGCACTGAGGAAACCATCCCTGCGCTGGATGCTCCCCTTTCTGACATCCAGGGAATAAATTCAAGGGCACTCCAATGTAAGAGCTGGCAGAGGTCCGTGGACAAAGGGCTTTGGCTGCTGCCCCCTAAACCCTCTCACCCAAACGCAGTGCTAATTGCCGGGATCGCAAATTGAGAAGCTTTCAGGAAACAGGGCCCACTTCCCCACATCTTTACCGGGTGAGGCTTGTGTCTGATAGGCAGGGCCAGTCACAGTGCACTCCCAGAACACCACGTTCTCCTGCTTCCCTTATAGCTCAGTCACACAGAACAGAACTGGAGACCACGCAAAGGCAACAGATGGAGTCCTCTCTATTTCAGCCAAATGCTGTGACTCATTTAAACAAATCCCACAGTTTTCAGAAATCTAATAACTACCTCCTATTGAAAAATAAGAGAATAAACTCTTTAGAAGTAAACCATGCTAGTGATACATTAAAAAAAAAAAAAAAAAAAAAGGACCATGAAAACCTGTTCTGGTATCATCCCGAGACTGGATATAAACCAGGCTAGATTGAGATTCAGCTTGCCCTCTGTAAGAGACACCATGGAGGGATTTCAGGGAGGAAAATGGTATCAGGGGGAATCTGCTCCAGGCACTCCAGACCCTTGGGCTCTGTTTGCCAGCTCCAAACTTGGCTTCACCGTCAAGCTTTTTACCCAAGACACAAAGTCACAAGGTAGCACTGGAAGAGGTGTTACACTCAGAAGACCAACCTCCAAGAAACCTTGCTCTTATTAAAGATCTCTCTGGGATTCTGGTCATTCACACATCTCATGAGGCCTTGGAAAGAAAAGCAGAGCTGAGTCCATTGGAGACTCCATGCCTACGAGTGCAAGTAAGGACTTCCTGAACTTGCACAACCTTCAGGGAGAAGGCCTCATGTGTGATGTTTAGGCAGCGTTGGTGATTGCTACCTGCATTGCAGACTACCTTGTCTGTTCCTCCAATTTTTCTGGCCATATTTCCAGGCCACCTACCCTCTGGCTTCCTTTTTCTGGAGCCCAGAGCCCTCACTACCTACCTTCCTCTTGGAGAACCCACTCTCCTGTCTGCTCCCCTAAAGGGGTTTCTCTGATACAGCTTTGGTGTCTGCCATTGGCCACTGACTATATCACAAGGGCTAAAGGAAAAAGGACTGGAGCTTCTTGCCCTGCCTTGACCCAGTCTTGAATATGGGTCCTCATCTACTCCTTTGTCATTTCCTGTGGGCCATTCTGTCTCAGAGCCATGTTCAACAATCTCTGTCACTGGCTCCAAGGAGGGGCTTTGGGCTGTGACTACAGACTCCACTCAATTCTCAGGACTCCAGGCTCCCCTCCTCCATGCATGTCACATACAGTGGTCAAAGAATTTTCCTAACAAACCTCAGCAACCTTCAACAGTTCCTCTACCACCTTTAGGCTCAAGTCCAAATCCTGCCTACCATTCTAAACCCTCTTGCCTCTGGCCCTTATCACCCCACATAACCTGATGTCCAGAGATCCCTCAACCCAAACCTCCCCTCCAGCCACTACTGATAGTCAACACAGAACTGTAAGTTCTAGGTGCTGCAATAAGGCAGGTAAAAGGAATAAAGGGTATACAAACTGGAAAGGAAGAAATAAAATTGTATATATTTGCAGATGGCATTCTCAAAGAATCTACCAAAAAAAAAAAAAAATCACAGAACTTGTGTTCAGGAAGGTGGCCAGATACAAAATAAACACACAAAAATAAATCACATTTCTATATAGTAACAATGAACATGAAGAAATCAAAAGCAGGAGTGCCTGGCTGGCTCAATCAGTAGAGCATGTGACTCTTGATCTTGGGGTCATAAATTCAAGCCCCATGTTGGGCACAGAGCTTACATAAAAACAAAAATCAAAACTAAACACACATTACCACTTATATTCACTCTAAAGAAAAGGTGTACGTTTAAAACACATATATAGGATCTATATGTAAAAAATTACAAAATGTTGATGAAAGAATTCAAAGATCTAAATAAATGGAAAGGCATAGTATGCTCATGAACTAGAAGACTCAACACTGACCTATAGCTTTAATGCAATTCCTATTAAAATCCCAGGAAGGTTTTTATGGACAAACACAAATTTATTCTAAAATTTATATGGAAAAGCATGGGCTCTAGAACACTAAAATAAACTTGTCAAAGAAGTGCAAGGAATTAACCTACCCAATATAAAGCCTTACTATATAGCTGCAGTAATCAAGAGTGTGATATTGGTAGAAGTAAAGACACACAAATCAATAGTATAGAATAGAGGATTCAGAAATAGATCTACATAAATTTGTTCAACTGATTTTTTACAAAGTTGCACAAAACTCAATGGAGGAAGGATAGCCTTTTCAACAATGGGGTTGGAGCAATTGGACGTCCATAGACAAGTAAGCAAGCAAGCAAGACAGACAGAAAGAAAGAAAAGGAGGAAGGGAAGAAGGCAGGAAGGAAGAAAAAAGGGGGGAGGGAGGAATGAACAAATGAAGGGGAGAAAGAGAAGGAAGGAAAGAAGGGAAGGAAGGGAGGGATGGAAGGAAGGGAAGGAGGGGATAACAGGCTTATATGTCAGGAAAATCTTCAGGATTTAGGCTAGGCAAAGAGTTCTCAGACTTGATACTATAAGTATGATCCATTATAGGAAAAACTGATAAAAAGTTTTGCTTTGTTAGAGCCCGTGTGAAGAGAATTAAAAAAAAAAAAAAAAAACAAGATACAGAGTAGAAGAAAAGTATTTCAAATCACATAAGTCAGTAAAGGACTAGTATCCAGGATATATAAAGAACTCTCAAAACTCAACAGAAGAAAAGAATTAATTAGAAAACAGGTAAAAGAGGGGCATCTGGGTGGCTCAGTGGGTTAAGCATCTGACTTCGGCTCAGTGCATGATCTCACGGTTCATGGGTTCAAGCCCCACATCGGGCTCTGTGCTGACAGCTAGCTCAGAGCCTGGAGCCTCCTTCAGATTCTGTATCTCCCTCTCTCTCTCTCTGACCCTCCCCTGCTTAGGCTCTCTCTCTCTCTCTCTCTCAGAAATAAATTTTTAAAGAAAATTTTTAATAAAAAAAAAGAAAACAGGCAAAAGAGGGGTGCCTGGGGGGCTAGTTGGTTGAGCATCTGACTTTGGCTCAGGTCATCATCCTGCAGTTTCTGAGTTTGAGCCCCACATCGGGCTCATTGCTGTTAGCACAGAGGCCACTTCGGATCCTCCATCCCCCTCTCTCTGTCCCTCCCGCTCTTGCACTCTCTCAAAAATAAGTAAACATTAAAAAAAAAGAGGGGTGCCTGGGTGACTCAATGGCTCAATCAGTTGAGCATCCGACTTCGGCTCAGGCCATGATCACACAATTCGTGGGTTCAAGCTCCGCGTCGAGCTCTGTGCTGACAGCTCAGCGCCTGGAGTTTGCTTTGGACTCTGTGTCTCCCACTCCCTCTGCCTCTCCCCCACCCATGCTCTGTGTGTGTGTGTCTCTCTCTCAAAAATTAATAAAACACTAAAAAAATTTTTAATAAAAAAAACAAGAAGAAATGGGCAAAAGATCTGAATAGGCTATATACCAAAGAGGATACACAAACAGCAAATAAGCACATGAAAAGATGTCCAGCATCACTATCCACTAGGGAAATGCAAATTAAAACCACAATGAATATCAGAACAACTAAAATTAAAAATAATTCTGATGCCATATGCTGGCGATGATGCAAAGAAACTAGATCATTCATACATTGTTGGTGGAAATGTAAGTGGTACAGCTACTCTGAAAAATAGTTTGGCAGTTTCTTTATAAACTAAGCATGCAACCACCACATGACCGAGCAATTGCACTCCTGGGCATTTATCCCACAGAAATGAAGACTTACATTCCCATAAAAACCTGTGCAGGAATGTTCATAAAAGCTTTATTTGTAATACACCAAAACTGGAGTCAGGCCAGACGTCCTTCAACAGTGAATGGTTTGAATAAGCTGTGGTATACACAGACCATGAAATACTACTCAGCAATAAAAAGGAATGAACTATTAATAGGAATAACTTGGGTTAATCTCTAGGGAATTATGCTGAGTGAAAAAAGCCAACTCCAAAAGGTTACATACTGTGTGATTCTGCTTATGTAACATTTTTGAAATGGCAAATCTTTGTAAATGAGGACAGATTGGTGGTTGCCAAGGATTAGTGATGGAGTGAAGGAAAGAGGTGGGAAGGAGGTGGATATAGTGCTAAAAGGACAACGCCAGAGAACCTTCTGGCTGGAACTGTTCAGAATCTTGACTGTGGTACTTGAGGCTCAATCTACACAGGTGATAAAATGGTACACAATTTAATAAGCTCACACACATACGTACAAGGAAAACTAGGGGAATCTGAACAGGATTGGTGTGGATTGTAGGAATGTCAATATTTTGGTTGTGATACTCTAGTGTAGTTTTGCAAAACATTACCACTAGGAGACACTAGGGAAACTGTGAAGGGCTGTCTCTGTATTACTTCTGACCAGCACATGTGAATCTACAATAACCTTAATTCTTTTTTTTTTTTTTACAGTTTATTGTCAAGTTGGTTTCCATACAACACCCAGTGCTCATCCCCACAAGTGCCCTCCTCCATGCCCATCTCCCCACCTCGCCCCCACACCCATCAGTCCTCAGTTTGTTCTTAGCACCCAAGAGTCTGTCATGGTTTGCCTCTCTCCCTCTCCCCCACTCTTTCACCCCTTCTTCTCCCCCACGGTCCTCCATTAAGTTCCTCCTAATCCTCCTATACATGCAAACATATGGTATCTGTCCTTCTCTGCCTGACTTATTTTGCTCAGCATAACACCCTCAAGTTCCATCCATGTTGCTACACATGGCCAGATTTCATTCTTTCNCCTAGAAATAAATAAAACATTAAAAAATTTTTTTTAAATAAATAAAATAAAAAAATAAAAAAATAAAAAAATTCTAGAAAAAGAGCAGTTCTTAAAGGAGGTAAAATATTCTCAGATAAACAAAAGCCGAAAAAATTGTTGATAGCAAATTGCCCTACAAGAAATAAAAAAGATCAGTTATACTTCAAAAAAGCTGGGTTGAGGGGTTGGAAAGCAATAATAAAGGAAGTTCCTCAGGCAGACAGCAAGTGACACCATGCAGTAATTTGAATCTACACAAAAAAATAAAGAGTGCTGGTGCAGGTAATTATGTAGGTAAGTATAAAAGAAAGTATAATTGCATACTTCTCTTTTGTTCTCTTAACTGATTAAAAGGCAATTACATAAACTCAGTAAGTCTGTGTGTGTGTGTGTGTGTGTGTGTGTGTTGAGCTTATCACATATAGAAATGTAGCATGTTTGACAAAAAGAGCACAAAGCAGGTGGGTGGGAACAAAGCTATATTGAAATAAGGAAATGACATCAGATAGTAACTTGAATTCACAGGAAAAAATGAGGAGAATCAGAAATGGTAAA
This sequence comes from Crocuta crocuta, assembly GCF_008692635.1. Lineage (NCBI taxonomy): Eukaryota > Metazoa > Chordata > Mammalia > Carnivora > Hyaenidae > Crocuta > Crocuta crocuta. Next base: position 6,601,935 of record NW_027532172.1, on the reverse strand, counting down.
TAGCAAGATTTATATAACAAACTCCACAAATATATACTTGCTCTCCTTTTGTCTCTCAGCTTCTTTAAAACATCTTATTTAGGCTATATATAACATTATATAACATTTTTTATAGAGTAATAACCATTAAAATTATAACAGTGTTTGTAACACATAGATATAATATGTATAACAATAATAGCACACAAAACAGGGGAGGAAATAATGGGACTATACATGAGTAGGGTTTAAATTTCAGTGGAATTAAGTTAGCATAAATCTGGGGCGCCTGGGTGGCTCAGTCGGTTAAGCGTCCAACTTCAGCTCAGGTCATGATCTTGCGGTTAGTGGGTCTGAGCCCCACATTGGGCTCTCTGCTGAGGGCTCAGAGCCTGGAGCCTGCTTCAGATTCTATGTCTCCCTCTCTCTCCACCCCTCCCCCACTCATGCTCTGTTTCTCTCTGTCTCAATAATAAATATGGTGCGCCTGGGTGGCTCAGTTGATTAAGCGTCTGACTTCAGCTCAGGTCATGATCTCACAGTTCGTGGGTTCAAGCCCCACATTGGGCTCTGTGCTGATAGCTAGCTCAGAGCCTGGAACCTGTCTTCTGTATCTTCCTCTCTCTCTCTCTGACCCTCCCCTGCTCAAGCTGTCTCTATCCCTCTCTAAAAAGTAAATTAAAAATTAAAAAAAAAGAAAAAGAAATAAAATAAAAACATTAAAATTTTTTTTAAAAAAGTTAGCATAAATCTGAAGTAGATTCTGACAGACTAAGATGAATAATGTAAACTTTTTAATTATTTTTTTAAGTTTATTTATCATTATTTATTTCGAGAGAGAGAGCCCTAGTGGGGGAGGGGCAGAGAGAGAGGGAGAGAGAGAATTCCAAGCAGGCTCCATGCTGTCAGCACAGAGTCTAATACGGGGCTTGATCTCACAGAGCATGAGATTATGACCTGAGCCAAAATCAAGAGTCGGATGCTTGGATATTGTAACCTTAGAGTGACCGCTAGGCAAATAATTTTAAAATATAGAAAAATATCATCACAGGAATTAAAATATTACGCTGGAGAAAGTGTCCATTGAATACAAAAGAAGGCAGTAAATGAGAAAGAGAGGAATAAAAAAGCATGAGACAAACAGAAAACAAAAAGCAAACTGGCAGATGTAAATCCAACCATATCAATAACATTATTTAAATAAAAATTGATTAAAGAATCTAACCAAAAGGTAGAGATTCTCAGACTGTATTAAAAAATCCAACTAAATCCTATATAAAAGACACATTTTAGATTCAAAGGTACAAATAATTTGAAAATTTTTAAAAATTGGTTAAATCTTTTATTTATTTTTGAGAGAGAGAGAGAGACAGAGAGTGAGAGAGACAGTATCCGAAGCAGGCTCCAGGCTCTGAGCTGTCAGCACAGAGCCCAATATGGGGCTTGAACCCAAGAACGATGAGATCATGACCTAAGCCAAAGTTGGATGCTTAAACAACTGAGCCAACCAAACAGTGCTCCAGTTTGAAATTTTTTTATGGGAAAAGATGAAAAGATTACCATACAAACAGCAACCATAAGAGACTATACTAATATCAGAGAAAATAGACTTTAGAACAAAAAGTTACTGAAGATAAAGATTGATAAAAAGGTCAATCCATTAGAAAGATTAAAATTATATATAATCATTATAACTATTTATAATCAATATATAATATATATAATTATATAAAATTGTAAATAAATAAATATATACCTAACAACGAAGCACCAAAATACATGAAGCAAAAACTGACAGAATTAAAGGGAGAAATAGAAAATTGAATAATAGGGGCACCTGGGTGGCTCAGTCAGTTGAGCATCCGACTTTGGCTCAGGTCATGATCTCACAGTTTATGGGTTCAAGCTGCATGTAGAGCTCTATGCTCACAGCTCAGAGCCTGGAGCCTGCTTCAGATTCTGTGTCTCCCTCTCTCTCTGCCCCTCCCCCCCCAAAAAGAAATAAAAATGTTTTAAAAAAAAGAAAATTCAACAACAATAATTGAAGACTTCAATACCAATGCTTACTAATAACGGACAGAACAACTTGGTAAAAGATCAACAAGAAAATACAGGACTTGAACAACACTATAAAGCAACTCAATCTAACAAACATCTATCAAACACTCCACCCAACAACAGCAGAATGCATATTCTTCTCAAGTGCACATTGAACATTCTACAGGTTAGACCATAGGCGAGTCCATAAAACAAGTCTCAATAAATTCAAAAGAACTGAAATGATACAAAGTTTGTTTTCTGAAAATAATATAATTCAGCTAGAAATCAATACTAGAAAGAAATTGGGGGAATTCACAAGTAGCTGTAAATTAAACAACACTTTCCTAAATACAGGCATACTTCATTTCATTGCACTTCACAGGTATTGCCTTTTTTTAAAAAAAACAAATTGAAGGTTTGTAGCAACCTCGCATTGGCACAATTCTATTGGCACAATTTTTGCAAAGCCTTTGCTCACACTGCGCCTCTGTGTCACATTTTGGTAATTCTTGCAATATTTCAAATTTTTCATTATTACATTTGTTATGGTGATCTGTGACCTCTGATGTTACAATTGTAATTGTTTTGAGACTCCACAATCTGTGCCCATATAGGATGGCAAACTTACTTGATAAGCGTACGTGGGGTTTTTTTTAAGTTTTTTTTTAAATTTTTAAGTTTTATTTACTTTTAAGTTTATTTATTTGAGAGAGAGAGGGACTGGCATGCACGGCACAAGTGGGGGAGGGGCAGAGAAAAGGAATCCCAAGCAGGCTCGCCATTGTTAGTACAGAGCTGGATGTGGGGGGCCGTAAAATCATGACCTGAGCAGAAGTCAAGAGTGGGACGCTCAATCAACTGAGCCACCCAGGTGCTCCAGATAAGTGTGTGTGTTCTGACTGCTCCTCTATCTTTCTTCCTCTCCTATGGATAAGGATGCCAAGAAAATGCAATAGAAAAAATAGAGAAAAAAAGAGTCTTTTCAATAAATGGTGCTGTGACAACCTAATATCCACATGCAAAAAATGAAGTTTTACTCCTAGATTACACCATACTTAAAAATTAACTCATATGGATCATTGACCTAAATCTGAGTATTAAAACTATGAAACTCTTAGAGGAAAACATGAGTAAATCTTTGTGACTTTGGGTTGGGCAATAGTTTCTCAGATATGAAACCAAAAGCACAAACAACAACAAAAAAGGTAAACTGGACTATATCAAAATTAAAATGTTTGGGGGCACCTGGGTGGCTCAGTCGGTTAAGCATCCGACTTCGGCTCCGGTCATGATCTCACAGTTTGTGGGTTTGAGGCCTGAATCGGGCTCTGTGATGACAGCTAGCTCAGAGTCTGGAGACTATTTCAGATTCTGTGTCTCCCTCTCTCTTTGATCCTCACCTGTTCACGCTGTCTCTCTTTCTCAGAAATAAATAAAACATTTTAAAAAATTAAAATGTTTGTACTGCAAATGTATCATTTACAAGGTAAAAAGACAAACCACAGAATAGGAGAAAACATTTGGAAATCAATTATCTGATGAAAGTTTACTATCTAGAAAAGGTAAAGAACTTTTACAACTCAACAATAAAAAGGCAACTCAATTACAAAAAGAGGCAAAGAATCTGAATAGATGTTTCTCTAGAGAAAATCCAGAAATAGACAATAAGCACATGAAGGTATGGTCAAATCATGAGGGAAATGCAAATCAAAACTGCAGTGGACACCGCTTCACACTTAATAGGATGGCTAAAAGAAAAAAGAAAGATAATGACAAGTGTTGACAAGGATGTGGGAAAAAATGAAACCATCGTTCATTGCTGGTTCATTTACACATGTAAAATGGTTCATTTACACATGTAAAATGGTGCATTTTTTTGGGAAAACAGTCCAGTTCTTCATGTGAAATGCAGAGTTATCATATGACCCAGCAATTTTACTTCTAGGAATATGTCCAAATGAAATTAAAACCTGTCTACAGAAAAACTTGTACTCAAATATTCATAGTAGAATTATTTATAAGAGCCAAAGTCAAAAAATAGAAATGACCAAAATGTCCATGGACTGAGGAATAAAATGTCATTCATCCATACAATAGAACATTACTGGGCAATAAAAAGGAATGAACTCTATGACATGAATAAACCTTGAAAACATGCTAAGCGAAAGAAACCAGACATACACAAAAATATTACATGGTTCCACTGCATGAAATGTTCACAACAGACAAATTGACAGAGACAGATAATAGATTAGTGGTTGCCTAAGTCCAGGACAGGGAGGAGGGTGGAGAATAAGAGTGGCTGCTAATAGATTGGAGGTTTCTTTTTGGTGTGATGAAAATATTGTAAACTTGGATGGTAGCTTTTGTAGACTGCACAACTCTGTACTAAACACCAGGGAATGATACACTTTAAATGGGTGAATGTTATGGTATGTGAATTATATCTCAAAAAAAAAGTTTAAAAATACTATCTGGACCTGTACTCTCAGATATCCAATACCCATTTCCAAACTGTAAGCTTGTACTTCTGTGCTAATATACTAAGAATTCATAAAATTAAAAAATAAAAAGTGGTATGAATATATATAAAAAACCTTGGCTGATGAAACGGTTAATGATTTCAATGCCTTTTGTTCCTGGGAGTCAAAACAGTAACACCATCACCCCCAGCAGCTACCATGTTCTCAGCTCACTCTGTGTGCCAGCCTCTCTCTGCACATAATCAACCTCNGAAGGAGGAGAAGGAGAAGAAGGAAAAGGAGTCAAAGGAGGAGAAGGAAAAGGAGGAAGAGGAAGAGGACAAGAAGGTGGAGCAGGAGGAAGAGAAAAAGGAGGAACAGGAGGGGAGGAGAGGAAGAAGGAGGAGAAGGAGGAAGAGAAGGAGGAGGAAGAGAAGNAAGGAGGAGGAGGAGGAGGAAGAGGGGGAGGAGGAGGAGGAAGAGGGGGAGGAGGAGGAGGAAGAGAAGGAGGAATTATCCAAGGTGAAAGCAGCGTCCCAGCTATCCGACTGACTGCTGAAGACCCTGGCTAACCCTCAATTTCCATCCCCTCCTGTCTTGGCCAGCTTCCTCTGGTGGTGCAGACCTTGCAGAATTTTGTGTCCCCATTTTTCATTAACCCTCAGCAGGGGAAAAGGGGCTAAGCCTAACTTTGTGTCCCCTCCTAGGCAGCGCACTCTTCCCCAGAGCACTGGATTTCTGGAGTAGTTGCTACTTTATTATTGTGACCTACTATTTTTACTGTAATGGCCCTGGGGCACTCAGGGTCCACAAGTGTTGTTTGATGATTAAATTTTTGTTAATACAGAAAATAAAACTGAGCTACTAAAAAAAGTATGTGCATAAGTACACAGTAGATTCATGGATGTGCATGTGGGAAGATCTTAGAAATATGCATAGAAAAGTAATAATGCAAGGAAAGATGGGGGAAAATAGAAGTTCTACTCAATGACTGAATTGTTTAAATATCCACATCAATAATATGCTTATGTCTTGGTGTGTAATTTTTAAAAATTCCACAGGCAGTTGGCTGGCTCAGTCAGAAGAGCATGGGACTCAATCTCGAGGGTCATAAATTCAAGCCCCACACTGAGTGTAGAAATTACTTAATAAATAGGGGCGCCTGGGTGGCTTAGTCGTTTAAGCGTCCGACTTTCGCTTAGGTCATGATCTCGCGGTTCGTGGGTTTGAGCCCCGTGTCGGGCTCTGTGCTGACTGCCAGCTCAGAGCCTGGAGCCTATTTCAGAGTCTGTATCTCCCTCTCTCTGACCCTCCCCTGCTCACGCTGTCTCTCTCTCTCTCTCCTAGAAATAAATAAAAAAATTAAAAAAAAAAGAAAGTACTTAATAAATAAATTAAAACATTTAAAAATTCCCAGAGGGTCTCATCAATATAGTTAAAATTCAAAAGTGCCTGAACAGGGGCACCTGGATGGCTCAGTTGGTTAAGCATCCGACTTTGGCTCAGGTCATGATCTCACGGTTCATGGGTTTGAGCCCCCGCGTTGGGCTCTGTGCTGACAGCCAGCTCGGAGCCTGGAGCCTGTTTCAGATTCTGTATCTCCCTCTCTCTCTGACCCTTGCCTGCTCAGGCGCTCTCTCGCTCTCTCTCTCTCTCTCAGAAATAAATTTTTAGGGGCGCCTGGGTGGCTTAGTCGGTTAAGCGTCCGACTTTCACTTAGGTCATGATCTCGCGGTTCGTGGGTTCGAGCCCCGCGTCGGGCTCTGTGCTGACTGCTAGCTCAAAGCCTGGAGCCTGTTTCAGAGTCTGTGACTCCCTCTCTCTCTGACCCTCCCCTGCTCACGCGGTCTCTCTGTCTCTCCTAGAAATAAATAAAAAATATTAAATAAATAAATAAATAAATTTTTAAAATTTTTAAAAAATTAAAAAATTAAAAAGTGCCTGAACGTATCAGANGCATCAGGCTCTGTGCTGACAGCTCAGAGCCTGGAACCTGCTTTGGATTCTGTGTCTCCCTCTCTCTCTGCCCCTCCTCCGCTCGCACTCTGTCTCTCTCTTTCAAAAATGAATAAACATTAAACATTAAAAACAAAAAAAAAACAATGCCAAGAAAAGAGCATGGGAACAAAGACAAAAAACAAGCCTCAATGGCAGTAAGAGTCCTGCTCAGGCAAGATCACTGAGAAGCACATGGTGTAGCAAGACCCATAGTGGGGTGGGCACCACCTCCAAGCAACACTCCTTCCCAAAGTCACTGTTAAGTGTCCATCATCATTTGTGGGGCTCCCATTAGGCCCCTCCCTGCTGGGTATTCAGTAGCCCAGGGTACCTCTGTGATCTAGTCTGGGATGAGAACATAGTAAACTTTCTCCCTTGTCATAGTAAGCAATAGTGCAGTTAGCACTGTGATCAAGGATGTCATGGTCATCTGAGGGAAGCCACCACGTGCAAGCTTTCCTGCTCCCACTCCCTAATTCACCTCCAGTATCTCCCCCCACCCCATGATTCCCCTCCCTTGGCAAATTTAGCCAGACCAGTTCATCCACACACTGTTCAACTGCTCCCACTAGCCTCATAGCCCTAGGAACCCCAGGCCTGCATTTGGGAAGAGGCTCTGTTCCCAAACAAAAGACTGAGATCTTTTGTGGACACCAAAGAACATCATAAACATTCCCGTCTTTAAAAAAATACTTTATGACAGATTAATTTCATTGTGGTATGGGCTCAGGTTTTCCCAAAAAAAGAGGTCCTAAAAACCCAACGTTAAGTACCATCCAGTCAAAGGGAGAGGAGAGTGGGGAGGTGTGGTACTGTGTGTAGGAGGTGGCTAGGGGTCCCCATATGGACGTGTCCACTGGAAAGTGGATGACCTGAGCTGGAGAGGGTTCAGGGAGCTGTCAGCAGGCAGCACCTGTCATGCAGAAGCCCTGGGCGGGCTCCATGAGAGCGAGAAGAAACATGGCTCAGGGCTGAGTCCTGGGGACCTCAGGGAGGCAGCACAAATGGTGTCGCAGAGGAGACCAGAGGAGACAGAAACCAAGGAGGGAGTTTGCAGAAGAGGAGTGTGATGAGAAGTCCACAGGGAGGTTAGGCAACTAAGACAGGAAAATGTCCACCGGGGGCACCTGGCTGGCTCAATCAGAAGAGCATGAGACGCTTGACCTCAAGGTTATGAGTTCTAGCCCCATGCTGGGTGCAGAGATTACTTAAATAAAAACTTTAAAATTAAAAAAAGAAAGAAAACATCCACTGAATTGGACCATTAGCTTGTCCCTGGAGCCCCAGAAGGAATCAAGGTGTCTGGGTGTGTGTGTGTGTGTGTGTGTGTGTGTGTGTGTGTGTGTGTGTGTATGTATACGTGTGCAGACAAGCAGCCATCATCTGAGGTGGTTCTGGCCAACTCCCTACAATGTGGAAGAGGTTGAGGATGCCAGAGAAGTTTTGCTGCTCCTTTGGTGGGTTTGGTGAGCCCTTCCTCACCTAGACTGTGGGATCCACTCAGGGCGACGACTGCATTTCCTCTGTCAACTCAGTGAATGCACAGACCCTGCTCCACAGTGGGACTAAGAAGTGCTTATTGAATGAACACACTGAACAAAAATAAACAGTGAACAAAGATGCTGGACAAAGAAAGAACACCCTCAAACAATGAGTCTGCATCTTTGGGGATGAAAGCCTTCCCTGGGGATAAAGCAGGTCTTTGAAGAAATTAATTTGCTGGGGGCAACAGCGGCACCCCACTCTACCCAGGGGCAGGGAGGATGCCAAGCAGACTGCTCCTCGCATCAGATGTCCGATATTTTCACTGGACACATGAAAGTGTCCTTATCCCAAAGTGGCCAGGGTGATCCACCAAGCAGAGGCCAGGACTGGGAAGCCTAGATCCCTCCTCCTGGTCCTCCAGAGCCTTGCTATGGGGTTCTTGGAAAGAACCTCTCTAGCTAAGTCTTTCCATCCCCCACCAGTGTTCCTGACCCTCTGTTGGCCAGAGCTACACAGAGGGAAAATCGCTGTATAAGCAAAATCAATTACTACTAATTACTATCAACAACTATCTTTTCAAGAGCCATGTTTGCCTTTATCTGAACATCTTGTTTTTTCCTGAGCTACCAGTAGTGACTAAGGAAAATGAAGCCCATTTCAGGGCCCATGTTCCCTGAAAACCTTGCCAGGAGTTTTAGCCTTGATTACTTCTGGGGTCACTGCCCCTCCATCTCACAGGCCTGGGAGGCCCAGAATGAAGTGCTCACAAGGGAGTACCAGGAACCAAAGATGCTTTCCAAAGGGCAAAGCTTCTAGTTTCTTTCTTCATGCTTCTGAAAACAGGTTCTCAGCACCACCAGGCAGACCCGGAGCAGTAAGCCAGGGTCTTTGTAACTGAAAGGGAGCAGTGTCACCCCCAAGAGTCCCCACCAGGCTCTCCAACATGAGGACAGGGAAGACATTTTCTCTTTCCTCACTCCACACTCAGGGCTGTGGAGGTTTTTACCATTTAGAAAAGGAGATGGTTGTGTGACACCTGTCCCTGGAGCCCTAGATGGGTTTCCTAGGGCTCTTCACACCTGACTGAGTGCCTAGGTAGGGAGAATGCAGAAGCTCTGTGCCTGTATTCTCAGGCCCTGTGTTTTTACAGCCCAGGCAAGCCAAGGTATATGCCATGGTGGCCAAGGAGGTGCCAAGTACCAATGAGAGCAGGGACCCTTGTGTGGGCTCTACCATATACGCTGGCAGGGCAGGGGAGTTAGGGGAAGGATAGAGGCCAGTGTGGCAGAGGTGGTCTGTCAAGAGCACCCAGAGCAAGCTGCCCTGCTTCCATAGGCTCGGCCCGCATCACAGGCCCAAAAGCATCCTGGCAGGAAACCCCTCTTCCCCTGGCAGTCAGCACTAAGCACTAGCATTTGTAAAAATGCTTTCAGTACATGAGGGAAGCAGGGATGGATGCTTGGCCCCTGGGAAAGCCCTACTCCAGTCCACTGGCTTCTGAGCCTGCTCCGTGTGTCACAGCTTGCCTCTAGAGCCCTGGGCCTAGATAAATACATATCCCAGAGTCACACTGGTTTCTCTGCCCTGGGTGCCCACTGGCAGATCACCACTCCAGACCATCAGCCTGAGACCTGGAGCTCCCTCCCTCCTGGCCTCTTCCCAATCCCCAAAACCTTCCAAGGGAACCCTGTCCCTCACCACTGTCCAAACTTCCTGGAGTTTCATGAACACAAATGAGGATTAAGAGGCAAAATGACATTCTTTCCAATGCAAGCGGGTGTTTTCTGTGGCTCTGGTGGCCTGGACTGAACCCCTGGGCTGAAAACCTCTGGGATGGGCCAGCCCTTTCAAGGGAACTCTCCAGCTTCAGGCCCAAATTATGTGTTTTAGCAGCTATATGTGAAGATGAGAAAGATGGACCAGCGTGGTTCCTCTGAGCCCCCCAGGCATCCCCATATTCAATCAGAGCTCCCAGAGGGCAGGGACCAAACCCTTAATCAAGTTTAATTCAAATATATTCTGTAGTAGGAAACAGGGATGGGAATCTACCTGTTCACCTTTATATCTTCAGGGCTGGGCAGGCACCAGGCAACCAGCTGGTATTTAATACCAGGCCTCATGCTGCGTGCTCTCATTTCCAGCATTTCATTTGATAAAAACTTGTTAAATTCAATATACTTGACTTGCCCTCTTGCAACCCCGGTTATCACCTCAATTTTTAACTCTTCCTCATCTCTTTCTCAGTGTACTTGTAGAAACCAGTGGCATTAATATTAATGCATTTGCACGTTAGGTGCTCCTTTATTTCCCCAGCCTAGACTTGAATACTCAGCTGCCTACCTAATACCTCACTTGGGTGTCTCTAAAACACAACTTCTCCAGGAACGAACTCTGATCCTAGGCCCCATTCAGTTGCCCCCAGTGTGCACCACATGCTCAGGCCAGAACTCAGGGGTCTTCCTGACTTCTCTCTTTCTCTAACTTGTCAAAGCGAGGCGTTCAGGACCCCGCTGGCTCTACATTCAGTATATATTCAGAAGCTGAGTGCTTTTTAGCACTTTCTCCCTCTCCCTACTCCCTGCCATCCCCTCATCCTGGTCCAGTGACCATCCTCCCACATCTGACCAGTGTCCAAACCCCTCACTAGCACCCTGCCTCTACCCTTGCCTCTCAGGTTTGGCATACATAGCAAAATGTGCATTTACCATCTTGTTTCAGCATCCTATAGGAAATTAACCCAGAGATACCCTGGGAAAAATACAAAATATCCCATAAGATACACTGGGAAATCATCCCATCAATACATTACCCCATAGATACACCAGTAAAAATACAAAATGACATATACACCAGGTTGCTCAATGTGATGGCTACTTGTAAGAGCAAAGTCTGGCCACAGGCTGATATCCACGGATCAGCTATGGCACACCCATGTGATAGAGCACTGTGCAGATGCAAAAAAAAGAAAGAAAAGAAAAAAGAAATAAAGAAAAGAAAAGAAAAAGAAAAAAAGAAACTAATCAGGAGGATTTCTCCATTCTGCTATGGAGTGATCTTCAGAATATATTATGTAGGGGGAAAAAACCTCAGAACAGGGTTCAGAATTGGCCAGATAGGTATACATATATATGTGTGTGTATATATACATATGCGTGTATATATATGTGTGTGTGTGTGTGTGTATATATATATATGGGGGGTTAAGTAAATGTATATTTTCCTTATATTTTCAAAAGGGAATGGAAAAAAAACTGATAAAGGTGAATTCTTATCAGAGAAGGAAGAAAATAATGTGGAAGGGAACAAGATAGAACTAGACTTCTCTAGGTACATTTCATTTATTTGAAATCACATAAAAGTTTTATATAATTTTAAGAAAATTAAATTAGAAAGAAAAAAGTATAGCTGATGGCATTGTTGTCCTCAGTGGATTTCTGCTCTGTGCCATGTGACTTTGCAGTTCGACCCACTAAGGGTGAAGTCTATTTTTCCAGAATGTGGCAGACTCTATTTTCCAAAAATGGTCTCCATAAGATTTCTAGTCCCACAGGCTCTTACAGAAACTGGACATTCCCAATCGAGAGCTGGAGCCCATATCTCCTCCTCTCAAAACTGGATAGGACTTTAGCACCATCTCAATGAAGAGAAATGGCAGAAATAATAAATGTCTTTTGAGACTAGGTCATAAAAGGTAGTACAGTCTCCAGGTGGCTTTCTCTCTCTCTCTCTCTCTCTCTCTCTCAGAACAACCCTGAAACCCAAAAACCATGTTGAGAGGGAACAACCTAGCCCATGTGGAGAAGCACTGAGGCTCCCAGCTACTAGCAAGAATCAACTGTAAGACTGTAAGTGAGGAGGATAATTCAGATGATTCCAGTCCCCAGACTGTGAGTCTTCCACTTGAAGCTCCAGACACTGTAGAGCAGAAATAAGCCATCCTGTGTGCCCTGCCTGAATTCCTGACCCGTAGAATCTGTAACAAAATAGTGGTTGGTTGATGCCACTAAGCTTTAGGGTAATTTCTTATACAGCCATAGTAACTACAAGACCACCCCTTAAATTTGGGCTGAAATACGAATTGCTTTGGGGGCATCTGGATTGCCTGGTCAACTCTTGGTTTTGGCTCAGGTCATGATCGAATCAGGTCATGATCGAAAGAATCCTGGGTTCGAGCTCCACATCAGGATCTGCACTATCAGTGCAGCCTGCTTGGGATTCTCTCTCTCTCTCAAAATAAAGAAAACTTTTAAAAAAAATGAGTTGCTTTGACTAAAATAATGTTAGCAGATGTGTCTTTTCAAGCAGAGGTCTGAAGTGTGTGTGTGTGTGTGTGTGTGTGTGTGGTTAGGCATGCCCTCCTGTGTGTCTGTCATCACCATGGGAAGAAAATGTGGGGCAGACCTGGACTTAACTGCAGCCCAGAGCCCAGCCTAGTTCAGTGAAGTCTAGCCAGCATGCAACGGCATGAATGAGAATTAAACATTGCTGTTTGAAAAAAAAAAAATTGCTGTTTGAAGCCACTGAGTTTTAGCTGATGTACTGTGCAGTATGATCATGGCAACAGATAAGTGATCAAAAAGCAATGCCTACAAATTGAACACAAACTGGAAAAAAAAAAAAAAGAGCTTAATTACATATCTTCTTAATGACATAACCTCACCGAGAAGAGTCATTTCAACTAAGTCTAAAGCACAGAACTTGGACTATACATCCTTGGAAAGAGATAAACTAAGAACAAAAGAAACCACAAGAAAATCTTAAATTATGTTCCCTAGTATTATTGTTAGTTAAAATACCTATATTATTATTTTGAAATAAATACACATATATACATTACATATACGTGTGTATGTATATATAAAATATTCCATATATACGCAATGTTTGTTTGGATTCTGATTTGAACAAAACAACCCTAAAAAGCCATTTATGAGATACTCAAGTAAAACTGAACATGGATTCAGTATTAAGTTATATTAAGAAATTATAGTTAATTTTGTTGGCTGTGATAATGTCATTGGATTAAAATAAAAACAGCTTTTAACTAGAGGTACATCCTAAAGTATTTATGAGTGAAATGATATGTTTGTATTTTGGTTGAAAATACTCCAGAGGCACCTGGATGGCTAAGTCTGTTAAGTATCCAACTTTGGCTCAGGAAATGATCTCGTGGTTCCTGAGTTTGAGCCCTGCATAGGGCTCTCTGTTGTCAATGCAGAGCCTGCTTCAGATTCTCTCTCTGCCCCTCCCCCATACTCTCTCATGCATGTGCACTTTCTCTCTCACTTCCTCTCAAAAATAGATAAAAACAGGGGCGCCTGGGTGGCTTAGTGGGTTAAGCGTCCGACTTTCGCTTAGGTCATGATCTCACGGTTCGTGGGTTCGAGCCCCGCGTCGGGCTCTGTGCTGACTGCCAGCTCAGAGCCTGGAGCCTGTTTCAGTCTGTGACTCCCTCTCTCTCTGACCCTCCCCTGCTCACGCTGTCTCTCTCTCTCTCCTAGAAATAAATAAAACATTAAAAAAAAAATTAAAAAAATAAATAAATAAAAACATTAAAAAAAGAAAAAAGAAAATACTCCAGTCTAGAAAAGGGAATACTTTTGCACTGTTGGTAGGAATACAAACTGCTGCAGCCACTCTGTAAAATTATGTAGGTTCCTCAAAAAGTTAAAAATAGAGGGGCACCTGGGTGGTCCAGTCTGATAAGCTTCCAACTTCAGCTCAGGTCATGATCTCACAGCTTGTGAGTTCAAGCCCCATGTCAGGCTCTGTGCTGACAGTCCGGAGCCTGGAGCCTGCTTCCGATTCTGTGTCTCCCTCTTTCTCTGTCCTTCCCCCATTCACATTCACTCTCACTCTCAAAAATAAATAAATATTTTAAAAAAATTTTTAATTAAAAATAGAAGTACCCTACAACCCAGAAACTGCACTACTAAGTATTTACTTAAAGAATAAAAAAATGTTGGGGTCCCTGGGTGGCTCAGTTGGTTAGGCATCCAACTTCAGCTCAGGTCGTAATGTTGCTGTTTGTGAGTTCAAGCCCCACGTCGGGCTCTGTGCTGACAGCCCAGAGCTTAGAGCCTACTTCAAATTCTGTGTCTTCCTCTCTCTCTGCCCTTCCCCTATTCATGCTCTGTCTGTCTGTTTGTCTCTCTCTTTCTCTCAAAAATAAACATTAAGAAAAAAATTTTTAATTAAGGAGGAGCATCTAGGTGGCTCAGTCGGTTAAGCAGCTGACTTTGGCTCAGGTCATGATCTCACGATTTGGGAGTTCAAGCCCCGAATTAGGTTCTGTGCTGACAGCTCAGAGCCTGGAGCCTGCTTCAGATTCTATGTCTCCCTCTCTCTTTGCCCCCCTCTCTCTCTCTCTCTCTCAAAAATAAATAAACATTTTTAAAAAGGATACACAAATGCTAATTCAAAGAGGCACCTGCATCCCAATGTTTATAGCAACACTATCAACAATAGCCAAATAATGGAAAGAGCCCAAATGTCCATTGACTAATGAATGGATAAAGGAGATGTGGCATATATATACAATGGACTGTTACTCAGCAATCAAAAAGAATGAAATCTTTTTGTAACAACATGGATGGAATTACAGTCTATTATTCTAAGTGAAATAAGTCAATCAGAGAAAGACAAATATATGATTTCACTCACATGTGGAAGTCAAGAATTTAAGAAACAAAACAGATGAACACAGGGGAAGGGAAAAATAAGATAAAAACAGAAAGGGAGGCACACCATAAGAAAGTCTTAAATACAGACAACAAACTGAGGGTTGCTGGAGGGGAGGTAGGTAGGGGGATGGGTTAAATGGATGAGGGCATTAAGGAGGGCACTTGCTGGGATGAGCACTGGATGTTATATGTAAGTGATGAACCACTAAATTCTACTCCTAAAACCACTGGTACACTATATGTTAACTAACTCGGATTTAAATAAATGAAAAAGGAAGGAAGGAAGGGAAGGAACAGAAGAAAGGAAGAAGAGAGGGGGAGAGAGGGAGGGAGAGAGAGAGTGAGAAAGAAAAAGAAAGAAAGAAGAAAGAAAGAAAGAAAGATCCAGTCTAAGAAAGAAAGAAAGAAAGAAAGAAAGAAAGAAAGATCCAGTCTAAAAAAAAAAAAAGAAAAGAAAGCTGGAGAAATATAGATGAAACAAGACAGCAAAACATTGATCATTGTTGAAGCGGGTAATGGGTCACCAGAAAGGGGTTCACCATACCATCTTTTCTCCTTTTATGTGAGTTTGCAATATTCATCTGCAGAATGTTTACTGTCCCTGAGGACATCTACCCTAAAGAGCCAAAGGCCAGTGTACCCCAAAAAGAGGCCAGAATTACACGTCTGACCAGAGAAGAAGAGGCCCACAAAAGAGTTTCCTCTGCAGTGCACAGAGGCTTCCATGGCTAGAATGCAAGGGGTGGCTGCCTCTCCAAGCCAACTTGGCTCTACTGCTACCTTCAGCTGACATCACCTCAAACCAGAGCTGGCAAGGCTTTGGCCTGGAGGGTTCAACACTGGCCACTCAAAGTCAGATACAGGGATTTGGAAAGTGGGCACACAGGGCCAGAAGAAGGGGAGAGGTTCTCCGGGCAAGATTCCTAAAACAAGCATACTGTCTTAGTATTACCCTTATTTCAGGAGACAGAGTCAGGATCCAAAGGGTCTCACTAGGTTGGAAGGGATCTCCAAATACAACGAAAGAAGACATGCCAGGGATCCACGCAGGCCCCCACAGATTCACACTCGGGTTGCACAAGCCCAGGATGGAGGGGACCCGGTCTTCATGCTGAGATGCCCAGTGTGGGGTGTAGTGCCAGAGGGCACTCAGGAAGGTAGAGGATGGTGTTCTCAGACTGGCAAGTGAAGGTTAGTCATTCTTCAGACTGTGTCACTCAGTCCGAGTGACATACTGAGCCCTGACCTATGTGAACCTCCCTGTCTTCAGGACATTGACAGCCTTGGGCAGGACATCCCAGGCCGGCAAGGGTCTGAGAGTCACAATCCAGCCACAGGAGCTAGAGAAGTCAAGTATAGAGAATCCCAGAGTTGAGGAGGTAAGAGCATAGTGAGCTCCTGCTAAACCTGTGAGCAGATAAGCCAGCTGTGCCAGAGAGCAGGGCCAGGCCAAGAGACAGGGGGTGTAAGGAAGCCCATTTGAGACAAAAGAGAGAACTTTCCAACAGTGGAGTCACCTGCCTGGGAGGGACCAGAGGTCACTGATCACTGGGTGTTCACACCAAAGCAGAGCTCCTGCCTTCAGAGAACTTGGAAGCAGACATGTTGGCATCCACTAGGGGCTGGATTAGATGCTTGAAGTAAAAGGAAGGCAGAACAAACATATCACCCACTGAAGCTAAGCCATGCTCCTGAAGGAAGTGGCCTCACATGCCAGACCTTGAGGTTGGTGGAAACCTGGCCTAAGCCCACAGAACCCATGGGGCTGCAGGAGAAACTGCAGACACATCCATCTTCTCCCTCTACAAGTGAAGGAATCTGTACAACTGCCCCCTGGAGGGGGCAGACCAGGTGCCGGAGCACCTAGGGGACACGGAACAACACTTAGGAGGTAAGCGCCCATGCACGGCTGGAAACAGGGAGGCTGCATCAGGCGCCGCAGGCCCAGGTAGAAGCCTGGCTGACTGGCTGGCCAACCCAGTAGAAGGAAGCCAGTAGCTTTTCAAGAGTCCATGCCTATGCAAGGTGCCAGCCAGTCCCTCTTATAGCTTGATTGTGATTGTGAGGGCATCTCGTCCACCCCGAAAGATCTCTGGGGCATGGAGGAAGAGCAAACCTCTTCATTTAAATCTCTTTTAATTAGCCTAAAGGCTGCACGATATATCTATTTTCTCTCCACAGTGAGGCTGAGGAACAGCAGGAAGCATCACTCTTCCTCCTTACTTGTCTAACAAAAATAAGCTGTCAGAGATGGAGGGGACCTTGGAGTCATCTAGTTAAATCTCTCCTTTTACAGATAAAAACTAGTGAGGACCTACTATCTGTATGGCCAATTTGGGGCAATGTTGGGATTGATTACAACCTAAGTTTCTGACCCCCACCCAGGAGGCTTCCAGTATTCTCAATTCCCCACCCACCGTATGCTGTCCTTTGTTCAAATGTCCTATTTCCTGATCCTTTTCTCGTCCTCAAAGCCCTCCCCATCCTCTTGCTAAATTTTCCATCTTCTCAGAGCAGGAGGCAAGGAAGTGACGCGATTCTCCAGCTGTGCTCAGTGTATGGCATTTCAGTTTGCTAAAGTCAGCTAGCTGGCTGTTCTTCTAAATCTCTCATATTAGGCCTTTGGAGTTCCCAACAGAATAAGTTAATGTTGTGAATGTGTTTTGTAAGCTGTAAAATACCATACAAATATATGCTCTACTATTTTAGAATATGAAATAATCCAACCTCTTTTAATCATGTGCTCATTTATCTTACCTCTGTGAGACAAAGGAAAAGCAGGAGCAAACTCTAATTTAAGGAACTTTAGGGTAAAAATCTAAACAAGTGCCTCTTTCTCTCCACCAGATTAGAAGCTCCTTGAGGGTACAGCCCATTTTGTGCTCCTTCCTTCGTTCCTCACATTTCACCCAGGGCTAAGCATCCAGTAAATGTTCAGCATAGAGTTTCCTGGATTCATGGATAAAATTTCACTGTAAGGGGTGCCTGGCTGGCTCAGTTGGTAGAGCATGTGACTCTTAATCTCAGGGTTGTGAGTTCAAGCCCCATGTTGGGTGTGAAGCCTCCTTTAAAAAGTTTTTTTCACTTTATTTAAAAAAATTTTTTTTAATGTTTATTTATTTATTTTTGAAAGAGAGAGCATGCGTAGGAGAGGGGCAGAGAGAGAAGGAGACACAGAATCCAAAGCAGGTTCCGGGCTTCAAGCTGTCAGCACAGAGCATGACACGGGGACTTGTATTCACAAACCACGAGATCATGACCTGAGCCAAAGTTGGACATTTACTGAGCCACCCAGGTACCCCACATTTTTTCACTTCAAAATCCTTCTATTACTATGGTGCCTGGGAGGCTCAGTTGGTTAAGCATTTGACTCTTGATATCTGCTTGGGTCATAATCTCATGGTCATGAGATCAAGCCCTGTGTCCACCTCCTCACTGAGCATGGAGCCTGCTTAAGATTGTCTCTCTCTCTTTCCCTCTGCCTCTTCCCTGCTTGCACTCGCTCCCTCTCTCTCAAATAAATAAATAAATAAATAAAATCCTCATATTGCTAAGTAGAACTTAATTATAGAAACCTTCACAACTACTCCCATATACAAAAAGGGCAGGCGACCCATATTACCTACCTGCATGCACAAATGTATCAAATGTACAGGTGCGGCTATCAGGAAATTTCCTTACCCTCTTTTCTTCCAAAGCACCCAGATGCCTTACTGATTCTTCTAGCATCCTAGGAAAGGATAGCTCCCTCCCTGAGCCAATGGCACTAGAGAGCAACTCTGGGTCCAGGGGCAGTCCACTGGACTGGGTCCTGGAGATCACCTCTGGATGATCCTTGCCTGAGCTGCTGCTGAGGCTTTTGATCTCCTCAATAGCTGGCACCAAGACCCAGAAGCTAACCTTCCTACTTCCCCTCAGGGAAAATTCACCACACACTTCAGGGGCAGCCAGCCTGCTCAAACAGTTCTGGATTTGATCCCAGGGTGATCTAGAGTTCTCTAGATGCTCCTAATAGGCCTCCATGTGACCTTCTTACTAGAAAGAAGTGGAGGTACTAGGTAAGGGGTCTCTTCTAGAGCAAAGTTCTCTTAAGAAGCCTAGATGCCCATAAGAACAAAGAACACATGAGGAGATCAGAGCAGGGCTATGGCCAGCCTGGGGCTCAAGATACAGCACAGATGACAGCTTACTAGTTCCATCCCACAGGCACAGATGACCAGACCTAATGTATAAGACATATGAGCTGAGGGCATACCAGGGGGCAACAGATAGCCACCAGAGGCCCCATCTGCAGGAAGGGAACCTGAGACACCAGAATCCCATCTACTCTACCACAGGTGTGACCCCAGAGGCCATGGTCCCAATCATTCCCCAGCTATGACCAGCTTCCACCACAATGCTGATGAATGCAGAAAGAGAGGCCCTCAAGGCTGGAAAGGAGCCTAAGCAAGTCCTACCAATGCAGTATCAATGCCAGCGTGACATACCCCTGGCACGGAGAGGCCCAGGCAGGAGTCCCCGTATGGCTCGATTATCCATCAAGTCCCAGCTCACCAGGAGGGCCTCAAGTCCTAAACTGACACTTGGTCCTTGCTGTAGGCATGTAGGTCTCAGCTACCATTTCACCATTGTAAAAAGTGAGTCCCCAGGCAGGATGAGTAAGATCCAGACAGACGGGGCCTGTAGGAGCTGAATGGCCAGGCAAGTGGAGTGAAGAACAGGTGTGTGTAAAACACAAAGCAGGATGTCCATGGTGAAGCAGAAATCCATTAAGAGTAATTATAACCATTGTGACAGTTTTGCCAATCTACCTCCCAAGTCAGCCCCAACTTACTGCACATGGGAACAGATTTCCCCTCAAATAGTCCACACATAGCAGGGTCTGTCTCTCCCCACTTGCATCACTAACAGGAAGAAAGGGCACTATTGAGATGTACAGGACCTCTGAGAAGAGAAAGGATTTATTGAAGCCCAAGCCCTATATTCTAGCAGCCTACTACTTAAATATACAGTGAGGGCTTCCCACAGCTGGGCAAAAAGTCATGATCCATGGGCTCTGAAAGCTTTGCCCTCTTAAAATCAGACCAAACTTACTCAGAGAAAGAAGGACTTTAGAAAAGAGAACAGAAAAGTGACCCATTGCATCATTCTTTGGCTCCCAAACTAGTCCAAAGTCTGGCTCTACTTTCAGTGAACTCTTAGCCCCTTCACATCTAAAGACCTCAACAAACTCTTTTTTATTTTTATTTTTTTTTAATGTTTTTTATTTACTTCTAGGAGACAGAGAGAGAGACAACGTGAGCAGAGGAGGGTCAGAGAGAGAGGGAGTCACAGACTGAAACAGTCTCCAGGCTCTGAGCTGGCAGTCAGCACAGAGCCCGATGCGGGGCCCGAACCCACGAACCGCGAGATCATGACCTAAGTGAAAGTCGGACGCTTAACCGACTAAGCCACCCAGGTGCCCCAACAAACTCATTTTTAAAAAGCTAGAGGTGCCTAGGTGGCTCAGCTGGTTAACCATCCAACTTTAAATCAGGTCACGATCTCACAGTTCATGGGTTTGAACCCTGTGTCAGGCTCTATGCTGACAGTTCAGAGCCTGGAGCTTGCTTCAGATTCCGTGTCTCCCTCTCTCTCTGTCCCTCCACCACTCGCAATCTTTATCTCTCTGTCTCTCAAAAACAAATAAAAAATGTTAAACAAAAATTTTAAAGCTAGAATTTTGAGATACCTGGGTGGCTCAGTCAGTTGAATGTCTGACTCTTGATTTCAGCTCAGGTCATGATCCCAGGGTTGTGGGACTGAGCACTGCATCAGGCTCAGCACTTGGAGTCTGCTTAAGATTCTCTCTCCTTCTCCTTCTGCCCCTCTCCCCAGCTTGCACGTGCGCGCACACACACACACACACACACACTCTCTCTCTTTCTCTATCTCTCTCTAAAATAAAACTAAATTAAAATAAAAAGCTAGAATTTCTTGGCCAAAAGAATGAAATTAGAATCTGAATGGTTTCTAGATACAAATCCAGCTTACAGGATAAATATGGGAGAGAGGAATATCTCAAATGACACCACAGAGACACAATCAGCATAATCCAGAATGTGAGAAACAAAGGACAAATGACACAGTTCTCCAATCATCAATTGCAAGGGGGGAAAAAGGAAATGGCATCTACAGATTTAAAGAAACTCAAGAAATGTATCAAGCAAATGCAATGTGTAGATCCTGTTTAGATCACAATTTAAACAAACCAACTATAAAAATAAATTCTTAAGATAAGCAGAAAACCTGAACCCTGACTGGATATTTGCTGAGATTAAGAAAGGATTGTTAACAAGGTGTCTGACTGGCTCAGTTGGTAAGGCATATATCTCTTGATCTTGGGGTCATGAGACCAAGCCCCACAATGGGTGTAGAGATTACTTAAAAAAAATTAAAATTCAGGGGCACCTGGGTGGCTCCGTTGGTTAAGTGTCTGACTCTTGACTTCGGCTTGGGTCAATATCTCATGGTTCATGGGTTTAGGCTCCATGTCAGGCTTCGTGCTAACAGTGCAGAGCCTGCTGGAGATTCTCTCTCTCTCATTCTCTCTCAAAATAAATAAACTTTAAAAAAATAAAAACATTAAAATTCAAAAAAAAGAAGAAATAGTTATCCTGTTTGGATGTGATTATGGTGCTGTGGTAATGTTCATACAAAGCCCTTATTTCTTAGAAATAGACACTGAAATACAGATGATGAAATATTGAGATATCTGGAAGTTGCCTCCATGGGGTTGGCAGGTGAGGAAGACATAAACTTGACTAGCCATGAGTTGGTGATAACTGTGGCTGGGCAACAGGAACATGAGAGTTCATTAGCTTATTCTCTCAACTATATAATCTACATAAAAGTAGATTTGAAATTTTCCATAATAAAAAGTTTAAAAGAAAACAGATGGCTTTTCTTCCCCAACTTTTTTATTTTTTTTTTTTAGCAGCAATTTATTGGTCTTACTAATGCTAGGAAAAGCTACATTTTCAAAGCTGCTCCTTTCTCCCTGGCAAAAGACAAAAAGTGGTTGCCCCTTTGGGTGAAATTTTGACATCATCACCATTCAGATGTTAGGTCACTTTAGCATAATCCCTATAGCATGCCTTCATGAGAATCCAGCCCTGGGGCCACACATGATCTCTAAATGACAAAAGACTTTTTTTTTTTATGTTTTATTTATTTCTGAGAAAGAGAGAGACAGCGTGAGCAGGGGATGATCAGAGAGAGGGGGAGATACAGAATCCAAAACAGGCTCCAGGCTCTGAGCTAGTCAGCACAGAGCTCGATACGGGGCTCAAACTCACAAACCGTGAGATCATGCCCTGAGCTGAAGTCGGACAATTAACCGACTGAGCCCCCCAGGTGCCCCCTGTTATTTCTAAACCTGTCAATTATATCCTTTCATTTCATCCTTACAAATTAGTCCCAGATTTTCCTAGAGCCTGTTAGCTGATATAGTATAACAAGTCTGGTTAATCCCAGACCAGATATACTAATCCTGACAAACCCATTTATTTTTATTTTTATTTTCTTATTGAGATAGAATTATGACAAACCCATTCTGAGAAAGGAATTCAGGGTGTGGTTCTCAGAGCAGCCTCACTCACCTTCTGGCACACTGCCAGGTTCTGTGTGCCAGCTGCCTTTGATTAAAGATGTCTCTACAATATTTGAGCTGGAAGTGAGTGAGAGGCAACCTGGGCATTGATCACGGATTTTGAAGGGTAATGAGAGAAAGGTGTCTCACCTGGTTCGCCCCAGCTCTCCTCCACACTCCTGCCCTTGGCCCCATTCTCACTGTTCCAGGCTATGTAGACCACACTTCTCATGCTATGTCTCCTTCTCTCCATCTCTCATAACCCCACCATTTTTCCAGCATGCCTTGGGTTTCTCCTTTGAGGCTTGGCTCTGTCTCTCCACTCTTCTCACTTGACAACCCTTCTGTAAACACTGTTTATTTGGCATTTCTCAGACACTGAGCTGCTCAGACACTGAGCCTTCTCCGTCTGAGCTGCTCAGACTGAAGCTCCATGATTTGGCTCTTCGAGAGCTGTCTGACCAACCGGACTGTGAGGTGCTAGAGGACAGGGAAGTATCATATCCCCTTCCAGACCCTCCAAAAAGCCCAGAACAGTGCTTGCTCTTGATACTGATAAATATACCTTGGCTGTATTGACTGAAGATCAATTTGCAAATGTCAGAACATGTAAAGTCCACAGGGCTGGTAAAGATTAGACAGGTTGCCACTGGTTTATATGGCTCTTTTGTGCAATTTTTTGAAAAGGTGCTTACTGGGGTAGTGATAAAGTTTTGTCTTGGTCTGGTAGTGTGTCATGGGTGTATATATAGGTTAAATCCCATCAATTTGAACACGTCACTGTACATCAGGCATAAAAATAAGTGAATGAATGATAAGTGCCCCTTTCTCTATGAGAATACAGCCCATACCAGGACATACAGCTCAGAGAGTAGAGCCTGAGACAGAGCCTTCCCTGATTTGGTACTTCTTGAGAAAGGCACAAAATGTAACTGTACATGTGACCCTGAGACCAGAAACAGAGAGCCCCCTGCCCTGAGGGACTCTCCGATGCCCAAAATGCCATATCATCCAAACGGGCTAAGAGGCAGCACTGTGGGTGTGGCGGTGCTGCTACTTACGGGATTTGAGTCAGGCTCTTCTGTCATAAACGGTGGAGCTGCCACCTCACAGAGCCCAAGTCAGCTCAGCATGAGGAATGAAAAGGCTAATTCTGGGGTAGCAAGGGGTAATGCTGCAACAGGAAAGAGCCAGGAATCAACTCCCCCAGAACCTCAGTTCCATTCTCCTATGGGGTTAGCAAAATGATCTCCCCCTTATATGACCCTCCACCTATCTCTATGAGGCTTCCCACTGCCCCCAAATTCACAAGCTTGCTTGAAACTGTGCTGCTGCTGCTGCTGTTTCCTGAATACCCAGAAGCCCATGCCATGGGGCTTTTTCTTCATCAATGGGCCAATCTGTTCAGCCGCATCTCTGAACAGAACATGCTAAATTTGGCATCAGGTACCTGAGATGCTCTGGTGAAAAGTAGAAGCCATTCTACTGCTGAAGGAGAAACATACCATGGAGGCACCGCTCATCTCAGGTGCTGTAACAAGCTGACTATCAGCAGGAGCAGTATATCCTGTGTCCTAAGGGGCTAGTCTTGAGCTTTGATGACAAGTAGCCAGCTCACCCTGAGCTTGACAGTCATAGGACCTTAGCACCACAGGCCCATGTGTGAACCTTGCCCACAGCAAGGAGCAATATTATGTGACTGCTAAATTGAGAGGGAGCCCATGGTTCCCCAACCCACAGCAGTTTGTGGGTCTGCCCTATAGCAGAATGCATAGGGGTAGAAATGAAACACCAAAAAGGAATAGGAGGAGTAGACACCAGCCTCTTTTCTGTCCCTCTGAGCTGCCCAAATCTTTCCAAAATCTCATATGCTTGGCTCTGCAACATCAGATAAACTATAAGCAGAGTAGTCTGGTTACCAGAAGAGAAACGTCAAATTCCCCATATAGAGAACTACCAATAACAAGGTGTTTGTCCATTCATCTGGAGACGCTCTCTGTTGGACAGAGAGCTCTAAAGCCTGGGTGAGGCTCCCTCAAGCTAAAACTCAAACAGCAGCCCAACACGCAGCAAAATGGACAGTATTTGCAGTTCTAAAAACCGTATGCTAACCAACTGCATTACTGTAATAGCTAATGTAATATGGGCAAATTCCCCCTTTAAAAGGAATGCTCACAGGCTGGCCTGTCTGTGTCAGGTTTCAGGCTATTAAGAGCCTTTCATTACTATTAGTTGTCTACGAAATGACTTCTGAAGAAATAAACACATGAGAGACACAGTTGGGCAGCTGAAGGATCAAAAATTATGCTCCCTTACAGTTTATGTGTTCCCACGCAGAAAAGCCAAGGCAAAATTATCAGCAGACTCTCATGGAGCCAGAAGCGTGGCACCCTCCACCCCAGGGTTTTCTACTCCCTAGGCCCATTTGGTGTAAAGACAATGCCTTCCATTTTATCCTGTTGTCTCTTGGTAGTTTTCCTGAGTTTTCAGTCTACCAATCTATCATATATTGGCATTCCCTTCCACTGCATTCACTACCACTTGAGTGTTTTTGTAGGACTTCAGTTGGCATACATTTTAAACAATCTGGTTTCACAGTATTTGATCAGATATGTTCTGTTGAAAACATTCTATGTGGGTTTCGGTTTTTCCCTGGTTTGAGGTGGTAATCTAAAATCATAAGGCAACAGGAACGTATTTGGTGATAGATGATTCAATAGCATTTTTGCCTCACCCCAGAGTGTTTCACTAAACCTTGGTGAAAACACATGTCCCTGTTTGTATTTTGAGCCTAAATAAGTACTTTTTGGTGTCCGGTGGCATTTTTCCTTCCTCTAAAGATGATTATGGTCACTAAATGCCTGAGGAAAGCGCATGACCAAGTTCATGGTTCAACTATTTCCATATCTCTCTGTTTCTCGCAGTGACACTTATCTTCCCTGACAGCCACTCCCATTGTGCTCTTTCCTTGGCCCAACACAATGGACACATGCAGACACCAGCAGACAAGGAGGACGTTTTCCATCCCACTGCTCACCAGTGCGGAGGGACTATGCTGAGGTTACATAAGCCCCTCCTGAGCCCAGCGTTGGGGGGAAGCAAATTTGGGGTTCGTGACGGAGTCATAGTCTGCAGGCCCCGACTGACCCTGCGCTCACTCACCATCCTGCCTTAGCAAGACAGGGCGGCTTGAAAGGGAGGGCCACTTCCCGCGACCATCGGGCCAATCTGTCTGGGTTCAAAGTGTGGCTGCACGTCCGAACCTCGCTGTCCATACTACATCGCAGGGTCGCGGGCCCTGGCCCCGAACTCAGGCTGCAGCTCCCCGTCCCCCACCCCCACCCCGGACGCCGCGACGCGCGCTTACCTGCCGGGACCTGGCCCAGGACTTGGGCCCGGTGGTCCCGCGGTCGCCCTCGCCGCGCCAGCAGCGGGGAGCTGTCCGCCGCCAGCAGGTGCTGAAGGCGGCTTCCCTGCNNNNCGCAGCCGACACAGCGAGGTTGTGCTGCCTGGAGCCTAGCGGGAGTTAGCGGTAGCGTCCCACGTTGAACCAGGATGGAAGGGCACCTGCCACAAGGAGCGGCCCTGGGGGCGTCTGGCCGTGTCATGCCCTAGTGCCAATAGCACTTCCTGTCCCGGGAAACTTGGGGAGTAGGGGCTCTCCTTTGGGTAACCTCGGTTTTCAGCCAGCCAGCAGGGTTCTGAACAACAGGCCTCAGAGACGGGCCACCCAGTGTGGCCTCAAAGAATGTTTAGGAGTTAGAAAGACAAGTGAACAAGAATGTTCAGAGGTCACGGAAGACGGAGACAGGATGCTCAGCGATGGGGCGGGATTGTGAGGGTCTTGAAGGCCAGCTGGGGAGTGGAGACTTTATCCAGATGGCGATGGGAACTATCTGGGATTCAAGCCGAGGGCCTGGTCCCATGGGACAGGAGTCAGGAAGTGTCTCTGGGAAAGGTGAAGGGTGTGTCAGGACTGGCCTAAAGCCAGATGGAAGGCCTCCTCGGTAGACCTTGGGACAGTGACCTTGAGGATGGGAAAGAGGAGTTGATATTTCTCAGAGGCCTTGAGCTGTGGCTTCCAGAGACTGTCTAGATGAGAAGCTGCAGGCTGCCTCTGCATTAACTGAGAGCTGACCAAATTACTTTTCAGTGACCTCACTTTTACAGATTTCAGTATTTACACGCTACTCAAGATGCTCTGCTTCATGGCTTCTCACACAAACTTGTGCTTTCTCGAGGGTAAATATTTCCTAGAAGATACAGACTATATTCCAAACAACTCCTGACTCCATAAATCATGGCTGTGGAGAAGAACCTATTTAATTCTCCTAATGGTGAGGAATATCTCACATGGGATGTCAGCAGCTCTAACCCCACCTGGAATAATCTGAACACTATAGCCAGTGAACACTGATAGCCAGGCAGATGGACAGACCTTGGCTGGGCCTTCCCCATGCACTCTTAGTTGCCCTTCCCAGTCCTTAAGATGGAGCTTCCATGAAGCCTGGACTCCCTGACTGCCTGCCACTGACTGCCTGGAATGAGGAGGGCCTCTCTGCCTGTGTTATCATGGCCCTCACTGTGTTCCCGCCTGGTCTGATTCATCTTTATGAGTATCTGATGACTACATGTGTGTATCTAGGCTCCCCAAGAATCCACATCTCAGCTCTGCCACCTCCTAGGCGGAACTTTGCTAACTTAGGCTTGCACGCTTCCATTTCCTAGCCTGCAAAGTCATGATACTGGTAGCCTCTCAAACAGGGATTGTGAGGGTGAAATGGCTGATGGAGTTAAAACACAAAGTCAAGTGACTGGCATACATATAACTAACTTTATTAGTCGTTGTCTTGCTGGTGGGTGGTCTGGGATTTGAGGGGTTTGTGCTGCACCTTTTCTTCTGGGAAAGAACAACCATGATGGGCAGGCGAGTGACCTGACCTTGGCTCAACCCAGGCTCTTCTGCCTTCACAGACACTAATCAGTGTGATTTGTGCCATTTGGAAGTAGGAGAGAGAAGGATGTTTGTTTTCTATTTTTGTAGAAGCCAAAGGAGCTATGGCTTTCCAGATTTAAATCAACATGCCTCTGGTTCCAGTGGGGGTAATTAGCCCTACCCAGCCAGCAGGCCTAGGGAGTTGCCCTCCTCAGAGTGGATCCCTGGCTGTTAGCAGACCTCTAGGGTCTCTGCTGCCTTAGTGACAAAGGACACAGTACAGTGGACCCAGGAGGACCTGGAAGTGTGAGTTAGTGATGCCCCTACCTTGTATGCAAACTCTCAGTTCCACTTCCTCTTAAAGCATACCAAGAAACATGCCTGTTCTGTCCACATCCAACCCTGGCATTCAGCCTTGCTGGCTGTGGGATGGTGCTGGTCTCTGGTTGTCTGGATCTCTGATTCAGTCTCCCATTTTTATTCACTGTTCAGAACTTGTTTTCTTCCCCCTTGACCTAGAGCAGGGGATCCTCAACAGCAAGACTTTGTCTGACTTGTCCTATCCCCTGCGCTGGGCTTCAGCAGGGCCTCAGGGGCTAATGGTTGAGCCAGGTTCTCCATATAACTCTGAGCACTTCCCTCACCTGCACTTCCAAGGGGTTCACCAACCACCAGGCTTAAAAGCACCCCAGAAGGATCTTTGGCTGTAGCACTTGCATCACCACATTTAGGTTATTGACTTAACAAGTGACAGGAGGATGCTAAGGTTGGGTCTAGACTTTCTCCTGGTGGAGAGGTCATAGATGAGCTGGCTACACTCACCTAGGAAAATTCACTAGGCTTAACTTTGTGGCTAATGAACAGACAAATCTCTTGGTTTGTGCAAACCAGCTGTGTGGTGTGTCCAGTACCATTCCTTCCTGGATCCGGTTGCTGCCCAGCCAGGAACAGGATGCACCAAGAGGCGCTGAAGAAATTTCCCAGCCCCCTAAGCTTCACTTGCCAAAGGTATCTTCTTCCCACTTCAGTGTGACATGTGACACATGGCAGTCATTTTGGAGAAAGGCCAGATGGGAAAACAGTCATTTCTCATGCCAAAACAGAACTGATAGATGGATACACGTCCACGTTTTTCTTCGGTCTGTGCTCCCAAATGCTTCTGAAAGACTAGAGGGAAAAAGGAATCAGAAAAAAAATCCATCCATGTAGGAAAAGGCCCAGTCAGAGCCACCTCACTACTAGGATTTGTGGAAATGCTTAGTCATGGGAAGGCAAATCTTGGGAGAATGAAGAGATACACCTGGATGTCAGCTGGGCCACAGGCAAGGCAACATGCAGATGAGCCCCAGGAAGATGAAGAGGGGCAGAGTGCAGACTCTGAGGCTTCCCTGCTTCCCCACACAGTCCACTTCACCCCAGGCTGCTACTTTTAGTGTGGCAACCTCCACAGGGAGTCTCAGGATCCAAAGATGAAGATGCTGATGAGGATGAAGAAGAAAGCAAATTTTGCAGGTGAAAAGAGGAGGTAGAGAGTGTGGAGGTGGAAGAGAATGAGGAATGATAACTGGGGACAGTTCTGGATGATGGGATGCCATGGGCTTTGGATTATTCCAGAGAGGCTGGGAAAGCTGGCTCCTATCTCTGGAGCCGCTGGGCTCTGCACTTTTCTTTTTGTTGTGCTGCTGCTGCTGAGGCCTGTCTCCCCTCCCATTGAGAAGCAATTCAGGAACGTGGCTCCCTGTCCCCATTCCTCTTCTGGGTTGGAGAAACAGTATTGAAGAGGAAGGAAGGAAACCCAAAGAAACAGAGTTTCTCTACTGGCTGAGGCTTGTCAGCACCACTCACTACATGAGGAATAAGGCAGCTTCCCAAGCAAGCCTCAGGCTGGTATGAAGCTACAAACAAGAGACCTGCTCCTTGTCCTGCTCAGCAGCCCACCTAGGCTGGCCTGGACAACCTTGTTTGTGTACTAAAGTCTCCAGCTGGCCCATGGTCCTTGGTAGAGTAGGAAAAGGGAACAAAGCCGGAAGTTATAGAATTTGCTTGGCGTACTGACTGCAGAATTCCTTTCCTGTTGTAATGTGCAAATCTTTATTTGCATTATGTGAAAAAAGCCAGTAAAAAAATCATCAGAAATGTTTACCACCAGTCTAACCCCACCGCCCATGCATTGCTCCCAAGAAAGCTAATTAAGCCCCACTGCTATTATAGTTATGTGCTTCCAAAGGCTTGTTATGACAAGAAAAATAACGAAGACACAGTTTCTCCAAGTTCTAAGCGTCCAAGTCAAAACATGCTGCTTTCCTTGCCCTTCGGCACTCTCCCAGACAGGCCTCCAGGCTGGCTTTGCCTATCTCATTAACACATGCATGCACTCATCCCTCAGCCAGTGCACAAACAACTCCTTGGTGCCAGGTCCAGAGAAGGCTGTGGGACCTAACCCCAAGGAACTCAGTTGGTAGGAGAGAGATAGGCACACAAATAATTTCCCATAAATGATACAAAATGCTGCCTTGGTCCCTATTGCAATCCTTCCCACCAGGCTCCCAATTCCCAAGTAGTTCCTTCACCTACCTCTGTTCCATGGATAGGAAGGTGGGTGCAGGAGTGGGGAACAGGCCCAAGTGGAGAGTCATGCTTGTATGTCTTCTCCTAACCAGCCCACATGTCCTCCCACAGGTAACAGAGGTTCAGACATGGCTCAGATGGTGCAGGGGAATGGGCAGCTTGCTCAACCCCTCTATCAGACTCAGTTCCACATGTCTTTGGGGAAGTCTCTTATGTAGTACCCTATCTCCTGACCCCTGTGTGGCACTACTATGGCAAACCCAAGCACGTTACTGAGTATCACTCTTTACCACTAGGGACTTCAGCCTTCAGGACACAGCCACTCTCTCCACTGAGCTTCATCTTTGTCCTGATCAGAGTGGATTGTGATAGGGCTTTTCTGCCCTCTCAACTTTACAGAGTACTCAGAAAGCCTCCAGGAACCACCAAAAGAGTTCCTGCCTTCCAGGAAAGATGGACAGAATGAGGCAGGGTCTCTGATGGTGAAGCAAAAGCTTTGGGGCAAGTTAAAAGCTCCATAGTCCCTTAGGCCTCTGCCAGGATGGATTATTTCAATTTCATTAACTTTAAATTTCAGTTAAATTTGGTGCTTTTGAGCCCTAGGACAAGGATAGCACCATTCTAGGCTCCAAGGATACAGCAGAAACCAACAATGTTGAGCCTCCTCTACCCTCACTGAGCTTGCAGTCTCCAAATCTGATTTTTGTCTGGCTGTGCCTCAAAACAGGCCCTGAAACTGGAGGGCATCACTGCTGGCCCTCAGTGCAGGACCACTATCCAGCCCTATAGCAGTGGGTGTGGCCAAAGAACTGTGAGGACTGAAGTCACACTCGGGCATTAGGGTTGCCTGAGGAGAGTCCTCCCTGACTCCCCAGTTTTGGGAAGCAGCAGGTATCAGTTGGGCAACAACATCTGGGTTACCTCTGCTAGTTATGTATTAATAACTCTTCCAGCTGGGAGGCCTGGCATGGGCATTGCTTTCTGTGAAGGTGGTCTTTCTGACAGCTGACAGTGTAGACTGAGGAATTCCTAGTAAGCCTAGACAGAAGACATCGGCCATATGCCACCAAAAGAGCAGAAAGGACATGTGTTCAGCTGAGCTTCCCCCACCTTCCATCTTCGCTTACTCCAACCAAACCCACCCCCATGCCCTGATCTGCTCCAGGGATCTTCTTGAGGCTCCCAGGGTGGCTATGTCCCTCTCCTAGGCCTGCCAGGCCCAAGGCTTCACTGAGGATGCCGGACAGCCAGGAGTAAGCTGATAGGCTGTTTGGAGCCAGGGCAGGGCTTAAGAGGCACGTGGTTGCTGAGTCAGAGCCACTGGGGGTCACAATGGATGCCTCCTCAGCCTCTCATTTGCACGCTAATCACTGTATGGGACAGGAGAAAGCAGAGCTGCCCAACTCCTATCCCCCAAACACTTATACACCATGTGCTCCTCAAACAAGAGGAGGACTCCATCCCCCTCAGCATCCTCCAAGCCCAGCTCCTTGCCCAACCCAACCAGGCCCGTGTTCCCTGAGGGTGAGTTCACTTGGAGCTAGGCTGCCTAGGCTGCCACCACCTCCCAACAGGACCTCCCCACCCCTGCCTCACTAGCCAGTGCCTTTCTTCACCACCTTTCTCCCCTAAGGCCTTTTGCAACATAGGTGCTGAGGGAAGTAGGCAGTGAAGTGAGAAGTGATCCCCGGAAAATGAGGTGGCCTGGCCTACCTCCCAGCCATTTCCACAAGTCCCAAACTTGGGCTCTGCACTCTACAGGCTGAGGCTGTGACACCATGAGGAAAGAAGACTCCAACCCTAGGAGCCTTGGCCAGCTGCCAACTGGCTGTTCCCAGCTGTCCTAGTGTGTGCCCAGGGCTGTGGGGGCACTTTGCCTAAGGCATTCCCTGGGGCTTCACGGTGCTCCTATTCCAGGGTCACCCCAAAGAAAGTCAATCATCTCCTGTTCCATCTCTGCTTCTAATGTCAAGTGGCAAGTGGAGGACACCCAGCCATGCCCTCCTTCCATTCAGGACCTTCTCAGAAGCCATTGTACTTCAGGTATGTGCTCAGGAGCTCTGAGGATGGAAGAAGGGGTGACTTGGGAAGCATCCATTGAGCGCTGAGCCCTACTGTGTGCAGGCACTGCACACAAAAGCTAAGGCAAGGTAGTGCACAAAGAAAGCGTACTTTTTGGTTCCTGCCTACCTACATTTGAATTCAAGGTTTGCTGGGCGGGGGCCCCAGGAGACCATCCGGAAGCCTGGGCCCCAGATTCGCCCTTTCTATTCCCTGCCAGATTCCCTTTCCAAAGGAGAGCGGCAAGGGCGAAAGACAGGCTTTGGACCCGGGCTACACTCGTCCCAGTGCCTTCAGGGTCTGTGCAGCCGTGGCTAAGCGAAAAAAGACGGACCGGTTGTACCCCCTGTCCGGCGCTTCCCTTCTGGCCTGGGCCCTGTCCACAACCCCGCTCTGCCGTGCCCTCCGATAGGCCTTAGTCCACTCTGGGACCGCCTCAGCTCCGTTCTAGGCGGGGTGCCGCCGGGTGCCCCTCGGGAGTCCCGCCCACAGCGGGCCAGGCCTGGCTGCGCGCCCACCGCTGCCAGGCTTACCCCGGCCTCTGGCGCCACCTGGCGGGAGCCCTCGGGCACTGTCCGCCTCTTGGGCTCAGAGCGGCTGGCGATGGACTCTGCCAGGATCAATGGAGAGGATGGAGGGCCCTGGAAGCCACAATGAAGGTTGATGGCTGCCCTCATCACGGCCCCTGAACCCACCTGGGGCACCGTCCTGGCCACACAGAACCTTCCAAACGGACCAACTTCGCTCCACCCCAACTGAGACTTCAAAGTCATCTTCACCAAAGCTGGCGACAGTAGAGCTAGTGAAAGCCCCAGTGGCCAAGTCTCATGCTGTCCTCACCTCTGGCTGCACAAAGGTGACCCACCACATCCCCAGATGGGAACTCCCACTTTAAATGTCTTGCCCTATCTTCTCTGGGTCTTCTATTGGGTCCCCATAAGGGAAATGGTACCCAGTATCCCCCCAGTGGGATGCTCTACAATATGAACAAAATTTTACAATCAGAAAAAAAACTTTAAGTGTTTGAACCTGTGTTAAACCTGCCTTGCACTAGCCACAGGACCTGGATGCTTGTCCTCTCTGGGCCTCCATCACTTTGCCTCATGTTAGTGATCCAGAAGGGAGGCAAAGCAGGAAAAGAGTTAAAGTCATTAGTCTACTGGTATTATTAAGATATAGTAATCTATAGAAAGGAGTAAACCTCACCCTCAAAAGACTGATGCCAGTGTGAGGCCTTTCATGCTTTGGAGGAGTGAGGGAAGGGCCTCTCCCAGGAGCTTGTTTAGCCTGGGAACAAGTGGAGGCCAGGCTGGGGGCTACAATAGGATGAGTCATGTGGAGTCTTCCCACCAATGGGTATTCTAGAGGGCTGGGCTACCCAGAGGCTCCTAGACACCCCAGTATTTCCCGGCCAACAGCCTTGGGCCAGTCCTTTACATCAGGAGAGAATGCAGATTTTTCTACCTTAGATTCTGTCTCTTCTACAGGCATACCTGCTTGGAGTGGCTCTTTATCCTAATTCCCAGGTGTCTCAGAACCCTTTGGAGATCAGCGTTGTCCCCCACCTTACAGATAAGGAAGCCAGGCCAGAGGGATCCCAGGAACTTGCCCTGGATCAGAGGCAGATGGGAAGGTAGATTCTTGTGGGTCTGTCCCCTCCCCAACTGTGTCCATTCCTTCCTACCCCTTTCCTCCACTACCCTCTCTCCAGTTCAGAAGACCTGAGTACAGTCCCACACCTACCAAGAAGTTATAGAGACTTTGCAGGAGTGCTGGGGAGCAGGGGTCTGACAGTCCAAATATATTTCCAGAGTTGCACAACAAGAGGCCACAGGCCGTTGTGGCTTCTCTTCTTCCTGACCCTGCTGACCTTACCATTCTCTGCTGAAACCAGGGATCCCTTTGCTTGAGTTCAGAGCAGTGAGTCCACTTATAACCCAGTGGCCTCAGGTTAAAAATTAAACAGAACTTCCTGAGGCCAAGAGAGCAAGGGCAGGGTTATTTCCTGGGCCCCTGCTGCTAGGACTAGGGTGGGGGAAGTATGTGTCCCTGAACCAGGGACAGCCTTTTCTGGCACGTATCAGTGTGGTATATTCCACAAGTAGTTGTTGGAACTCAGCTCCATCTACAATGAGACTAGTTTCAGCTCCAAGTCTTGAAGATTATGAAAAGCAACCTGGGGCCTATAGGCGGATATGGTGAGGAACCCATTGTGGGGGGGAAGGGAAGCAAGCCCAGAAGAGGTACCAGCTGTTCTGTGACCAATGGCCCCTGATCCTGCCACTGGACACAGCTGCTGTGTCCCCTGCTTCCCACACTCTGGGCGGTGTCCCAGGACAACTTATCCTGGGCACTGAGTAATGCTAAGCCTACCCAGCTGGTCTGTCTATCCCAGGCAGGGCACATAGGGGCAGGCCCCCAGAATCTGTGGGCCCCACCAGTGCATAACAGTCTGGCCAGAAACCATTCTCCCCTTCTCCCCTCTATTTTTTTTTTTTAAATGTTTTATTTATTTCTGAGAGAGAGAGAGAGACAGTATGAGCAGGGGAGGGTCAGAGAGAGAGGGAGATACAGAATCAGAAACAGTCTCCAGGCTCTGAGCTAGCTGTCAGCACAGAGCCCGACGTGGGGCTTGAACCCACGAGCCATGCGATCATGACCTGAGCTGAAGTCGGACGCTTAACCAACTGAGCCACCCAAGGTGCCCCTCCCCTTCTCCCCTCTAAAAAGCCAAGGCCGGGGGCACCTGGGTGGCTCAGTTGGTTAAGCGACTGCTCACGCTGTCTCTCTCTTAAAAATAAATAAAACATTAAAATTTTTTTTTTTAAAAAGCCAAGGCCAGACCTGCCTTGAGACTACCTGGGAGACTGGACAGCCTCAAGCCGACAAGACATGGGGCAGAAGGTAGGGTGGCACTGCAGGAGGCTTACCCACTCAGGGCAGACAGCCTATGGCAGGCAGGACCTTTCCCACCATCCTGCTAGATGAGGAAATGGCAGCTCTGCTGGCTCAGGCATTAGAAGAGCTAAGGAGGGCTCATGTGTTAGCAGAGCTTTGGGGCACACACTCACCCCTCCCAGGGGCACAAAAATGGTAAGGCTATGGAGGGTGTCAGGTCAGCTGCTCAAAGACCAGCTCCAAGTCCTCTGAATGGGCCTGTCTGGGTCCCCTCTTCCCTGTCACATAGACATCAGTCCCACACCCCATTCACATCCTAGAACACCGTAGGGGCCAGGGAAATAGATGCTTGGAGGCAATGGCGTTGTAATAAAGACACTTTTATTTAGTTTGATATGTTTCTATACAGAATGCAGAAAACACATCTTAAAATCATATAGAAGGAAATAAAAACATGTCAGTGGTTGGTGAACACTTGAATGAGAGATTGGCTCTCTGTCTCAGAGTCCAACGGCCATCGCCAGCCTGGCGCTCAGGGGAGGAGGCTGCCTGCAAGGGCATTGTTGCTGTTGTTATTCTGTTCACTGCCCCATCGCCTCCAGTTGCTATGGCAACAGGCCATTCTGGGCCAGCCACGTCTCTTCGTGGCAGTGGCCGATGGTGGGGTTGCTAGGGGCAACGGAGCTGTTTGGAAGGCCTTTCAAAGCCCTCACCTGGAACACTGGGAATTGTTTATTTTTTGACGAGGTCATCAAAAATAATCTCACCAGATCAGACCCCACTTGTGCTCCTGACTCTGGGCAGTGGGGAAACTCCGGCTTGGATCAAGGCTCGGAGGCACAAGACCCAGTCACCAGAGGTCCACTGAGCCCTCATCCACAGGCTCCCCCAAGAGGGGCACTGCTCACTTGAGTACCCCCACCAGGGGCTGGGCAGGGGAGAGAGAGTGGGCCCTGTGGGAAAAGGTGCAGAGGGAACGCCCTCTTGAGAAGGGCAGGCTGGAGACCCCTCCTCTCTGACCAGCCCTCCCCTCCTGAAGCAGAACACACAAATCCTCTGCAAAATTGTCGATATGGCTTAGAAGTGGCTGCTCGGTTTGCAAAGGGAGCCTGGGTCCACCCACAAGCCTTCCATCTTGGAAGGGATACATTATTGCAAAAGGCATTCCTCCCTAAAAGGTACCCAAAATAACTCTTAGACATCAAGAAAAGTCATGCTCAAAATGGTTTCTTCCAAAGGAGGAGAATCAAAGCAGAGTGGGCACCCCTGAGTCATGGGACAGAGATGCAGACGGATGGACGGACGTTCTGCTAAAAAAGGCAAAAGAAGCCCAGTGTAATTCCGGAATTTAAACTGTTACGAAAAGGGGAAAAAATCAAAATGAGCAAAGCCGTCAGTTCCATGGAATCAACACTAAGAGCTTGTACAAACTGCTGTAAGCATCACCATTTTTAATCTTTTTTTTAATAAAACAATTTGAGGCTGTATAAAAACTTTAGTAAAAAATTAGCTTTGAGAGCCCACAGATTTTTACTATGAACTATTGCTGGCACTCCTCCCCAGCCACCAGACCTTTCCCAGCCCAAGGCCTGGGACTGGAGTGCCAGAGAAGAGGGGTGGGGTGGGTCAGGGTGGGGCTGTGGACTGTTGGGACAAAGCGGCCAAGGTCAAGTGAGGAAAGAGCATCACATGACATAAAAATATTGCATCTTCACCAAAATGTCCCCCACTGAGTGTTTCAAAAACCGTGATATTCCTTTTAGGAGGGGAAAAAACACACAGAAGAAGGGTAAAAGAAAATAGGTTGATGTGGTCGAGTCCCTCGACCTCCCCAGCCACCCCCCCACGAGCAGCTGGCCCACCCTGGAGCACCTAGGTTGGGGGCCACGGCCACCACTGCCTCTTAGGAGTCCTCTTTCCATGGAAATGAAGACCCCTTGGTGGGGGGCCACTGGCGTGCATGGGGTGGGGGTGTGGACATCCACGGCCAGGAGGCCCCTCTGGCTTCCAGCCCCTGGCAACAGTGGGAGAGCAAGCCCAGCACCAGGACCCTGACCCCAGAGCCAGGGCCGGGAGGCCCCCCAGTCAGGCTCTGGGGTATCAGAGCAACCAAGTTTACATAGTGTGAAAAAATAGGATTCCTTTGATAAAAAATACTGTCCCTTGGTCTTCTCTAAGTTTGAAACACCCTGGGAGCTTATTTTTAGCAAAGCAATTTCCCATACCCACCCAAAAATTATACATACAAGTTTAGGTAAACAGCAGATTAAATGTAAAAACTTAACCTTAACTTCTGAAAGTCCTTTGAATTTAATCTTTAGCTACTGTTTTCCATGTTACATCCTGCAGCTAGACACACGTGAATAGAAAAAACAGTACAGTTAGTGTTAAAGGCAAAACGCAGAGAGCCGGGAAGCTGCCCGGCACTGCCTGCGAGTTCATTCACGGCTCTGCTCCATCTACCTCTACTCCAAACAGTGCTTTCAGAGCCAGCCATCAAAACCGCAGCGAAGAATTTTCTATGAACAAACAAAAAGCTGTTAGGCAAAAAAATAAAAGTAAAAATGTCCCCAAAGTCTCTCCAGCTGCTTTGGGGTTTAGGAGGACCAGAGAGGGCGGGCTTGTCCAGGCCTCGCGTGTGTCAGTGTGTGCTAGGTCAGGTGTCGGCTCCCAGTGGGTGATGGTCTGCAGGCCACCGGTCTCCACAGACAACACCATGTTGTCTCCAGGGCCCTGCCCTACCCCTGCCTCCACCCAGGCGCTTGTGGGTTAAGGGGGCACGTAGGGAGGGGGCGACCGGTATGGGGTCATGTTCTTGGGACGAGAGCCCTTGCCCTCCATGGGGGCCGTGAAGGGTGGGGGGGGCTGGTAAGGAGGTGCATTGGGATCCTCATCCCGCAGGGGCGTGTACTCTCCCACGGTGTCCTGGTTCAGAGGAGTGGTCTCGGGCACGCTCTGGTTGGGGTACTCAGGAGGAGGGAGAGGGGCTTTCTCCTCCTGCAGGATAAGTGGCATGCTGGAGGAGGGTGGGGGCTTGGAGTCATCCAGCTCATCTGCAAAGATGATAGGCACCCCCTTCTTGATGAAGGTGGCCTGGTCCTCGAGGGTGAGCTTGCCCTTCCGCTTCTTGCGATAGCAGATCATGGCAATGATGCCAGCGATGAGCAGGATGGCTGCAACCACCACGGCTGGAATGACCGTGTGCAGGTAAACGTCATCCTCACTGCTCTTCTCGGGGTCCCTATCCGGCACCTCTGTAGGTGGTGCCTCTGAGGGCACCCTCTTGGGTGGTGCCAGAGGGATAAACTGTAGATGCCGGCAGCTGCCAGAGCCTGTCACAGCAATGCTCATGGCCTTGAAGTCAGGCTCCAAGGCATTGGAGAAGGCAGCCCGAGGTTTGCCATCATCTTCAGCAATCCTCCGGCTCAGCCCCATGATCCGCTCCTTGGGGCAGGGCTCCAGAGGCAGTGTGTTGTTGGTCCACTCTACCACGATGGAGCCCCGGGTGATATTCTGCAGAGTGATGGTGCTGCAGTTGCGGTCCCCAAAGGCAAAGGCTAGCTTCTTCACCAGGGCGATCTTCTTGTGAATGTCATTCACCACTGGTGCTGGGTCGCCCACAAACTTGGCCTTGAACCGCGCAGGAGCCCTGTCCCCTTGCGGGCGCTTGTGGACATGAATCTCAAAAGCATCCACAGCTGACAGGCCCCCTTTATCTGTGGCATGCATAAAGTACTCATGCTTGCCCACATGGCTGCTGTCAGGCAGGCCGTACATGAGCTGGCTGTTGCTGTTGAACTGCACCCAAGACTTCTCACCTACCAGCTGCTGCTCCCGAAGCTTCAGAGTCAGCTTCAGCTTATCAGTGGTGGTGTCCTCGTTGTCATAGAAGGTGTCTGATGGGATCTTCACCTCAAAGTAGGTGCCAACCCAGGCATCCACCCTGTCGATATGGTTCTTGAGCTCTGGCCGCTGGTTGGGTTCTGCTCCGCGGGGAACCCCACTCGTGGTGGTGCGGATACGAGTAGGTGGGGAGGCAGTTTCCAATCTGGTTATGGGAGCTTTGGTGGTGACCCGCGGCACCGGGCGGGGTGTCCGTGGCTTTTTGGTAGGCCTTCGAGTTGTGGTGGTTGAGGAGTCAGTAGAAGGCGTGGCTGGTTTTGGTGTGGATACTCGTGGCTTCTTGGTGGTAGTCGTGGGAGGGGTGGCAACCGCCGTGAGCTCCACATAGCCAGGAATGGTCATCGTTGGGCGGATCTGTCCAGGAACTGTGGTGCCAGCTTCTGACACCCGAGTAGGCTGGATGGGGCCTAGGGTTGGGGTCTGAATAATGGCGCCTCGAGTCCGAATGGTGACTGTGGGCTTTCCGGGAACAGGATCTCTGACTGGAGGAGCTATGGTCTCTGTTGGAGGAGCAATGGCTGGAGATGTGGGGGTAGGCACAATCCTGGATGGGGGCTCCTGGATGGCCGTGGTTGGAGGCCCAATGGCAGTGACAGGTGTCGGTGTGGCATGGATCTGCCTTCGGATGCGTTTAGGAAGAGGGGGCTTCTTGTTGGCTATATGCCAACCCACCACAGGGTAGCCAAGCCGGGCAGACATAGTGCCCTCTCTGGCAGGGGCCTCCACACCACGAATATCAGGCACATTGTTCTGATTCAGGGAGCAGCCCAGCTTCCAAGAGAGCAAGGCCCCATTCTCTACCACCTTTTTCGCATTTCCTGGGCCAGCCATGAAGGCTGACATATCAAACAGTCTATTATTCACCACCGGTACCAACTTCATGTTGTGAATTTCCACTTCTGAGAAGCTCCGCATCCTGTGCAGGAGGTCAATCCTCTGCTTTGGGGTCATCTTGGTGAGGTCAGCGTCCAGAATTACCGTCAAAACAGTCACAGGCTCATCAGCAGTACAGGCAGAGGACACCACCTCGGCAGGGTCTGGTGATGCCGCCCGCACGGACTGCGGCTCACTGTGGTCTTCAGGGTAGACCTCGATAGAGAACACGCTGGAGGTCTGGGGAACATGGCTCCCGTTGGCTCCCAGCCGTGCAGTGCTCACTGAAATATAATGCACGCCTTTATCGGTGTCAAGAGGGAGGCCCTCCAGGGTGTGGCTCTGCGGGTCCCAGTGCAGCCAGGATGGCAAGGCCTCCTTCCCTGCTGTTGACACCTAAAAGAGACACCAGCATGAGTTAAGTGGTACTGTCAGTGAATAACCCGACAATGATCACAATAGTTCATCACTGGCCCAGCCTGAATTGTGTTGACAGGCTTAAGGTAGAATTGAGAATTTCTGCTGGGGGGACCAACTCCTCTTCTGGAGCTCTCATTCACCTGTCACAAAAGACTGGGGCTGCCAGACAGACTAGCTTGGAATGCAAATGATTTGCCTAAGGCCACACTGTGGGGAGACAACAGTGGTGACACTCAAACACACGTCTCATCCCAGAGAGCGGATGCCATGGAACTCAAGAACATTGCAGGTTTTTACAACAGGATATGCCCTGCTACCTACTTGACCACGTGGCCTGCAGAATCAACAGTCCTTTCCAAC
This sequence comes from Crocuta crocuta, assembly GCF_008692635.1. Lineage (NCBI taxonomy): Eukaryota > Metazoa > Chordata > Mammalia > Carnivora > Hyaenidae > Crocuta > Crocuta crocuta. The sequence continues at coordinate 6,561,639 of NW_027532172.1, read as the reverse complement.
CTCATCTCAGCCTTCTCCCTGCCCTCTGCAGACATCACAATTCTGCTCAGGGTGGAAATGCATGTGGGCCTGGGTGCAAGAGACAACTCAATGACCCCAGATGCCTCACTTTACAACCATGTCAGTGGGATGTGTATTCAAGTACAGTGGGGCACATTTGGGTAGCAAATACAGTTAGCTGTATCTAACTTTTTTTTTTTTTTTTTAAGTAGGCTTCATGCCCAGCACAGAGCCCAACGAGGGGCCCAAACTCATGATTCTGAAATCAAGACCTGAGCTTGAGAACAAGAGGTGGGACGCTTAACTGACTGAGCCACCCTGGTGCCCCTGTACATACTGTCTCATAATTTAACCCTGATTTTCAAAACCCAAAAAAATTGCAACACCCAGGATCAGCTACTAGAAAACAATTATTCTAGAAGAGTGTTTATCAAAGATTCCAAGGAGCTCTGGTCTAAGGGAGAGTTCTATAGTCAACTTAAGTTTGGGAAATCTATAGAACGCACGTCTGCCCTTGGAAAGCCCATGCACAGAGGCAGGCCTGAGGAGCTTACCCCTTTATTCCACCCAACAGCACCTCCCAGGTGCTCCTATTTTAGAGTAGAAGTCCTTTTCTAAAGGGGCATGACTGGTAATAATCAAGGTACACAAAGGAATGCTGCCAGAGAAATTTCTACCATCAGATGACAAAGGGAAACAACACTTGCCTCTTGCCCTATCCACAATTACTCTCACCTTTGGGAAACACCGATTTCTGCCCCCAGTGCCAGAGGGTGGCACCCACTCTCTGGACTAACAAAAGGCACTTTCGGCTCCACTGTCCTATCCCACTGAGCTCAAAGACAACATTGGCCAACAGACGGCATGTCTTACTGTCAGCCTTGGCACCAGGAATTGTCCTTTATGGCCACTGTTTGTCAGCAGAGGGATAATAAAATGCTTCTCTTCCCACAGCAGGAAGGCCAGGGTCATGCCTGCTGGACTTCCCAGAGACTCTCTGGTTCCTCCGGCTCCCTCTTGCCAAGAGTCACGTACCCGATCTGGAAGGAGACCGAGAGCTCATACCTGATCTTCCCAGCCAGGACCCAGTGTCCAGGCAGATTCTACCAATCTTATCAGTGGCCAGATACTTACCTCCCTATAAACAGATTTCCTACTTCCAACAAAAACCCATGAGAAGATATCAGACAGTATTAGAAGTTACTATTATTGGGGTTGTCCTTTACTGACTGCTCTCTGAGCCACCGAGATTACTGAGTGTCTGTAAACAGATTTTTAACATTAAAAAATTTTTTTTTAAATGTTTATTCATTTTTGAGAGAGAGAGAGACAAAGTGCGAGTGGGGGAGGGGCAGAGAGTGAGCTGGACACAGAATCTGAAGCAGGCTCCAAGCTCTAAGCTGTCAGCACAGCGCCCGATGCAGGGCTCGAACCCAAGAACCGTGAGAACCTGAGCCGAAGTTGGACACTTAACTGACTGAGCCATCCAGGCGCCCCCGTGAACAGCATTTCTTTTGTGACACATCAACTCAAGGGTGCACCACCATCTAATTAATTCACCACTAAGAATCCTCCTTCCTGTCATTCACCATCCACTGTAAACACAGTGGTAAAATATCTGAAGTGATAAAATAATCTGTAAATATAGGTTTCTTGAAATCCATGAAAAATACTAAATATATTCTTCCTTTAAAACCTTTTTTAGCTACAAAAATAATACTTATTTCAAATGTTTTGCTTAAAAGCCTATGCTTCACATTTTTTCAGTTTCAGTTATATTAAATATGAAAACTGTCACATCCATATATAAACATATAAAGCAAAGGCTAAATGCTCTCATTTTGCAAAAAAAAAACAGGAAAGCAAAACTTTAAATGGAGTATTCAGGGAACCATGAGATCTTTTTCAAAGGTGGAGTATGACTTGTGGCCCTGAGAAGCAGACAGTATGTGAGCCAGGGTATAGCCTGGTTTCCTGCCTCCCCAGCATGTTTCCTAACCCCACTCCATCCCAATGGCTATCAATGGGATGAGAGCACACCTAGCAGAGGAGGGCCTAGAATAGAGTGCAAGGTGAAGTCATCCAAGGAGAAGCCACCTGTAGAGAAGACCAAACAGAGCCGGGAGAGACCCGGATAGGCTCTGGAAGTGGGTGCCAACTGGGTGGCCAGGGCCATGGGGCATTCCCGAGTAGCCAGGCATCTGTGCTTGCGCCCAGCCCTATGTGTTCCATCAGCACAGATGAGTACATAGCTCCAGTGCTTTTCCAAGTCTCTCACTAGCTATACAAGGGCACTTTATAACAGAGGAAACAGAAGGGCCCCCGCCTCCTCAAGCTTCCCAACCTGGCTCAACTCATATTCTGCTGACCCCAAGAGCTACAACTCTGCTGCCAGACATTTCCTAAGGAATAAACCCCAAGCCACTCTTCAGCCAAGGTTCCCACACAGCCACCCTGGGAAGACATATAGTTATTTAAACTATGCCAAGTAACATTATTACATATTAATAACATATAAACAGCCTCTCCAATCTATACTCCTGCCTTCCTTTCTGGAGATTCTGGCTCCTCAGGATCCTGGCGCACAAGGCATGCCCTAGCCACAGGACAGATATCCGATCTGGATCTATAGCCCGGAAGCAGGCAGTCCCCAGGGGCCTGGGTACTCCTCAGACAGGAAGCAAAGATACCAACCTGAAAGGTCTAAAATCCATGCATCTCTGAGCATTCTGGTACTGGGACTGTCAGGCCCAGGCAGTACTTTGAGTGGCAGTTATTTGCTTTAATAAAGGGCCACATGAAAGCAAAATAAATATGAACTCCACAAGGAACCTAGCTAACTCACAGGCAAGTTGACATCTCTGTATTTTCAAGGCCATTTGGAGAAAGCCCCTGAACTGGGAAGTCTGAACACAGTCCCTGAAGGATTCCACTAAGAGCCCCCTCACTCCCAAGAGCACCCAGTTAAGGGAATGCTCTGGAATGTAGCACCTGACAAAGCAGGAGCCCCTCAGCCCATGGGAACTCCACACATCCTTCCAACCTTTCAAAACTTCCAGGCTCTAGAACACTTCTTCTCTTAAGGCCTAAGGGCAAAGCGGGTTGTGAAAGTTCCTCCTGAGAGATGCTGCCCCTATGAAAAGCCAGGACTCTTCCCTATAACAGATGACCTGACAAGGAAGCCTTATCTCCAGGAGTCTTTGGCTGAACTCCAGCTCCAGGCAGGCTGAGGCCTGACCCTACCTCAGCCTCAGTTTTCTCATCTGTAGAAAGAGGAAAATGATGCCATCCCTATACAATCACAGGTCCAGGCACACACTGGATTCTCTGTGGGTGTTGGTTCCCTGCACACTCCTGGGCTGACAGAGGACCCGGTATGCATTGTGAGGCAGCTGCACCGACAGGTCCAGGGTCTACTCTCAGTCCTCCTTCTGGCCTTGGACCCAGTACACACTGTGGCCTTTTCTCCCATTCATATCCCAAAGCAGTAGCTCAAAGCATCAAAGGGAAGTGGGGAGGCCACAGGAAGGGGAAGCCGCGATCCTAAAGGGGAACAAGGCCCAGGGACCCTCAGGGATTTGCTTGTCTGTTAAGACCTGTCTGCCAGGAGTAGATGAGAACCCTAAGGAGCATGAGGTGGAGAACTTGCTGCAGGGACAACCCAAAGACCAGCATTCACCGCTTTAGTCTCAAACAGGTATGCTCCATCCTGGTACATTTGGATATGAGATTCTGACCAACCTTAGAGATACTCATATAATAAGATCACTGTCCTAGCCAGACCACTCACAACTAACCTTTAACAGCTGCCACAGAAGGTATGGCAAACAAGAGGCAGGAATCCGTGCTCTGTGTGAGGTGCTCATCAGCGCCAGCACATATGTTTGGGTGACAGGCTGGTCCAGGCCATGGAACTCCCCCAGGCTTTCAGGTCACTCAACCAAAATACCAACACTGTCTTCGAGTTAGAGGAGGCAAGGCCTGCTGGCCTTATGAAGCAGCCACCTCAGAAAGAAGCCTTCAGGCTGTTAGTGGGAACACACATAGGAGGCAGACACTGCAGGAGGAAGGCTGAAGATCACAGGCTCTAGCTCACAGGCTCACATAGAAAGAGCCAGAATCTTTCAGCAACACTCAGAGAGGACATGCTTCTGAGATGGAAGGCAAGCCCACTGGTGAGGAAAACAAGATCTCCAACAGCCACACACGGACTTTTAGAAATCTTGATCCAGGGGCGCCTAGGTGGCTCAATCAGTTAATAATCTGACTCTGGATCAGGTCATGATCTCACAGTTCATGAGTTCGAACACTGCATCATTGCTATGCACATGCGAAGCCTGCTTGGGACTCTCACTCTCTCCTCTCTCTCTGCTCTTCTCCTGCTTGCACTTTCTTTCAAAATAAATAAACTTACTTTAAAAAAAAAAGAGAGAATTATTGATCCATAAAGTGCATCCAAAAGCATGAAGAATCAAAACCACAAAACTTGGGCAGACCCATATGGAGTTCCAAAGGTTACCCGCCCAGCAATGCCCACAATGAATCACCACGAACAACGACTGGGGAACAGCCAAATGTGAAGGTTCTGGCCACTCTTTAGTCTATACTAGCAGATGACTAGTAACTGACTCCCTGTTCAGTTCTGGAGCACTGTCACCAACTGCTTCGCTGGTGCCTTCTCTCACACCATAGAATGTCAAACATCCAGTTTGATAAAGATACAGGACCTGTTCTAAACATTACGCAACACAAGCAGCGTCTCTCACCCCACAATGGTATCCTTCTAAGCCTGGAGGGGGAGCAAAGGGCAGAGGAACTTCCAGTACTTAATCCCTCACTCAAAAAGCAAGTTTCTAATACCAAAACCAGATAAAGCCACTACACACACAAAAAAAAGAACTATAGGCTAATATTTCTGATGAACATAAATGCAAAAATCCTCAAGAAAATACTAGCAAACTGAATCCAACAATACATTTGAAAAATTCACCATGATCATCCAGGGATGCAAAAGTGGTTCAATATTCTCAAATTAATCAAGGTGATATTTCACATCAACAAAAGATAAAAATCACATGATCATTTCAACAGATGCAGAAAATGCATTTGACAAAATACAACAGCTATTCATGATAAAAACCTTCAACAAAGTAGGTCTAGATGGAACATACCTCAGCATAATAAAGGTCTTATATGAAAAACCCACAGCAAACATCACACTCTATGGTGAGAGCTTTTCCCTCTAAAGTCAGGAACAAAACAAGGATGTCTATTCTCACCATTTTTTATTCAACATTGTACTGGAAGTCTACCCACAGCAATTAGACAACAAAAGGAGGGACGTCTGGGCGGCTCAGTTGGTTAAGCTTCTGACTTTGGCTTAGGTCATGATCTCACAGTTTTGTGGGTGTGAGCCCCACATGGGACTCTGTGCTAACAGCTCAGAGCTTGGAGCCTGCTTTGTATTCTGTGCATCTCTCCCTCCCCCTCTCTCTTTCTCTCTCTGTCCTTCCCCTGCTCACACTCTCTTTTTCTCTCTCTCTCAAAAATAAACATTAAAAATATTTTTAAAACAGACAAAAGAAAAAAAATTTTCACTATTTGTAGATGACATGATACTATAGAAAACCCTAAAAACTCCACCAAAAAACTACTAGAACTGATAAACGAATTCAGTAAAGTCACAGGATACAAAATCAGTACAGAGAAATCTACTGCATTCCTATATACTAATAATGAAGCAGAATGAAGAGAAATTAAGAAAACAAAATCCCATTTGGGCACCTGGGCAGCTCAGCCGGTTGAGTGTTCAACTTTAATTTAGCTCAGGTCATGATCTCATGGTTTGTGAGTTCAAGCCCCATACTGGGCTTGCTGTTATCAGCATAGAGCCCGCTTCCGATCTTGTCCTCCTTTTTCTCTGCCCCTCCCCCACCTGTAATCTCTCAAAAATAAGTAAAAAAAATTATTAAAAAAAAGAAAATCCTATTTATAATTGTACCAAAAATAATAAGATATCTAGGAATAAACTTAACCAAAGAAGTCAAGGACCTGTAGTCTGAAAGTTACAAAATACTGATAAAAGAAACTGAGGACGACACAAAGAAATGGAAGGACATTCTATGCTCACAGACTAGAAGGACAAACATCATTAAAATGTCTGTACTACCCAAAGCAATCTACAGATTTAATGCAATTCCTTTCAAAAGACCAACAGCATTTTTCACAGAACTAGAACAAAATCTTAAAGTTTGTATGAAACCGCAAAAGACTCTGAACAGCCAAAGCAATCTTGAAAAAGAAAAGCAAAGTGGACACATCACAATTTCAGAGTTATATTACAAAGCTGTAGTAATCAAAACAGTATGGTACTGGCATAAAAACAGACACATAGATCAATGGAACAGAACAGAAAATCCAGAAATAAACCCATAATTACATGGTCAATTAATCACTGACACAAAGAATATCCAATGGGAAAAAGACAGTCTCCTCAACAAACGGTGTTAGGAAAACTGGTCAGCTACATACAAAAGAATGAAACTAGACCACTTTCTTATACCATGCACAAAAATAAACTCAAAATGGATTAAAGACCTAAATGTGAGACCCGAAACCATAAAAATCCTAGAAGAGGGGCGCCTGGGTGGCTTAGTCGGTTAAGCGTCCGACTTTCGCTTAGGTCATGATCTCGCCGTTTGTGGGTTCGAGCCCCACGTTGGGCTCTGTGCTGACTGCCAGCTCAGAGCCTGGAGCCTGTTTCAGAGTCTGTATCTCCCTCTCTCTCTGACCCTCCCCTGTTCACGCTGTCTCTCTCTATCCTAGAAAAAAAAAAAATCCTAGAAGAGAGCACAGGCAGTAATTTATGACATAAGCTGTAGCAATATTTTTCTAGATATGTTTCCTGAGGCAAGGGAAACAAAGCAAAAATAAACTATTAGAACTACATCAAAATAAAAAGCCTCTACACAGTGAAGGAAATTAATCAATAAAACTAAAAGGCAACCTAACAAATGGGAGAAGATATATGTAAATGACATATCTGATAAATGATTAGTATTCAAAATATATAAAGAAACGTATATAACTCAACACCCAAAAAACAAATAATCCAATTTAAAAATGGGCAGAAGAGATGAACAGACATTTCTTCAGACATCCAGATGGCCAACATCACTCATCATCAGGAAAATACAAATCAAAACTAAATTGAGATTATCACCTCATACCTGTTAGAATGGCTAAAATAAAAAACACAAGAAGCAACAAGTATTGGCGAGGATGTGGAGAAAAAGGAATCTTCGTGCATTGCTGGTGGAAATGCAAACTGGTATGACCACTCTGGAAAACAGTATGGAGGTTCCTCAAAAAGTTAAAAATAGGGTGGCCTGGGTGGCACAGTTAAGCATCCAACTCTTGATCTAGGCTCAGGTCATGATCTCATGGCTTATGAGTTTGAGCCCCAAATTGGGCTCTGTGCTAATGGGGCAGAGCCTGCTTGGGATTCTGTGTCTCCTTCTCTCTGCCCTTCCCCTGCTTGTGTACTTCCCACTCTGCCAGCCTCAAAATAAATAAACATTAAAAAAAATTTTTTTGAGTTAAAAATAAAACTACAATCCAGTAATCACACTGGTGGGTGTTTACCCCCAAAATACAAAAACACTAATTCAAAAGGATACATGCACTTACTATGTTTACTGCAGCATTTATTTACAGCATTATTTGCAGCTGAATTATGGAAACACCCCAAGTGTCTATCAATAGATGAATGGATAAAGAAGAAGTGGTGTATCTATACAATCGACCATCTTGGCATTTGCGACGACATGGAAGGAGCTAGTGAGTCTAATGCTAAGTGAAATAAGTCAGTCAGAGAAAGACAAAGACCATATGATTCATATATGTGGAATTTAAACAACAAAACAAAGGAAAAAAGAGAGAGAAGCAAACCAAGACACAAACTCTTAACTAGGGAGAACTGATGCTTACCAGAGGGAAGGTGGGGGGGCGGGTGTGTGAAAACAAGTGTTAGGGATTAAAGAGTAACACTTTATGATGAGCTCTGAGTAATGTACAGAAGTGTTGAATTACTATATCATACACCTGAAACTAATATAACACTGTATGATAACTATCCTGGAAGTAAAATTAAAAACTTAAAACAAACAAGGAAGCAAGTTTCTACCCACGGTACGTGCCAGCCATTTAGGCATAGTTGAAAGGCAAAACTAAAGAACTAGACTCTCACTAGGGCCTAATTAATTATGACCCCTAGCTTCTGAAACCAAGAAAACCTAAGCTTTATCATTCAGAATCTACAAGGTGATACATTACCTATGTAGAAGTTGTGGGACTTACATGGTAAAGACTTCAGAAAGATGAGTGAACACTGTCACCCCATATCCCCAGGGTGAGCTGATTATGGCCAGCCAAGAGGGATCTAGGGAATTAAGTATGACTGAGAAACCACATCTGGAAAAAATTCCCTCACATTACAAAATTTTAGGAGGGTCCTTTGGGCCCTAAGTGACGGCGCCTTCCAACCAATACTTCTGGACAGGACAGTCCCAGTTCAGGCTGGGACCTTCCCTGCATNTGTCTTCTCAGTAGTCCATTTCAAAGTGGCACAGACTGCTGCCCTGGGACACCCCACTGCTTAGGCCGCTAGCAGCCTTCCCTGGCAAAGTCCCCGCTTCCCTCAGACCTGGTCACTGGCTCTTGACCTTTCAGCTCCCCATTCCTCAGGCTAGTTGCAAGGGTGGGCCAACCCGGAGCCATCTGTGGCTGAGTACCATATGCAATACCTTGGAGGCACTTGCACATGAGGTGGTCAAGACATCCTCTGGGCAGGCCTATGGCATGGGCTCCTCTGCTTAGGGAGATAGGAAATGGATCCTTTGATGAAATCTGAGACTCCAAGCAAGTTTCAGAGGCCTCCATGGTGCTGATTCACATCAGGGTGATCCTGTGTCTAGGCCATGGACTATGACAAATCTACTCTGTGGGCAAGGTCAGCCACAGTCACATGTGGACGGTCACATGGATAGGCTGCAGGGAGATGGCAGAGGTCAACAGGGAAGAGCCTCTGTCTTGAGGTCAAAGAGCCAAAACATTGTCCCCACATAAGGTGAGCCAATCATGGTGGAAATAGGTGCAAGAGGCCTTTGCTTTGCTGAGTAAAGCAGAGCCATACTCATGAGAGACAATCATTGATCATGCTGCCAGACATGCAAGCCTCAAACCAACATACAGCTCTTGCCACAAAGGCCAAGGCCACAGAATCACATTCTCAACACAACCCATTCAGCCCAGCCAGTGCCCTTCAGGACTGAGTTATGAACGATTTTACTTGATGTTAACTAGTCCTATCTAAAAACAAAAATTAATCTTTTTCCCCCCCAAAAGTAAGGGTCAGCTTAGCATAGTTACAGCCTTTAATAAAATTCTCAGAATCAGTCCTTCAATCCCAACGTTATCTATTTTTACTCCGTCATGTTCTTTTAGCCCTTGTCAGTAAATTTTTTTTAAGCATAGAAGTCTACATTTCAGTAAGTACTTGAGTTGATGTATCTGGGCAAATGTCATTCTTCAACCCACCCCCGAAGATGCCTTCCCTCGCCAACCCACATTTCCCGGTGTGCTGTGTTCACAAGGGGTCCATTCAGAGCCAGGGAACACCCACTCGAGGCAGGAAGAAACTGCAGTTCATCTCATGCAGGCGGGGTTGCCACAAAGCTCTCAAGCATCCAAAGAAACGGTCCTTTCATGAGTTCCCCTTCCTGGCCAAAAAAGAGTATCCATTGTTCTCAGGGGAACAATTGGGGGCCCATGCCAGCAGCTGAGAGCACAGTCCCAGGAAGGGCTGCTCCCAGTCTGCCGACATCTTGGGCTGAGGGAAAGTCCACATTGTCTCCAGGCTAAGAGGGTAAGGGGAAGCAGGAATGAAAAGCCGACCTTGCAGGCTCTACCAAAATGAGACATCTGAGGGGGCTCTGAAGGGGCAGCCAATCATTCTGTGAGACACAAAAGAGGTCTCTCCTGACCACCCTAGAAAGGAGGGAGTAAAAGCATCTCTAGGCACATCATCAGCTTCCTTACCCAGTCCTCGCTCACTCAGGTCAGAGGAGAGGGCACCTGCAGGGAGCTGGCGCCAATCCTGAGGGACGCAAGAGTTGAGATGGGTAACTTATACTGTGGCCACCTCAGGACAGCTGATGATCTATCTGACAAAGGCCACGCTGGCTTCTGTGGGACCCATTCCCACAAGCTCTGATGAGGAGGAAAGGTGCTCTAGGGGTCAAAGGCAGCTGTGAGAGCAAAGGACAGTTGACCTGGGGTGAGCTTTGCATACATGTAACCAGTCTAGTCCAGGGGAGCACATGCAAGGAGCATCTGCTTTAGAGTGTCCTAAGGCCACTGGAGAGAAGAGAGCCCCAAGGCACAAATGTCTCCAGAAGGTCATGCTGGCCACTGGGCCTGGAGGCAGCTCAGAGCCCCTTCTTACATCATCAGGTCAATGAAATCCATCTGGGAGTTAAGTTGGGGTCAATAACAGTAAATCGATTCTCAAGGCAGAGCTACAGAACAGCAGGGGAAGCAATGGATGCTGGCCAAGTTGAAACTGGATGAGGGTTGTCTGGACATGAAATAGTATCAGATGTGGAGCAAAGCAGAGAGTCTAGGACCTCAAGGCTACCTCCTCCAGACAGGTGGGTCCCTTCTTCTTTTACTTCCTTTCAGCGTGGTGTGTAAAGTACAGGGAAGCCCTTGCTTTGGGAAGCTGGTATCACCTGAGGGGCACGCTTGGCTGATGGGAAGAAGCACAAATCTCTGCTGTGACTCCTAGAGTTGCCCCAAACTCCTGAAATAATCAGCAGACCCACACAGGTTTGATACACATAGGTCAAACAAGGCTTGGGCAGGAGGCCAGGGCGGCTCACTTAGAATGAGACTTACTTTTCTATCCCTTCAATAGACTCTTGCTTAATCTCCTGCGAACACTGAATTAGTCCATCACCAATCCCCACGCATATTCCCTGACTAGTCACAGCAAATATGACAACCACACTATCAAATCTCATCAAATCACAGGACAGGACCCTGTTCTGCCTGTGAGTCCTCAATAGGCAATTCGGCCACGTCTGATATGGCTAGAAGACCAACCCTCACCTGGGAACCCCGTATGAGGCTTGGACAAGCTTAATCTCAAAGGCTTTGACAATCCAAAGGAGATTTACAGTCACTGAAGGGAAAGGAGAGAGAGAGAGAGAGACAGAGAGAGAGAGAGAGAGGGAGGGAGGGAGGGAGGGAGACACACACATACATCAGAGGCCAGATCATGTGGGGCTTGATCCTAAGTGCAGCTCAGTAATGGTTGGCAGAAGGGGAGGTGTTTGCAGATTTACGCTTTACAAAGATAAGGACATCTCTCTTGCGTCAGTGTGGAAAACAGATGGAAGGGTCAAGAACAGAGGGAGGCAGGCTGGGAAGAAATAAGTAGTAGCTTGGATGATGGTAATAGTGATGGATATAATTTGGAGGTCACCCCAAGAACACTCCTTGGGACCAACATCTGAAATATTCCTCACATACAAAAGAATATTGTCATGGTGCCTGGGTGGCTCAGTTGGCTGAGCATCCAACTTTGGCTCAGGTCATGATCTCATGGTTCATAAGTTCCAGTTCCACAGCCGTTCCAATTCAAATCCTCTGTCCCCCTCTCTCTGTCCCTCCCGTACTCACGGTCTCTGTCTCAAAGATAAATAAACATTAAAAAAAAAATTAATGGGGCGCCTGGGTGGCTCAGTGGGTTAAGTGTCCGACTTCAGCTCAGGTCATGATCTCACAGTTAGTGAGTTCGAGCCCCACATCGGGCTCTGTGCTGACAGCTCAGAGCCTAGAGCCTGCTTCGGATTCCGTGTCTCCCTTTTTCTCTGCCCCTTCTCTGCTCATTCTCTCTCTCTCTCTCCCAAAAATGAACATTAAAAAAACTTAAATTAAAAATAAATAAAAATAGGGGTGCCTGGGTGGCTCAGTCGGTTAAGCACCTGACTTCGGCTCAGGTCATGATCTCACGGCTTGTGGGTTTAAGTCCCACATTGGGCTCTGTTCTGACAGCTTGGAGCCTGCTTCAGATTCTGTGTCTCCCACTCTCTCTCTACCCCTCCCCCATTCATGCTTTGTTTCTCTCTGTCTCAATAAGAAATAAATATAACAAATTTTTTAAATAAATAAAAATAAAAGTCACATTTTATTTATCCCAAAGAATTTTTCTTTTTTAAGATCATTTATTTTTGTTTTGTTTTTATTTTAGGTGAGACAGAGAGTGCAAGCAGAGGAGAGAGATTTGGGGGGGGAGGAGAGAGAAGGGGAGAAAGGGGAAAAGAGAGAGAGAAAGAGAGAGGGAGAGACTCTTGAGCAGGATCAGCCAAGCCCAACATGGGGCTCATTCCATGACCCTGCGATCATGACCTAAGCAGAAATCAAGAGTTGGGATGTTCAACTAACTGAGCCACCTGGGTGCCCCTACAACACACATTTATAGATTGTTATAAAGAGGGGGGGAAAAACCCAATTCTTTTTATATAAAGATCTATCAATCTTGTTTTATGTACAGGGAAATGGAAGCTCAGAGATGAATTCAGGCTTTCTGATCTGATTTCCCACCCAACACAGCCCTGATAGAAGAATCACACATTTTCATCTGTTCTTTTACAGGCTAATCAGCTACTAAATGGTCTGCTTTCTACAAATAAATGTGCTCAGATAAAATCCTGTTTTCCCAGTAAAATCTCTTTACTCCCCTGGTGAATAAGCTTGTTAAATGTCTCTCTGCCAGATACAGCAAATGCCCAGCTCACTATATTGATTCAAGGCACCTGTCATCAAAACTAATGTATGTTAAACATTCTAATGGCCACGGAACAAGGGCAACCACTGCAGGGTTGGATATTCAAAAGCTCAAATTTGAAGTTGGACACGAACTATACTTCCAAAACTGCCACTCTTCTTTTTCTAATGGTCACACTAGCACGTGGCTTCCAGAGGCATTACAAAGATTACATAGAAATCTTCTGCAAACTATAAAGAGCTCTGTGGAAGTAAGCCAGGATGACCACCTTTGAGATGACAAAGCCACCCTGAGAAGAAGCCATAAACTAAAGAGAAGGGGGCCAACAGAGAAAAGGAAAGGAACACAAAGTAGGTGCAGGTAAGGAGTGGGTCTGCCCAGATTTAAGGGAAAGGGCCACAGACTCACCTCTCAATGGAAAAAGTGGCCATAGCATTTGTGACCATTTGTAATCTAGATACCTGAGGCTTGCAGGTCAGAGAGGGGGAAAAGGTTTAGGATCCGCCAGAGGCTGTGTGTGCTTTGACCAATGAGTACAATGGAAGTGTTGCTATGCAAGTTACCAAGCCAGGCTGTAAGAGACTGGCAGCTTCCACTTCCTGTTTCTTGGAATACTAATCTTGGAACCCAGTTATTGTGCTGTAAGGAAATCCAAGCAGCCCATGAAAAGGTCTAGACACGGAGAGGAACCTAAGACCCTAACCAACAGCCCCAGCTAAGCTCCCTGTCAACAGGCAGCACCAACTTGCCAGCCATTAATAAACCATCTTAGGAGGCACGGGGTGGCTCAGTCAGTTAAGCGTCCAACTTCGACTCAGGCCATGATCTCATGGTTTTTGAGTCTGAGCCCTGCATCGGGCTCTCTTGCTGTCAACGCAGAGCCCTCTTCAGATCCTCTGTCCTCCCTCTCTCTGTACCTCCCCAGCTCTCACGTACACACTCACTCAAAAATAAATAAGCATTAAAAAAAAAAAAAAAGCTTGGAAGTGGATCCTTTAGCCCCAGCTGAGCCATTCTAGATAGTACCATGTGAGGCAGAAATGAGGCTCCCAGATGAGTTCTGAATCCCTGAATTCGTGGCCACAAAACTGTAAGCAAAAAAAAAAAAAATTGGTTGAGCGTCCTACTCTTGCTTTCAGCTCAGGTCATGATCCCAAGGTCATGGAATCGAGTTCCATATAGCGCTCCTCACTGAGCGTGGAGACTGCTTAAGATTCTCTCTCTTCCCTTTTGCCCCTCCCCAGCATGTGTGCTCTCTCTCAAATAAAAATAAAAACTTTAAAAAGAAAATAGGTTCAAATCATGTAACAGTTCTGTATTTCTTGGGTTTAATCCCATGGTTAACGAAAGGAGACCTTTTCCTACACACAAAGCTCTTCCATCAAATCCTCACCTGATGATCAAGAAATCTTCCAACCTATAGATGTAAAGGCTTTTTAATGGAAGCACCTTCAAAACAGGGGCAAGAATAAAAGTTTAGGATGCTATTCTAGAATATCTGGGAACCCTCTTATAAACATCAGTGGCTGTCCCTCTCTTAAGGTAACTGCACAGGTCCTGGAAGAACTGAGCTCAGAGTTGCTCAAGCTTAGAATAGAAAACTAAAACTAAAAAAACAAAAAACAAAAAACAACTAAAATGCAGATGAAGCATTCTTCCTTATTTACATAAGTTTTATATCCAATCTCACCTTGATGAGTTCTCCATTGGAGGCAATTAAATCCATTGGAATGGTCACTCGAAATGAGCGCCCAACGACAGCTGTGCCATCAGGAATGCCCACCACTGTGGGAACAGCCTCGTGAAGGTCTGAAAGCACCGAGTGCATGGATGCCTCAAGCTGGTTCTCCCAGTCCCTGCCGGCCTCCGAAGGCCAATGGGACTGAGCCACGGCCACAGTGAGCAGAAGGAGAAAGGTCCTCCCCCAGAGGGGGAGCAGCAGCAAGAGGCCTGCAGACATCCTCATCCCAGCCTGAGTCTGCTCAAGCCGACAGTCTCACTAAGAAAGGAGGCAAGTGATGTGGTCCCAGAGCTGGGTCCTCACTGCCCTCTGCACAACTGCTCCATCCCAGGGCCTGAAAAAGAAGAAGAGGAGACTCAGACTTTAGCAAACCCCGTGGTTTCAAACTCGTATACAGGCAGTTACTACCCTCTAAGTGTCCTTGCCAAAAATATCTACCCTGACTTGGATCAAGCCTTACCTTGTGCTGCCCAGTACAGAGGCATCAGTGGCATGTGGCCACTGAGCACTGGAAATGTGGCTTGCCCATTAAGTGTAAAACATACATCGGATTTTTAAGTTAGCATAGGGGCCCCTGGGTGGTTCANGCGGGGCTCGAACCCACGAACCGTGAGATCATGACCTGAGCCAAAGTCAGACGCTTAACCAACTGAGCCACCCAGGTGCCCCGTGAGCATCTGACTCTTGATTTCGGCTCAGGTAACAATCTCACAGCCTGTGAGTTCAAGCCCCGTGTCGTGATAGTGTGGAGGCTGCTTGGGATTCTCTGTCTCTGCCCCTTGCCTGTTCATGTGCATGTTCTCACCCTCTCTCTCAAAATAAATAAGTAAACTTTAAAAAAATCAGTAATATTAATAAAGATAAATAAAGAAATGTGGAAAATGACATACATTACTGAAATAAATTCCATCTTCTTTTGTTTTTTATTTGAGAGAGAGCATGTGCACACACACGTGTGCAAGCAGGGGAGGGGCAGAGAGTGGAGAGAGAGAATCCCAAGCAGGCTCCATGCTATCAGTGCAGAGCCCTACACAGGGCTCGATCTCACAAACCAAGAGATTATGACCTGAGTTGATACCAAGAGTGGGACGCTTAACCAACTGAGCCACCCAGGCGTCCCCCAATTCCATCTTATTTAAAATATTTTTTCATGTGGCTACCAGAAAATATTAAATCATGTGTGTGATTCACATCATGTATACTGTTGTTGGGCAATGCTGCTCTAGACCTAACTCCTTGTTTATAGCAAACACAGGAGTCATGAAGACACAATCAGAAAAATCTAGAATGTGGGGCTTTCTACAAGATAACTGGCCTGGTCTGTCCAAATGCTGACACTCCCTAAACATAAGGGAGCTGTTCTAGATTTAGAAACAGCAACCAGATGTAGTGTGTGCATCTTGACTGGATCTGAATTTACTTAAAACTTTTTTTTAAAAACCCAAGAAATAGAAAACACATAAGCCCAGCTTCAAAAGGAGTAATTGGGAATTGTGTCACTGGGCCAGAGACTGGATTTATTGTTAATTCTTAGGTGAGATGATGGTGGTGTGGTTTTATAAGAGACTTTCCTCAATTCTGAGGGATTTCTGGATGAAGTATCAAAAATCTCTGTAATTTACTTAAAAATGTATCAAAGGGAAAAATGTGTTGTGTGTACATAAAGATCAAACAATGTGGCAAATGTAACAATTAAGTCTTAAAACAATGCTTTTGAAGAGACTAAAAAAAAAATTTGCACAGACAAGTTCAGCAACCGCCCACTCCAAAAACTAATCATAGGACTTGTTTATCAAATACATATTTGCAAACTCCATGCCACTGAACAAAACTTACTTGGCCTCTTGCCACCCTGCCCTAAAAGAGAGACTAGAACCCTACACATTGTCCCTCATACCCTTCACTCACTTCAGTGTAGGGAGCTCAGAATATTTGCTCTAAGGCTGATAGCTACATAGATGCACTGTGGGACTTGCTAGGTGTCCTCAAGGTGACCAGTCATAACAAGCAATTTCTCATTCTAGAAAAGAATTAAGCCCTTCCCTGGGCCAATCTGCCCAGGAGCCACATGATGTTTTTTGACAGGGATAATACAAAGTAAATAATGTTACTTAAAAAAAAAAAAAACAAAAGGGAAAAAAAAAAACCAAGGCCACTGAAATGGGCAGTGTACTGTGAAGTCAATGCAAATCCAAGCCAATTCCTGCAGAAATTGGTGTTTTTTGTTTTTTTGTTTTTGGTTATTTTTGCTATTGATTTTGCCATTCCCATTCCTACTTTGTTTCTGAACTAAAATCCATGAGACAGCCAAAACCTGTAAAACAATTTTGAAGGCTGGAAGTCCTAGCCTACCAAAGACTTAATCAAAAAGCTGTATTTAAAGCAGTATTATAGTGGCAGAGTAGAAGTGGACTCTGGAACCAGAGGGAAAGCCCAAAATCAGCTTGCAAAGGAGCTGTTCAAAGGCTGGGACCAGTGGTCATTTATGTAGAAAACCAAATACAATTAGGATCCTCTCTCCCTTCTCCATCATAAATAAATCCCAGGTGGATTAGATACACAAATGTAAAAAAGGAGAACTTTACAAATTTTAGAATATAGTAAAATAGGGACAGCTGGGTGGCTCAGTCAGTCACGTGGCCGACTTTGGCTCAGGTCATGATCTCGTGGTTCGTGAGTTTGAGCCCCACGTTGCGCTCAGGGCTGACGGCTCGGAGCCTGGAGCCTGCTTCAAATTCTGTGTCTCCCTCTCTCTCTGCCCTCCTCTGCTAATGCTCTATCTCTCAAAAATAAATAAATGTTAAAAAAAATTTTTTTGAAGAAGAATATTTGAAGAATATAGTAAAATAAATGTCGGGATAAAGAATGAGTTCATTTAACAAGACATCAAAAAACAAAGCATAAAAGAAAAAAACTGGCCTACCACTTATAAGAATTATGAAGTAGATGTATTTTTCCCTCGTTTCCCACTAAATACAACAAAAAATCTTAGTACATATAAAATAAATATGAGTCTCTAAAAAGTCAAGCGAAGAAGGCAGACCAATGAGGGACCCCAGGATTCAAGGAAAGATACAGTGGTTAAGTTCCCTGGGTTTCCTTTTTGCCTCATATATCCCAGAATTGAAGCTGAAGAGGCTGGCAACCCAGAAATGCCAAGAGATGACACAAAAAAACAGTTCCAACAAAAGTCTGCTCTCTTTAGCCAAAGGAGCAGGAAGGGGGTAGCCTAGCAAGACAGAAAACATTTAGACAATAAAGGCTCTATTCTAGCCAAACACCACAGAAAAACTGTGGCCCTACTCCCACCCGTGCTAGTAAAGGCCAAGTGGAGGGCCTAAGGCTTCCAACCATCATGAGACTGTAACAAGGTTCCCTATACATCCCCACTGGGGCAGCGTCAGAGCAGGCCAAGTAGGGAGCTGGGACTTTCATCCCCACTGGCCAGTTAACAATGTACCACCCTTCCTACTCCTCTAATCCCTAGGTTTCAATGGAAACCAAACCAAGATTTCTATGCCCACCCAAGCAATAACAGGAGTGTCTCCCCCTACCTGCGGGGATGGTGCCAGAACTTTCACCACTGCTCAGTGGTAAAGAGGCCTAAGGAACTAGAATTCCCACCCCCACCCAGCAGTTAACAAGAACTTTACCAGCCACCAGATGTCAAAAAAGGCTGAGTGGGGCAAACAAACAAAAAAAGCAGACCCTTAAGTATAGAGAACAAGCTGGCAGTTGCCAGAAAGGAAGTGAGTGGGGGGGATGGGGAAAATAAATAAAGGTGATTAAGAGGTACAAACTTCTAGTTTGTAAAATAAATAAGTCATGTAGATAAAAAGTACAGCATAGGGAATATAGTCAATAATACTATAATAAAGTATGGTGACTACACTTATTGTAGTGATGAGCACTGAGGAGGGTATACAATTGTTGAACACTATGTTGTATGCCTGAAACTAATAGAACACTGTATGTTGGTTATACTTCAATTAAAAAAAAAAAAAGGTGAGTAAGGAATCTGGACTTCTACCTCTACTTCCAGTAATCAGGCAGTTCCCCTCCCTTACTCTCCCGGCCAGTGGCAGAGTAGAAGTAGACTGTGGAACTACTAGAAGGAAAGCCCAAAATCAGCTTGCAAAGGAGCTGTTCAAAGGCACCGGGACCAGTGGTCATTTATGTAGGAAACCAAATACAATTAGGGCCCTCTCTCCCTTTTCCATCATAAATAAGATAAATCCTAGAGTATCAGAAAAAGCCTGGGGTGCCTGGGTAGCTCAGTCAGTTAAGCATCCACCTCTTGATTTTGGCTCAGGTCATGATCCCAGGGTAATGGGACTGAGCTCCACATCAGGCTCCACGCTTAGAGTGGAAACTGCTTAAGATTTTCTACCTTTGCCCTTTGCTCCACTTGTGCTCTCTCTCTAAAGACAAACAAACAAACAAACAAACAAAAGGCCACGTAAAATAGAACTAGAGTTGCAGAACAATATACAAATTGTGGGGTGCCTGGGTGGTTTAGTCAGGTTAAGCATCTGACTGTTGATTTTGGTTCAAGTCATGATCTCACAGTTTGTGGGGGTGGAACCTACTTGGGATTCCCTCTCTTCCTCTCTACACTCCCCAACTTGAAAGAAAGAAAGTCAAACACATTATCTAATAGAATTTAGCAATATATAAAAGGAATTATATATGACCATGACCAAGTGGTACTTATTCCAGGGATGCAAGGCCAGTTCAATATTTGTGAATCAATGCAATCCACTATACTAATGAACTAAAAAACAAAAATCACATAATCATGTCAATTGATGCAGAAAAAGTACCTGACAAAATTCAACACCCATTCATGATAAACACTCTCAAGAAAAACAGGAACAGAGGGGAGTTTCTCCAGTTGATAAAGAGTATCTACAAAAAGCATACAGCAAACTTTATACACTAAAAAAAATTTTTTTAAACATTTATTTTTTTTTCAATTTATTTTTTTATTTACTTCTAGGAGAGAGAGAGAGACAGCATGAGCAGGGGAGGGTAAGAGAGAGAAGAGAGAGAGGGAGACACAGACTCTGAAACAGGCTCCAGGCTCTGAGCTGGCAGTCAGCACAGAGCCCGACGCGGGGCTCGAACCCACAAACCGCGAGATCATGACCTAAGCGAAAGTCGGACGCTTAACCGACTAAGCCACCCAGGCGCCTCATGACCTCATGGTTTTTGACTCCGAGGTCCGCATTAGGCTCTGTGCTGACAGCTTAGAGGCTGGAGCCCACTTCAGATTCTGTGTCTCCGGCTCTCGCTGCCCCTCCCCCACTTGCACTCTGTCTCTGGCTCTGTCTCAAAAATAAATAAACATTAAAAAAGATTTTTTAGGGGCCCCTGGGTGCCTCAGTCGGTTAAGCATCCAACTTCAACTCAGGTCATCATCTCAGGGTTCGTTGGTTTGAGCCCCGCGCTGGGCTCTGTGCTGACAGCTCAGAGCCTGGAGCTGTTTCAGATTCTGTGTCTCCCTCTTTCTCTGACCCTCCCCTGCTCATGCGCTCTCTCTCTCTCTCAGAAGTAAATAAAACATTTTAAAAAATTAAAAAAAATTTTTTTTAAAGAATCTTGACATAGGGAGATTACCCAGGTGGACCTTTCTTTTTTTTTTTTTTAATGTGTTGTGTGTTTTTTTTAATATACTTTCTTTGGAGAGTAGAGTGTGAGCAGGGGAGGGACAAAGATAGAGGAGAACAGAGGACCTGAAGGAGGCTCTGTGCTGACAACAGCATNAACCGACTAAGCCACCCAGGCGCCTCATGACCTCATGGTTTTTGACTCCGAGGTCCGCATTAGGCTCTGTGCTGACAGCTTAGAGGCTGGAGCCCACTTCAGATTCTGTGTCTCCGGCTCTCGCTGCCCCTCCCCCACTTGCACTCTGTCTCTGGCTCTGTCTCAAAAATAAATAAACATTAAAAAAGATTTTTTAGGGGCCCCTGGGTGCCTCAGTCGGTTAAGCATCCAACTTCAACTCAGGTCATCATCTCAGGGTTCGTTGGTTTGAGCCCCGCGCTGGGCTCTGTGCTGACAGCTCAGAGCCTGGAGCTGTTTCAGATTCTGTGTCTCCCTCTTTCTCTGACCCTCCCCTGCTCATGCGCTCTCTCTCTCCCTCAGAAGTAAATAAAAATTTTAAAAAATTAAAAAAAATTTTTTTTAAAGAATCTTGACATAGGGAGATTACCCAGGTGGACCTTTCTTTTTTTTTTTTTTAATGTGTTGTGTGTTTTTTTTAATATACTTTCTTTGGAGAGTAGAGTGTGAGCAGGGGAGGGACAAAGATAGAGGAGAACAGAGGACCTGAAGGAGGCTCTGTGCTGACAACAGCATGCCCAATGCAGGGCTCAAACTCACAAACTGAGATCATGACCTGAGCCAGTGCTGGACATTCAACCAACTGAGCCACCCAGGTGCCTGCCCAGGTGAACCTTAAATCCAACCACAATTGTGATTATAAGAGAGAGGTAGAGGGAGATTATACACACCACAGAGGGAGAAGGAGATGTGAAAACTGAGGAAGAGAAGACTGGAGTGATGTGGCCACAAGCCAAGGAATGCCAGCAGTCACCAGAAAGTAGAATAGACAAGGAATAAATTTGTCCCCAGAGCCAACAGGCAGAGCACAACCCTTGCCAACTCCTTGATTTTGAACTCCTGGTCTCCAGAGCTGTGAGAAAATAAAAGTATGTTACTCTAAGCTACTAATGTGGTAATTTTTTTTACAGTAGCCCTAGGAAACTAATTTAAGATTTAATGCAATCCCTATCAAAATTCTAGAAAGTGGGGCGCCTGGGTGGCTCAGTCGGTTGAGCATCTGACTTCGGCTCAGGTCATGATTTCACGGTCCGTGAGTTTGAGCCTCACATTGGGCTCTGTGCGGTCAGTTCGGAGCCTGGAGCCTGCTTTGGAGTCTGTGTCTCCTCCTCTCTCTGCACCTCCCTCTACTCACGTTCTCTCAAAAAATGAATAAACGTTAAATTTTTTTTTTAAAAAACCAACAACATGTGAAGGTAAAGGTTTTGGCTGAGTATCATTTCAAACTAATAAAAATCCTAAAACAGTCAGCACTCCTGCTCTATTTCACCTCTTTGTGTCTTCTTCATCACCTTCTCAGGGCTCAAAAGCCCTGTCCTCATTCATGTGTCTGGCATATTCTGAATGGCATCAAGATTGCAGCCTTTGAGGCTACTGCCCTGTCTCAACCTCATCACTGTCCACCTCTAATTCCTGGTGTCCATGTCACTCAGGTGTACACATCCCTAGTTTCTAAGACATCACTTGCTCCCTCAAAGCTCAGAAAAACACATGGTGCTGCTCTGCAAAGGTATGAAAAAGGATTTGAAATTCACCTACCTTAGAAAATTAATGAAGAGGTCTTATCACTTGGCATGATCCCACCCTCTCATCAGTGCTAGATAAATAATAGGTATAACACTGTCCTCCTTCCTATTTCCACTACTTTGTTCTATCCCAAGGCCACAGGTAACCAGGGAGCTCTCACAGGATTTCAGACCCATTCCTCAATAGGGACTTCTCCTCCCAGCTACCACTAGATGCCACACTTCTTCAAGGTGACACCAAAAGACCAGGGACTTAGAAGCTGGGGTCCTGTGGGCATCAGCTCCAAAAACCACTTAACTCCCAGTGACTGCTGCAGGGTCCTCTACCAGGAAAGGCAAAGGAAACACTGTTGACTCCTCCACACCCAGGTTCACCATACTCGGGGTAGAGGTTTTCTGCTCAGATCCCTATCAAGTGCCCCAAGTTAAAGGTTTGTCTTTGAATTCTTTTCTGTGTTTTTGTGTCTCCCAGTTTCTTAACTGTCTGTGCCTCCATACCCCTTTTATAGCTTATTTTATCACTCTAAAAATCTTCTACGTCTTTTGTTTTATACTATTTTAAGTTGTAACTTTAGAGTTTACTGTTGCATAGTGCTTCTCTCAATGGCCTTTATTACACATTCTGTTACTCAGTGAATGGCCCAGCTCAACCAACACCCTACAAGACTGTAATATGTGGAGGGGCAGGGACACATTTGTCACAATCACTGACCTATGCTAAGCACACACAGTTCCAGACACACACCTAATGAATGAATGGGGAGGCTACAAGAATGGTTTTTTAGCTTCTTCCTATCTCTTTACTCTTTAATTTACTTATTTGTCTACTTCTTTACATCCAGTTGATCTTTTACTTTTCTAATCTGATTCTTCCTTTAAAAATTCTCAGCTTATTTGAAAACAGCAACAGAACGAGACACACCCTGTCCTACCCAGAACATAAGCTCAGTCTGCTATCTGCGGACACATGATGACGCGAAGTATCTGTTTCATGGGTATGACTAAGTGCCTCTGCATTTAGCAAGCAGGCAGTGTCCAGGGCACAACTCCAAAGGCTGTATGTTGGTTTTCCATGCTCTGGGGAAAAAAGATCTTTTTCAAACTTGGCAAAAAGCAGCCTTGTGTCTTTCTGATGCTGGCTTCCTATAAGCAAGGGTCACATCCCCCCGTGCTAGGAACTTGGCAGGCTGCATTCAAACACCCAAACTAGGACATCCCACTGGAAGGTCTTTACATAGTCTCTTACTCACACACTTGATCATTCAGAAATGGGGGCACTCCAGAGATCCCCCTCTTCATTTTTTTCAGAGAGGTAACATTCAACCATGGTCACACAGAGCCTGTGGCCAAAATATGGAGAGGGTTCTCTGGAGCTAGAGAAAGACTACAGGTAGAATCACCCAGTCTTCCTGACACAGCCACTCGTTTTAATACTGCATACATGCACTCACATTATACTCTCTAGAACATGAGGAAGTGTTCAGGGCAGCCCAAGAATATGTATGTCTCAGCTGAACTCACAACCTTCTGGCTAACAGAAGCTAGTGAAGATCCCCTACTGAAAAATGGGTAGTGGGAATGGGTAACTCATTCCTCTATACCAGTACCCAGTGCAGTGCCTGCCACTAAGGCGAGCTCAGTGCTGCCCTAGACCCAATGAAATACAACTCTGTGAAGAGGGACCTTCCTAGAGGTTGGTGAAGCCCCTGGCTCTCTGAACACATGCTCAACAGCCATAATATACAGTGTGAAAAATGGGCATAGCTCCCAGGCAGTTCCATCCCTTAATCCCAGACATTTCACCCCAGGGAGCAGAAAAACCTTAAAAGTGTTATAGCTTACAAAGCCTGGACACAGCACAGCCCTTTGCGACACTGTTATCCCAGAGCAGCCACTGAGGCTGCTCTCCCTCCTTTCTTGGTAAAAGCCTATGCTCCTGCCCGCTAGCACCAGAGAAGAGAGCCTCATGGTACCCCAGGTACCCATCCCACCCTTCCCGGGGCCAGGTGAACGTTCAGTACCAAATAGCACCACTGAGCTTGTTATGGGGTAAAGGAAGAATATCTGAGCAGGGGACCTCCCCAGACTCCTGGGGCATGGGTCCCCAACAGTGAAAGGCCCCAGACCCTGAGACCCATGTTAGATAAGTGCCCTCACTCAGAGAATCAAATCTAGTTGGGGTTGGCGCTGATAATCCCCTGCATCTCCCAATGGCCATGCCAATTTTTCCTTTCTCCCAAATGTGACCTTAGGGACTCTCCAGTGATGCGCAGAAATAAAAAGTTAAGTTTTCAGCAATGCCTAAAAGGTGTTGTCCTTTGCATATCAAAATACATAATATCTGTCCTGGAAGCAAGTATATTTTAAGTTTACCAAATCAGTCAGCAGGGACATAACCAGAGAATCAAAAGCATTATACAGTGATGGGTGAGAACCCCAAGCTTCCAAGGGCCAAGTTCAGCAGGAAAGAATCCTTCCAGCCCTTCCTGTCACCAATACTAACCCCTATCTGTATATGACTAAAGCACATGCCTTGTGTAAGGGTGGGACAGGGAAGGACATATGCCCATGAGGAACAAGCCCTTGGACCCTCTGTCCAGACAGTCTTGGGTCCCTGGGAACTAGAAGATTCCACTGGAAGCCCAGCTCCAGGAAAGCAACTCTTTTCTGCTAAAGCTGCCTCCCCAGAGCTGATAAGTGCCCTATGCACACAGGAAGCTCAGTCAGTAAATGCTTTCCACTCAGTAAATACAGGAACAAATGCATATGTGGCACCAACTCAATCCACAGTAAACTTAAATGTTTCCTCATATGCAAAGAAGCCCACAGAAAATGAAACTAAGATATCTTAACTAAAATTCTGAAAGAACAGCTCCCTAGTAATTTCTGCTTTCTAAGAATGAAGGAAAAGTTGTGAGGTTCAACCCATTATTAACTACACAAAATTAGGCTGAAGCCGAGGCAGCCCACCCCACTGCTCCCAGGAACCACTACTTTCCAATAGCTAGGTTACCTAAAAATAGTACTTAAACTCTCAAACTGCTTCTTTTCACCATAGTAATTAAAACAGTTAAGGAGGGGTGGCTCAGTTAGTTGAGCATCTGACTCGTGATTTTGACTCAGGTCATGATCCCCAGGTAGTGGGATCGTGCCCCACGATGAGCTCCACACTGAGCATGGGGCCTGCTTAAGATTCTCTCGGGGTGCCTGGGTGGCACAGTCAGTGGAGCATCTGACTTCAGCTCAGGTCATGATCTCGTGGTTCATAGGTTCGAGCCCCATCTTGGGCTCCCTGCTGTCAGCATGAAGCCTGCTTTGGATCCTCTGTCCCCCTCTCTCTCAGCCCCACTCCTGCTGGATCTCTCTCTCAAAATGAATGAATAAACTAAAAAAAAAAAAAATATTCTCACTCTCCCTCTGACCCTTTCCTCCATTTGCACACTCTCAAATAAATAAATAAAACATGTAAGGAAAATGAGACTCTTTTTAAACCAAACCGAGAAAATAAAATTCCATGTCCCTACTTCAAATGGTTTTGAAAATGCCAAAAGCAAAAACTTAACTGAAACAACTACTTCAGGGTTCTGATACTCAGAAATTAAAATAAAATGTCAAATGTTGGGGCACCTGGGTGGCTCAGTCAGTTAAGTGTCCAACTTCGGCTCAGGTCATGATCTTGCAATACAGGGGTTCAAGCCCCGCATCAGGCTCTGTGCTGACAGCTAGCTCAGAGCCTGGAGCCTCTCTTCAGATTCTGTGTCTCCATTTCTCTGACCCTCCTTGCCTTGCACTGTCTCTCTCTCTCTCTCAAAAATAAATAAAACGTTAAAAAATTTTTTAATAAAAAATAAATAAATGTCAAGAGTCAGTCTAATGTTAATATAAAAATTCTACAGGGTTAACCAGTTTAAAGCTGCTCAAAGCAAAGGGCGCCTGGGTGGCTCAGTCAGTTAAGCATCTGA
The DNA here is from genome assembly GCF_008692635.1 of Crocuta crocuta. NCBI lineage: Eukaryota > Metazoa > Chordata > Mammalia > Carnivora > Hyaenidae > Crocuta > Crocuta crocuta. Next base: position 6,535,716 of record NW_027532172.1, on the reverse strand, counting down.
CTTCAGCTCAGGTCATGATCTCATGGCTCGTGGGTTCGTGGGTTCGTGGATTCAAGCCCTGCATCGGGCTCTGTGCTGACAGCTGGGGAGCCTGGAGCCTGATTAGGATTCTATGTCTCCCTCTTCCTGTACCCCTCCCCAACTCATGCTCTGTTTCTCTCTCTCAAAAATAAATAAACATTAAAAAAAATTTTTTTTAACTGCTCAAACTGATGGCCAACAGGATGTACTCCACACAGTGGAAAACAATAGTGTGAAGTAATTGTTTATTCGGGCTCCAAATACCAAAGACAGGCAGCTTTCTCTGCTTTCAGTTAAAATGGGCCTTTTTCACTCCTTGGCACCAGATGAAGAAGGTGTTGAACCAAGTCACTGGTGAAGATTCAAGGTGTCACCTCAGAAGCACTCACAGCTCCAGAAGCAGAGAGGAGGATTCCCTAACATGAGGCAAGTTCCTGCCTGGCCTGTGCGCTATGGGAATATCACTGGAAGTGTGGGGGCAGCCCCAGAGAGACACCATCAGCAAGCTGGAGAACCCACCAAAGGAGTCTAGGGTTACACACACAGCAAGAGACTTCAAGTAAAAATACGTGGGAGAAAAAACTTACCACCTCTGAAAAGCAAACACTATACAATCACCTATCAGAAAAGCTGTTTCGACACTTTTCTCATGTGGAAAACTCTTGCAAATTCTCACATATCACAGATACCAAAAGCAGAGGTACAGGAAGGGCAATGGTTTCTGCTGATGGTGGTTTGGTTTTTTCAACAAAGGCAGGAAGGAAGTGAAGGTTTAATACCTGGGTACAAACTCACTCAGGTACAAACATGACCTAGAGGAAGAAAAGAAGGACAAGGTTCAAAAACCCAGGGCTGCAGGCCATTTTCCACCGGACTGTGGTTTTTCATCTGGGTCAATTTTTTACAACTTCTGCGACAAAACTCACTGAGAAAACAGTTCATTCTACACTCTACTGATCTCAGTATGGCACTTGCTGTTAAACATTACTCACCATTGAATTGCACACTTAACAATGGTTAAGATGGTAAATTCTGTTAGATGTTTTTTACCACAATTAAAAAGTACTTTAATGGGGTGCCTAGGCGGCTCAGCTGGTTAAGAGTCCGACTCTTGATTTCGGCTCAGGTCATGATCTCATGGTTCGTGGGATCAAGATCCATGTTGGGCTTCATGCTGACAGCATGGCAGAGCCTGCTCCAGAGTCTCCCTCTCCCTCTCTCTCTACCCCTCCCCTGTTTGCGGGCACGTGCACACTCCCTCTCTCTCTCAAAATAAATAAATAAACTTTTAAAAAAAAGCTTTAATGGGTAAGGTGGTAAATTTTATGTATTCTTACCACAATTATAAATTTTTTAAAAACATTATTCAGAGTCATACCAATTAGACTTCAGAAAAAACACTTATGAGGCTGAGGTCCAGTCTTAATCACTGATGCCCAGGTAGGGCACCGAGGACAGAAAAGGGTAAACTGAGCCCGAAGACAAAGACCATCTGGCTGCAGCAGCTGGACTGGGAGGTGGGGAGTAAATAAATGCGAGCGGTGGACAGCCAGACTCAGCAGAATCCAAGTGAGAATGAATTACCACATCCGCATACCCGTGTGGAATCCAAGAACCCAATTAAAGCAAATTACAATTATCTCAAGACAGCCCAACAATAATTACACTTCAGCGCATATTTACCGACTACCTACCCTGTGCTAGGTGTGAAGCTTCATTTGCTGTGCATTCAGCCTTCCCAAATTTCATAGAAAAATATTCAATTAAGATTTACATACATTACTAAGTCATAAAACACAAGAGCTAATAAAACTAAATACTTATGTATTATAAATAGGCAAATTTACAAACACCAAGTAGGTGCTTACTGGAAACTAAAAAGTTTCCTTCTGACTCCCCAAACTTCCCCTGGCTATCCATACCCCTCCCCATCTCAGCACAAAGGTAGAATGGAACTAGCTATGGGGACAGGCTGGATGCCGAGGGCTGCCCAGAGAGCAAAGGAGGCAGAAGGGGATCACTGCCGGGGTCTCGGCAGCACGTCCTCTGCTGCCCTCTCTCATAGTAGATGCCTAGCACCAAACAAACAGGCATTGGCAGGCATCAGAGTACAGGGAAACGGTTTCCATTAAATCCCTGAAATGACACACCAAGCACAAAAGCAGTCATCACCTGATTTCACACTCTGAAGTTGAAAAAGTGAGTTTTCTGATTTTTCCCCTATTATACAACACAAGATTACATATAAGTGCCATAGCTCACAACTAATATGCTAATCTGACTTCATGAATTAAGTTGAGAAAAAGTGTGCTGACTACTAGTCTTCCTGACCTAACTGGCTAATCAGACTCCAAAACAGAGGAGTGAGATGAAATACCAGAGTGGTCCCAGTCATTCCCAGCTCCCTACTCAGGTCCCCCCTTACCACAGCCCTTGGCCCTGCCAGCAGTCTCCTCACAATACAGGTGCCAAAGAGGGGTGTCCTCGCCCTGGTGAATGGGAGTTCTTGCACCCACCCTGTATGGTTGCTATTGCACCAAGTCTTTATCTAGGCAAATACTTCAACCTTCAGTGTTTAAAGTTGTGACCTGCTTTGGCTACATTCTTGTTTTGGGCCACATTCTTTAGACTCAACCATCAAGAATATTTCAACCATGCCAGAAACTCCAGACCAACAAACCTTGTTTATAAAAGGACAAGACACAACTAGCACCCACTCCGTTTGCTCAGGCTTTCTTGCTAGCTGGATTCCTTCCCTCCCACATATGGCTCTAATTGGCTTTTCTACCCACCTCAGCCTTGCAACAGCTACAAAATCTAAATCATTACAAACTTCTCTGGTAGGTTTTAGAGGTGTGCTTCTGAAGGCTACAAGAAAACAGTCAAAAGATGGCCTTGCAGGCTCTTGGAAACCCGCTCCGCGAAACCACGGCTACTCTCCCATCAGGGAGTGAGGCAAGGCCAATGCGGAGCAGGACAGGGACGTCTGACACACTGACCTTGCAATCAGGCTTGCCCAGGGTGGTACCTAAGAGCACCAGCTCCCAGTAAACCGGTGAAGGCAAAACTGGGCCAAGCCCTGTGAGCCCCTACATTACTAGTCTCTCCCAGAAGAGGATGCTTGGGTTGCTCTTCCAGGAGATTCAGAGAATCTAAATCTCCTTTCTCCTTACATTTAGAGAATGTGTCTAGTTCAGGCACATCCACACCAGGTACGATGGAGAAAACCTGTTACTCCCAAGTGCTTGCCTCTTCCTCGGAGCTCCAGGTGATCCCCAGCTGCCATATGCCACAGTGAATTTACACCCAGGCTAGCACAATTAAAGAAATCCTTGAAGATGCCCTTGTCCTCACCTCCCGAGGTCTCTACCTCCTCTTTTTACAGACTCTGATCATTCCCTTAGCACAAAGGAAAAAGTGCACTTTTACTCAGTAGTCATTATTTGAAAATTAATTCCTGTATTTTAGAACCTCAGGATTAAAAATTGAAAGCAAAAAGGGATAAGGGAAGGACAAATGCCAGAGATCTCCCATCTTATCAAAAAGGTGAAGCTATACTTTACATATTCCCAAGGTGTGGGGAGAAAGTAACAACTACAAAGCACTTTTCAGTGGTGGCCAGAATGTCCTGATGCATGAAAGGTACTTTCTTCTTCCATAGCCGGGACCTCCTTAATTTCCACACTGGGCCATTATCAGGCACAGATGGATTCCCACAGCCCTGGAAGACAGAGATCCCACCAGCCCACAGCTTTATTTTTCAGATGTTTTATCTTTATTTCCCATGAATCTTCAACTGGTTTCACTTCTAAAGTGAACACATACAGGGGTGCCTGGCTGGCTCAGATGGAAAAGCATGAGACTCTCGATCTTGGGGTAATGAGTTGGAAGCCCCATGTTGGGCATAGAGATGACTTTAAAAATAAATAAATAAGGGATGCCTGGGTGACTCAGTCAGTTAAGCATCCAACTCTTGATTTTGGCTCCGGTCATGATCTTGCAGTTTGTTCAGTTCCAGTCCCACACTGGGTTCTGTGCTATCAGCACAGACCCTGCTTGGGATTCTCTCCCTCTCTACTCCCCTCCTGTGCTCACACTGTCTCTCTCTCTCTCAAAATAAATAAACTTAATAAATAAACAAATATTTATAAAGTGAACACACAAGCATCCTACCCTTCCTGGGCTCTACGTAGTTATCTGGACTGGAAAAAGACCTCACTTGTAAGCAGAAAATTTATCTTCTGTCTTCTCATTGTACACCAGGCCAACGAATCCTAAACCAAAAGTTCTGTGGTCTTGGAATGGACCTAATTAAGAGTCAGGAACCGCCTCTTTGTATTTCTTTCATGCAGGGATCAAGAGGGCACTGTCAGGGATTTCACGACAACATAGCCCTACTACCAGGCTGGCCCTTCAAAGAGCCCTATGGAGACTGCCACTGCCTTACATGCTCAGAATTTACTTGGTCAGGAGGAAAAACAACAACAAACAAACAAACAACACTTGCTTGGGCAGTAAGAGGAAAGACCAGGAAGGGAGAGAGTAGGAGTAAACTAGACAGAGCTGTGATTCTATCTCCTCAGACTAAGCTGCCCTGCACAGCTTGATTGATAAAACAGGATTTGTCCCTCCACCTAGTTATCTCTTGATAAGATTTCTATATGGGGGAGTGGGAGATGCAGAGATAAAACAGGGAGCAGGGAGAGTGCCCCCCACACCTCTGCCAAGCTGTTCATCCTGAGGCAATAGACCAGCCGGCCTTGAGACATTTCTTAACCTGGTTGAGAAAAAGACCACAAAAACCTTAGCCTCCCTGCCCCTGTCAAATCCCTCTGTAGGAACCCTTCTGGATTTTGCTGACTGTTACAACCCAAGTAAGGGTTCCACCCATCAAACTGCCCTCAGAATGCCACAGGTTCCTTAGAGATGATTTTCATCCCAAAGGAGAAAAGAGCAGGCCTCCAGTCTTCTGCTAGCCTTAGATCATAAACTGCTATGTTCAACAAATGCTTACAGGAAAATCCACATTTCCTTGGAACAAAGAAATAAAAATATAGCAAATTCACCAGTTAACAGTTTATTTATCTAGAGAGTTAGAGTTCTGTTTTATTTTCTTTTTATATAATAAAGCTCTCATAATCCACAGACACCTCAAAAAGCCACTCAAGCTCTCTACATGCACAAAGGCTAAGATGCAGGAAGTCACCCAGCGTGCTCTTAACAACAGAGTTTCCACCTCTCAAACCCCAAGGGTTGGTAAAGCTGCAAACCGAGGCAGCAGCTTCTGGGAAGGTCCACCCTATAAAGTAAACAACTATAGATAATTCACAGAAGGCTAATTTAAAGTCTGCAAATCCCTTTAATATTATTATTACTATTATTTTGCAAATCCATTTTTTGGATTACTTGTAATGCATCCAGGGATCTTGGCTATCATTTCCTTTTACAGACTAGTAAATACTAAATTTGTCACTGACATGGGGCCAAGGTAGAGACAAGGTTCAACCTCCACGACTCAGCAAGCACCTCACACAGGACCAGTGTGCATGCGTCTGGTACTGGTTACTTTCCCGTGGCTCATGCCTGCTAGATAACTCCACAGCACTGAGTATAGCGCCTGGGTACCAAGACCTGCAAATGGTCAGTGTACAGCACTTGTAAGCCTGGATTCGGCAGGCTTTTGTTTGTTTGTTTTTTAGATTTAATTTTAAGTAATCTCTATAACCAATGTGGGATTTGAACTCATGACCCTGAAATCATGAGTCACACTCCTCTGACCCAATCAGGTGCCCTTTTTTTTTTAAGTAGGTTCCACACCCAATATAGAGCCCAATGTGGGGCTTGAACTCACGACTGAGATCAATACCTGAACTGAGATGGAGTCGGATACTTCACCAACTGTGCCACCCAGGCACCCTTGGACACGATAGGCTTTTAAAAAAAACATTTCCGAAACATTCTGTAGGAGAGTAAACATGTTCTAACTTCATCAATGCCTCAACTGGAAAGCAGTGGTCCTGCCCAACGGAACCTGAGGTGTGACTGCCCTCTGGGTATGGGACAGGCAAGAGGTCAGTGACTATCAGAGGTCCCAGACAGTTGGTGCAATGGAGCAACTGCAAATTTTTTGGCCAAACAGGATTTTTTAAAACTTTTTTTTTCTAAGTCTGTTCTCAGAAACCTTGTTTTTAGTCAAATACAGAATGAAATAACATCAACACAATCAACAGCATGGACAGATACAACTTGAGCAAGTGGCAAATTAAATAATGATACCTGGTATTTGCTTTGCTCTTTAGATGAAAAACAAAGGATAAATATCACAGAAACAATACTGTTCACTTCTGCAGTAATTACTTTTCTTTCTCCATAAGCACCTTGCTCTAGTAAGAAAATACATGATACAAATTATATGTTCTTGATAATTCTTATTCAACAAATTTTGACCATCTACTCAGTATCAGATACTGTCTTACCTTCCCCCATCTGCTCTTTAATTCCAACTCCATTCGTGTTTCAGATTCTCTCCGTAAAGAACAACATAAAATTCAAATGCTTGCTCTTAGAAGATTAAAGTCTCAAATAAAATTATATAAGCCTCTCTTTTTTCCTAATAAAAATTTGCCCCACTAGATTGAGTGTCCACTGGAAAACAATACAGGGCCTAATTTACCTGGGCCTGAGCTCAGACTGGTTCAGTGGTAAACAAACAGCAAGGTCTGACCAGGGTGGAGGAGAATGTAGGTCAGCACCAATCAAGAAAAGCCAAGGCCTCAGAGTATGGCCTCTACTTCCTAGACCAGTCAGTCCTTCCAAGAAACCGGGAAGCAAAAGGACAGGAGGATCCAAGAGACATTTGTTTTCACTCAGCCTTCCCTGGGAGATGGGCTCACTGTCACCATCCAATGATATGAGTCAAGACCAATCCTTCTGGTCAAGTTCAAAAACAGGTCAAAGATCTGACTGTGTGTGCACTAGATCCTTACCTCCTTCCCACCTCCTGGGTCCCTCCTGCCTCACTTGTCATCTCTTCACACCCGCCACCACTAGCTTTGGCTAATGTCTTGTCCAAGATTCCTGGCTCATATCTGACCTCTGTGCTGAGGTGTCTACTGAACCTTCCGGTTCTCTACTTATGTTCAGGACTGAGCTCCAAGTCTTCTTCTCCCAAGGACTATCCTTCTTTCACCACTCCAGGAGTGCTTTTTCTCCTATCCAAGCGTGTCCAATCCCTTCCACTCATTTAACGATGAGTACACTCCACAGCACATGCTCCTGAACACAGAGCCACAAGTGTTCCAACAGCACAACTGTGCTCCACTCAACCTGGACCGCTTACACCCACAACATGCCACACACCCCTTCAATAAGACGGGTGTTCAACAAACACAAATCAATTTTGCCTCAAATGTGGCACTACACCAAAGTTCATTCTTTTCCTTTGCTTTATCACTTCAAAAATAGCTAGACATTTCCAGTGTCAAGCATGAGACTTCTCAGGAAGAGGGGAGCAGAAGACATACCTTTTTAACACACTGGCCACCCAAAGCCAACTGAAGCTGGCTTCCTCAGTAACCATCTTCCTCAAATGAGCTTTGATCCATCTAACAGGCAGGTTTATCAACACCCCCGGAATGCCCAGTTCCACTTCCATGAGACAGGCTAAGTTTCTTACTTCAACCGAGGATACAAGCTCTGCTAAGCTTGGGGGCAGTGGCTCTAGACTTTGGTTGCACACTAAAATCACCTGGCCAGAGGATTTAGAAAACTGATGCTTGGGTCCAACCCCAAATATTCTGATGTCACTGACTAGGGGTATAGATTCCAACCAACTGCAAACCTTGCTCTAAAGACATAGCAGCTCTGAAATAAGAACAGAGGAGGTGGACAGTATGATTTGGGGCCCAAACCACAAGATACGGAAGGAACTGGAAACTGCTGCAGCTGAGGAAGAGGACGTGAAAATGTAGGAACTTACCCTCAACCCACCACTTCTGAACAATCCTGACCAGGGCAAGGACTCTAATACTGAAATTCTCACGGGGGCCTCAGACCCACAATTCTAGACCCTCTAAAAAGTTTCTCCCACATGTCCTGGCCCCCTCACAAATAAATGCTGCTCAGAGGCAGCCCTAGCACCACACTGAACACCCAGGAGTGGTACTGCAGTTGTTCTCTCTCCACTCTCCATGACCTCAGTCTTCCTCCAGCTCTCAGAGGCTGCAGCAGTGTCTGGCTCCACTCTGATTCTGTGGCATGAGCCCAAGACCTGAACCTGACCACCAGGTGCTGCCTAGGCTTGTTTTCTCAACAGTGAAATGGGGACCATGCTGTCACTGACCTGCCAGTCAGGATGAACTGAAGGTGATACATGAGGTCTTCAGCCCAGTGCCTGTACAGATGGAGCACTCTATAAAGACTGCCTCTTCTAATTACTATGGTTTACCCTACACTCACCTGCCATAATGAAGAGTACTGTGTTCCAGATGCTGCAACACCTGAAGACTGACATGTGACCTTGAATCCTCACAGCGACCCTAATGAACAGCTAAGGTCTCCTTTATGACATGAAAAAAATGGAAATCCACAGCCAGTAAGAGGCAGTGCCAGCACCCAAGGCCTAGTTCATCAGATTAACTTGCCCAAGCTACAACTGCCATCACATAGCTCTAGCATTCCAGGCAGCTCATGACAGCTGCCTGTGGATCAGGCCTACCATCACTGCCTGGCACAAAAAGAAGTACTGATAAGTGTTTGCTTAGTGGAATTTTGCCTAGCTCCCTCTCACCCTCCACCTCCTAGACTCCTAAATGCTATTTCCTTGGTAAACCTGCCAAACTCAGTCCTCATTAAATTCTCAGATCTGATTTGCCCACATAGTCTAATGATGGCATAGGGAGGACACAGGTCAAACCCATGTCTTCCCATGACACAGGTACCTGCCTGGGGGAGAATTATGTCAAAGATCACATGAAACACAGGGTACGTGTGCTCTATCACCTCAAGAGACACTGCACCATCACTTCAGAGCTCTGACAACAGTCATAGGCACTGCCTGGGGAGCTGGATTTTAGGGTCTCTGGTATCGACATCCAGGTATATCCTTCCTCTTTAGAGATCAATTTAATGGTTCTAATAATTTCCCTATCAATTAAGTAGCAATAAATTATTTTTGAGCAGGGAGGGCCTTCTTTTCTTGCTAAAGTCCATCTTATTCTGCTAATATCTTGTTCACTTATTCCACCGAAACTGTACATTCATGAAACTATTCAACTGCAACATGATTAAGTAACTGAATACAAAATTAGTTTTAGAAGACTTTCAATAAATAAAAAGATGTACCATGCATCTGTATCTTGGTTTCAACTAAAAGGCACCAGGATCCTAGTGGAAAGGGCTGATATGAGGCTGGGGTAAGGAGGCTGGAATATCTTGTTGCATCAGAAAGTCAAGGAGTACTGAAACAATTATGGGGACATGTCAAAAGAACACAAGAGTGGTGTCTAGGTGTCTCAGTCGGTTATGTGTCTGACTTCGGCTCAGGTCATTATCTTAACAGTTTGTGAGTTCTAGCCCTGCGTCCAGCTCTGCTGTCAGCGCAGAGCCTGCTAGGGATTCTTTGTCCCCCTTTCTCTCAGCCCCTCCTCTGCTCTCTCTCTCTCTCAAACAAACAAACAAATAAAAGACAGGAGCCAGCCTGAAGAGGTTCCCGTAGCCAAACCTGGGATGATCTGGGCATCAAATAAATAGAGACAAGAATCACAGTAAGTTACCAATATGAACTAATAAACAAAATAGCCAATGAATAAATATATGGGGGGGCAGCTCTTCTAGAATAAATGATACCAATACAGAAGGAATGATCTTAGAAGCATCAATGGATCCTGAAACAAAGTGTCCCCTGCCATAAATTACTTACTAATGGCAAAGGGAAAAACAGCAACTTTACAATAGAAGAAACTGCCAGGTATATCTTTAACCAGAGCTGATCATCAAAATAAGCTGCATCTCAAACCACAATGAGATACCACCTCACACTGGTCAGAATGGCTAAAATTAACAACACAGGAAACAAGAGATGTTGGTGAGGGATGTGGAGAAAGGGGAACCCTATTGCACTTTTGGCAGGAATACAAATTGGTACAACCACTCTGGAAAACAGTGTGGAGGTTCCTCAAATAATTAAAAATAAACCTTACACCCAGCAATTACACTACCAGGAATTTATCCAAAGGATAAATAAAAAAATGCTGATTCAAAGGGGTACATACACTCCCAATGTTTACAGCAGCACTATCAACAAAAGCCAAATTATGGAAAGAGCCCAAATGTCCATCAACTGATGAATGGATTAAGAAGATGTGGTATAGGAGCACCAAGTGGCTCAGTCAGTTAAGCATCTAAATTCGGCTCAGGTCATGATCTCACAGTTCACAGGTTCAAGACTCGTGTCAGGCTGTGTTGACAGCTCCAAGCCTGGAGCTTCAAATTCTGTGTCTTCCTTTCTCTCTGTCTCTCCCCCACTTGCACTCTGTCTCTCAAAAGTAAACATTAAAAAAAAATTTTTTTAAGACATTGTGTATATATATGCAATAAAATACTACTTGGTGATGAAAAAGAATGTAATCTTGCCAGCTGCAACAACATGGATGGAACTGGAGGGTATTATGCTAAGCAAAATAAGTAAATCAGAGAAACACAGATGTCATATGATTTCACTCATGTGTGGGATTGAGAAACTTAAAGATGAACATAGGGAAAGGGAAGGAAAAATAAGATATAAACAAGAGATGGAGGCAAACCATAAGAGACTCTTAAATACAGAGAACAAACTGAGGGTTGACGGGGGTAGGTTAAATGGGTGATGGGCATTAAGGAGGGTATCTGTTGGGATGAGCACTGGGTATCATATGTAAGTGATGAATCACTGGCTTCAACTCCTGAAGCCAAGACTACACTGTAAGTTAACTAACAAGAATTAGAAGAAAAAAAAAAAAGAACAAGCTGCATCTCATACCTACTCATATGGGACAATCAAAGATACTACTAAAACAACTTTAGAAATCTGAATATGGACTGTAAAATAGTACACCAATGTTAATGTCCTAAGGTTTTAAAAATCTTTTTTAGGTCTGTTTATTTATTTTGAGGGAGAGAGAGAGAGGGCACAAGCAAGTGGAGGGGCAGAGAGAGAGAGAGAGAGGGATAGACAGAATACCAAGCAGGCTATATGCATCAGCACAGAACCCAAAATGGGGCTCGAATGCATAACAATGAGATCATGACCTGATCTAAGATCAAAAGTCAGATGCTTAAGTCACACAGGTGTCCCTTAAATGTCCTGATTTTTAAAAAATATTTTAAAGTCAAAAAAAATATTTTAATGTCTATTTTTGAGTGAGTGAGAGAGAGAGAGAACAAGCAAGGGAGGGGGAGAGAGAGAGAGAGAGAGAGAGAGAGAGAGAGAGAGAGAGAGAGAGATAGAACCAGAAGCAGATTCCAGGCTCTGAGCTGTCAGCACAGAGCCCAACCCAGGGCCCAAACTCACAAACCATGAGATCATGACCTGAGCTGAAGTCAGACATGTAATTGACTGAACCACTCAGGTGTCCCTAAATATACTGATTTTGACAGATGATCTGTAGTAAGAGAATGTCCTTGTTCTTAGGAAATACGTAATTAAGAATTTCAGAGTAAAGGGGCGCCTGGGTGGCTTAGTCGGTTAAGCATCCAACTTTCGCTGAGGTCATGNCCTCCCCTGCTCACCCTGTCTCTCTCCCTCTCCTAGAAATAAAAAAAACATTAAAAAAAAAAAAAAAAAAGAATTTCAGAGTAAAAAAAAGAATTTTGGAGTAAAGGGATGTGATGTTTGCCAATTATACAAATGGTTCAAGAAAAATGTATAGAAAGAAAACAGGGAATAACAATAAAGCAAACAAGAAAAAACATAAACAAATGGTAATTTAAAGGAAAGCGTATTTAGGTGCTCCTTACACTAATCTTGCAATTTTTCTATAAGTCTTAAAATATATCAAAATTTGAAAGTTAGAGGTACCTGGCTGGTTCAAGTCCAAAGAGGGTGTTTTTCTTGATCTCAGGGTCATGAGTTCGAGCCCCATGCTGGATGCAGAAATTACTTAAATAAATAAATAAACATAAATATTACAGAGATATATGCCATGTGAAATGGATAGAAAACGAACGGTAAGGGGCGCCTGGGTGGCTTAGTCAGTTAAGCGTCCGACTTTCACTTAGGTCATGATCTCGCGGTTCGTGGGTTCGCCCCCTGCATCAGGCTCTGTGCTGACTGCCAGCTCAGAGCCTGGAGCCTGTTTCAGTCTGTGACTCCCTCTCTCTCTGACCCTCCCCTGCTCACGCTGTCTCTCTCTCTCTCCTAGAAATAAAACATTTAAAAAAAATTAAATTAAAAAAAAAAGAAAACGAATGGTAAGAAAAAGGAATGTGGTGCATGTTCCACCTCCCCTCCCAGACTTCAGTTCTTCCCTGGTAAGCAGGGATATTCATCAACAATTGTGAGGCAAAGTCCGCAGACGAGCTCTCTAAACTGTGACAGCCTATGTAACCCTAACCCCACCACTAACTTCACACCCTAGCACCCTGCCCACTAGCATTCCAGGGTCGAGGCACCAAACCCCTAGACTGCATGATTCAAAACACAATTCCCACCAGGTTCCCGGGGCCCTTCAAGTTTGCAAGGGGGAAATGAGGGTATTTTAAAAGCATTTTCCTCCAGAAACACTACAAACACAAAAATAACACAAAAAAGGACTTTGTTTGTTTTAAAAGTGACTTGGGTTATAATGGAAGAAAATGTCACACGGGGGCCTGAAATTACTACATTGGGCTATGTTTGCTTAAGATTAAAAATAGTTTCATCTTCCCTTCCCAGGAGCCTTCCCTCCTGGAGAAAAAAACCCTGACCAGACCATCACCAAGTTCAGAGATCCCAGAGCTAAACGCAAGGTCTGGACAGGCCAGTGTTTCTCAGTATCACATTCCCCACTAACAATTCCTGATCACATTCCAGAAGATACACAGCAAGCCTCACAAAGATGCCCTCAGTTCTCTGGTCCTTACCTATGGGCTAACGCAATAAAAGTAATTCCCATGGGGGTAAAACAAATTCCAATAATAAAACCGGGCACAAGAAAAGCAGGCTTCCTTTCCAGGGCCTCAGGTGAGCAGGCTGGGTTTCCTCAGTAGCTGTCCACAAATGACACATTTTACGTGTCTCTAAACTCATACACAAGTACATCTCTTTTTAATGCATTCTTAAAGCTCAAATGGAATCACATATTTCATAATTGTTACTTTTTAAATTTACTAGAACTGGGAGACCTTGCCCCAGTGGCTGGACCCACCTTATCACTCACCCTTGCTGCTTGTGGCACATTTAAGTGTCTAAAGTATCCTGCCTCTTTTGCTCTCAAGGGTGCTCTCATTCTCATAGTTGTACTCTTCTGGGAGGAAATCTGAACATAAACTCCTAGATGTGAAATTGTCGGGTCAAAGGTTATGTACATTAGAACTGATAGATACTGGCAAAATAACTTCAATTTACATTCCCACCTAAAGATGGAAGTGACTTTTCCCCTACTTTCTCTAAAACTAAGTTATTGGCACACTCCTTCATTAACAACATAAGAAGAGGAAGTAGAATGGGACAGGTTGAAACAGCATGAGAAAGCAGTTTGTCCCTCTCATATTCCTTGAATATTGGGCATGGTGGGTAGCAGGTGTCATGAATTCAAACAGTAAGTAGTAGTACTTCACAATCAGCCAGCATGACAGTATGGGAGGGTGAGCATCTAGAAGACTAATGAATCAAAACATGGTGCTATGTTTTTCTAGTCAAACTTGACTACCTCAGAGGAAAACTGCTATGGAGAATTTATGAGCAAATGACTCCAAATAATAAGGTATCTATGCTGTTCTTTGCTCCCAATGTTTCTTCCTGGGACCAGCCCTCTAGACCAGAGTACTTCCTGAGCCCACCCCAGAACAACTCCAGGGTCAGGGCAGGGGAACAGAGGCATAAGTTCTGAACACAAGGAGAGGAGAAGGAAGCTAGAAAGTATTTTGGGGCTCCTGAGTCTAACCTTCATACTGTAGTTTCACTGTTCTGAAAAACATTAACCTTCTCTAATCATTACTTCCAAATCTAAGTTTGATGCCTGTTGTCCTTCAACTGAGGGGCAGGGCCTGACAGGAATGCTGGAGACCAGCTGTCCTGGAGGTGGCACCCTCCACTCTTGGGGCCCTGGGGAAAGAGCCATGTATCCCAGGCCAGTGCAGCCATCTGGGACAGGCAGTCGTGCACCTAAGCACAGAAGTACTCACCAGTCCACTCTCCTCTTTCAGATCTGCCTAAATTATACATGTAGATAATTAACCTAACAGAAAATGGTGCCCACAACAGTGACTGACATTCCAAAGTCCTAAGATGACCTTCCCAACTCTCTGTCATGCTAGTTCTTGGTTAGAAGCCTGCCGGGGCACCTGGGTGGCTCAGTAGGTTAAGGTTAGAAGGCTGCCTGGAAAAACCAGGTGACCTAGGCAACTTCACCACGATGAGGAGTAATAGGAACTGAGAGCCACACCCCACCATGAGGACCATGATATAAACCCTAGAGAAGAACACTAGAACCAGAGAGAAAGAACATGAAGCCCTTCAGCAGATGCTATGGTTACATTACCTTCTAGAGCCAGACACCAAACTATTGAGGGATGAAATGACCAGAAGTCTGAGACTTGCTTCAAAATTATGTGGGGGTGGGGCAGTGGTTAGAAGTGTGAATAGGGATTCACTGCACTAATCATTAAGAGTGTACTTGAAATTCTCCATAATAAAAAGTTCAAAAGTAAAATACAAGAGGCATATAAATAAAATCCCTAGTTATTGAAACATCAAATATATCCACAATTCACTCTTAGTATATACCAATAGAAGACATGGACAAGAACATTTATATCGGTATTATTCATGTCAAAAACTAGACACAGCCCAAATGTCTACCAACAGGAAAAGCAGTAAACTGTGATACATTCGTGTGAAATACTATACAACAAAAGAGAACAAAATGCTGTACAGAACCACACAGATGCCACAGACCTAACGTTCAACAAGAAAAAAACAAATGACAGTCTTAGACATTCTATCATTCCACCTACATGAAGATCAAGAGCAGCAAAACTAAGCTTAAGGACAAAGGTCAGAAGAGTGGTTACTTTAGGGGAGAGACACCTGGGAGGCTCAATCTGTTGAGCATCTCTTGATTTCGGCTCAGATCATTATCTTATGGTTCATGGGTTTGAGTCCCTTATGGGACTGTGTGCTGACAATGTGGAGCCTGCTTGGGATTCTCTGTCTCCCTCTCTCTGCCCCTTCCTGGCTCGCTTGTAGGCTCTCTCTCACTCTCTCTCTCAAAATAAATAAACTTTGAAAGAAGAAGAATGGTTACTTTTGGGGAGATGTTGATTGGGGAAAGGCACAATGGAACCTTCTGAAAATATTCACTATCTTGATCTGAGAGGTGTATATATACGTAAAAATGTGTTGAGCTGTACATCTATAAATAATGCTTCAATTTTTAAAAACTGGTGACATCAAAAAAATCAAATGCTACTAGTTACCAGGTAATTCAGTGAAATAGCTTTATCTATAACAGAATATATTTTCAAAGCCTCAAGAATGAGAAAATTCAGCTCTGGCCTAGGATAAAATGGCCAGAGCCTGCTACCTGCTGACACCTGAGGGGAAAGTAGGGCCTCCTAAGGACTTCCACTGCTAGCTGATCATAGATAGCAAAAAACACCAGAGCCGCCAGCACTAGCAACATGGCTTTAACTCCTACTTTACCACCCTAAGCAAGTAGCCATAATTATGCCCTCACCAAAATCTGAATAATTCCATTTTTAAATGTAATAATAAAGATCTCTCATACAGGAGATTCGGCATTCCCCTCACCACCATGCCTGCTGTTGGCTGCCTGACACCCACTCCCATGGGCAGCTCCTGACTATTGCTAGGCAGCCTCAGCGGTCCTTCCTCCGGCACAGCCCACACCTCCCTGACTGGAATTCCTTACATTCTCCTCCCTAAAGGACAAACTCCCAGAAAACTTAGATTCAAAACAAGAAAACAAAACCTGGTCTACTTCTTTAGGCCTAAGCAATCTGAGTGGACAGACACAACACAAAAATCTGAATTTACTTAGCTTCGCTTCGAAATTAAGTATAAAATAAATGAAATTTTAAATGTGTGAAATAATAACACCACAAACAAAACACCACATACACATGTTAAGCGTCTCAGCACTAGAGAAAAGCCAGATAAATCCCTGTACAGTACATGATACCTTTCCTCAGGAGCAATTCCCACTTGAAGGGCAATGGGCTCATTATATACGAAGGTATAGGCCAGCCACTAGCATAGCCCTTTACCTCCAGATCCTCACAGCAATAGTGGATCAGGCAGCTGCTGTCTCTGAGGTGAGCACAGAGTCGCCCTCACATCAAATATAGGCTTGGGCTGCCCATCAAATTCTGAGGTAAGCTCAGTGGGGCCTGCAAACAAGAAAGCCAGGGCCAGCTGACAAGTTCCTGGGCCTGGAGGCTACGCCTACTCTCACAATGAAACAATCTCTGGCCCTCCACATGCCCACATCTTTAGCCACCTGCCAGCACAGTTGCAGCACTGGCAGCTGGCACACTTCCCTGTTTTGAAAGGCAGGTTTCTGTACTCAGAGCTTGAGACCAGCATGTGAGGCCACCACCACAGCCCACAGAGCCTTCCACTGTTCACCCATCCCATTGGCCTAATGGCACAGATATGAAGAAAAGACTGGATTCTAGCTGCTCTCTATGCCCTATCCATTTCTTCATTTCCTTACCACTGGGGCTGTGCCCTACAAGAAGAAAATCCTCTGAAACAGCTTTCAAACACAGAGAAAATTTGTAAAACACAATACTCATGGGACAGAGTATGAGACAACCATTTAAATCATCAGGATCAGGGGTGCCTGGGTGGCTCTGTTGTTTGAGCGTCCAACTTCGGCTCAGGTCATGATCTCATGGTTCGTGTGTCTGAGCCCTGCATCGGGCTCTGTGCTGACAGCCAGCTCAGAACCTGGAGACTGTTTCAGATTCTGTATCTCCCTCTCTCTCTGACCCTCCCCTGCTCATGCTCTCTCTCTCTCTCTCAGAAATAAATAAAACATAAAAAAAAAAATTTAACATAAATAAATAAATCATCAGGATCAACACCTTCATTTTACAGATGAGTAAACAGAGATTTCCACAGTGCCCCAAATGGTGAGCAATCTAATAGGATAAGATTACCTCTTCTAAGCCTCAAACAGCTTTTTCCCCCAACAGAACACTATATAAACAAAGGGGGAAAGGAAGGGAGGAAAGTTGGAGAAAGGGGACAAAATGACGGACAGACAGGGCATGGACACTGGGTGTTAGGGAGAAGACAGGGCCTGAGAGGTGGCTAGTGCTGAGCCCACCTTGGTGAATTAGGCCAGAGGAGACAACAGGCTCTTCCTCTTGCAACACCTGTCACATGGGTCCTGGAGAGACTAGTTTGACAAGGACTGCAGAACCAGTGAGAGGCTGGGCTGGGCCTGGCCTCTTCTCAGGCCCTCATCCTCCCACAGAAGTGGTGCTCTGGGCACCCCCAATGAGTATGTGGAACAAGAGGAAAGCAGCTCTCCAGAGGGAAGGTGCAAAACATCCCAGCCATGCCAGAGGTCCAAACCTGAGGCTGATCAAGCCTCTGGATCCAGCCACCAATTCACAGGAAACAAAGAAGAGCATGACTGGCCTGTACCCTGAGACACCATCTACTAAATAATGGACTGTGGGAGGGAGGCCTGGGTGGCTCCATCAGTTAAGCATCCGACTTCAGCTCAGTCATGATCTCTGTCCCTGAGTTTGAGCCCTGCACAAACTCTGTGCTGACAGCAGGGAGGCTGGAGACTACTTCAGATTCTGTGTCTCCCTCTCTCTCTGCCCTTGCTCCACTCGTGCTCTCTCTCTCTCTCAAAAATTAAAAACAGGGGNTAAAAACAAATTAAAAAATAAACTTTTAAAAAAATGTGGACTGTGGGAAAACTCCACAAATATAAGTCTCCAGGGTCTTCAACAGATAATTGCAAGGAAAAGGGATAGAGGGGGAATCTGTAGATTAAAGAGACTTCGAAGACATACCAAGTTTTAAAAACGGTCAAAATTGGGGCACCTAGCTGGCTCAGTCAGTAGAGCATCCAACACTTGATCTCAGAGTGGCGAGTTCAAGCCCCATGCTGGGTGTGGAGCCTACTTAAAAANAAAACAGGTTCCTCACCTTTGGAAGGAAATGGGGAGCCGTAGCAGGGATGGGACCCACCAAGAGCTCCCTGGTGGGGCCAGCAAACCTCTATTTCTTGACCTTATAATTCACTAAGCTATACTTTCTTGAGGGGGAGGGGTTGTTTTCTATATTTGTGTTTTATTTTATACTAGTAAAGTTTAAAAACAAATTAAAAAATATTTTTAGGGGCACCTGGCTGACTCAGTTGGTAGAGGAGGCAACTCTTAATCTTGGGGTCGTGAGTGCAAGCCCCACCTTGGGTGTGGAGACTACTTTAAAAAAAACACACACACATATATATATATATAATCTATGTATAATATATATATTATATGTATAGGGTTTTTAAAAATATTTTATTTCTGAGAGAGAGAGACAGCATGAACAAAGGAGGGTCAGAGAGAGAGGGAGATATAGAATCTGAAGCAGGCTCCAGGCTCCGAGCTAGCCATCAGCATAGAGCCCAACACGGGGCTCAAACCCACGAACCGCAAGATCATGACCTGAGCTGAAGTCAGACGCTCAACCGACTGAGTCACCCAGGCGCCCCAATATATATAGTTTTAATAAGGTAAAGTGATATTACAACAGAATGAATACAGAAACAATGTAAGAATCCAGCTGTCTTCTACAAGCCAGATATTAAAGAATTTGCAAAAAAAAAGAAAATAACACCAATAAGATGAGGTAAACGGGTGCCTCAGTGGCTCAGTTAAGTATCTGACTCTTGATTTGGATTCAGGTCATGAGCTCATGGTCATGACATTGAGCCCCAAGTCAAGCCCCCAGTCAAGCTCCATGTTGAGCATGGAGCCTACTTAAGGTACTCCTTCCCTCCTTCTGCCCCTCCCTGACTCACTTGCTTGTGTGCTCTCTCTCCAAACAAAAGAAAAGATGAAATAATCATAAAACCAAACCAACTCTGGATGAGCTTGAAGACTGCGCAAAGCAGAACATGTAGAAAGAGAACCTAGCCAGGAAGGGTGAACACAGAGATTAGCCCCACAGGCAACTAGGTGGGTACCTCCAATTCTGGGGTTCGGCATAAGGAATTCCCAGTGCCCACTACCCTGGGGGCTATGCTCTCCAATAGCTGTTAGTTATTAAGCTGATAATGCAGCCATCTATGTGGCTCCTTTATCGATCTCTCAACTGGTTCCCAAGGATAGAATACAGGTGTGCTGTTTACTTTTACCTGGGGGACCAAAAATCCCAACATGTCCCCTCCAGGCATTACTCCTTCCACTGCAAATTTTCCTGACTCCCACAGCCTGAGGGGTTTTAGCTTGCTCCCCTGGTAAAGCACACCAACACTGCCTTTCAGATTCCACCATTCCTCAACTCTGGCCTAGACCAACCTCACTGCCTTAGTTTCTGTTCAGAGGCTACCTCTATCTGCACCACCATAAACCCATCATCTCAGGGGTGGTCAAAGTCTCCAATCCCTACTCCTAGCCAATTTGACCCCACAATGGTTTCTAGTCCCCATCCCTTGCTGTCCCCTTGCCTCCTTCCTGCCTCCCCCGGTCAACTTGGGGATTAACAGAGCAAACTTAACCAAGTTCCTCTGCTTACTGTTATCTTCTCCCTCCCCTCCTCTTTCCAGAGTTCATCTTCTCTAATCCCCTTCCCATCTCTTCCTGCAGTTTCCTCAATTATCCCCCAAATCCCCTGCACATCCTTATCCAAATCACTACCAAACAAAGAGGTTCCCATGGTTCACTTTGACCAATCTCTGAACACCATTTTGCAGGCCCTACCAGGATCACCTAAGGCATGGCATCAAAACCAGGAACTGGCTCAACAGGCCACAAACATATCTTTGTGTGCCCAAATGTCAGTCTGGCTTTGAAAATAATCTACAACTGTGTTGTACACCTGAAACTAATGTAACACTGTGTCAACTACAGTAAAAATATCATCATCATCATCTAGATCTGCCTCCTAGGCTCTCCAAAGTCCTCTTCCTGATCCCTCATACCATTCTCTGGGATGGGCGTAGCCTCCCCTCCCCCTAAAGATGAAATCAGAGGCAAACTGACAGCCAATGCTCACTTCCGGGGGTAATACCCTCAGCCTCTCCAAAACACGTTTTCTTCTAAAAAACACCAAATGAGAAGAAATAATCGTTACTTCTCCTTCCTCTTTTGCCTCAGTGGGGCAGGGCCCATACCTGTCTCACCCATGACCAGTTCCATCCACAGAGCCCAGGACATGACAGGGACTAAAAAAACCACCTGCAAATGAAAGAACTAAAACCCAGCACCAACAGGGCCTGCCCACTGCATGCCAGCTGACAGTTTTCTCCACAGTCCATAGGCTAGCCTGTCTTATAAGGCTGCTTAACAGTATTAATCTTAAACACTTCTTAAATCAAATTCCTTTTGTCTTTAACTTTTTCCAATTATAAACATAGATTCATTAGGTGTGCTAATGCATGTAAAACACTTACAGTAAGGACCTGACACAGAATAAACATTTTAAAATATATATATATAGGGGTGTCTGGGTGGCCCAGTTGGCTGAGCATCCAACTCATGAGTTCGGCTCAGGTCATGATCTCAGGGTTCATGAGATTAAGCCCCGCATGGGGCTCTGTGCTGACAGCACGGAACCTGACTAGGATTCTCTCCCTCTCTCTCTGCTCCTCCCATGCTTTCTTTCTCAAAATAAATAAACATTTTTCAAAATTTTAATATACATACAAAATACAAATAATCCAGTCACCCATAATCTCATATGAGAGTAAGGTTTCTGTGCATCAGACAACCTACGTGAGCAGATCGGCTACAAACATGGGCATTGCTATGTACACTACTGGGTGTCCTGGTTTCTCCACCTCAGACCCAAATGTGAAATAAAACTGCCAAGGTCAGTAATCCCTCCAAAATGACAAGGAGTCTGGAGTGCCTGCAGTAGAAATGGACTTGCCTTGGGGCGCCTGGGTGGCTTAGTCGGTTAAGCATCCAACTTTCGCTTAGGTCATGATCTCGCGGTTCGTGGGTTCGAGCCCCGCATCAGGCTCTGTGCTGACTGCCAGCTCAGAGCCTGGAGCCTGTTTCAGAGTCTGTGTCTCCCTCTCTCTCTGACCCTCTCCTGCTCATGCTGTCTGTCTGTCTCTCTCTCCTAGAAATAAATAAAAAAAATATATTAAAAAAAAAAAAAGAAATGGACTTGCTTCAATACCAGGGTTTCTTCTGTTCTATTGAGAATCAGTTCCTATACAGTGGCCTTCTCTGGACTGCCTTGTTCAACACTGTGAGGGACTACTCCCAGGCTGGGAGCAATCCTGTGGGCTCTGCTTCCCCTCTAGCCTATCAGAGGATTTAGAGTGAGCATTTAGAGCTTTATTTTCAACTCCCCTCTGGTGGTATCATGTCATTTTCTTATCTGATAACACCCAAAAGCTCTACCCTCATCTGCCTCTAACACAAAGGTCAGAAAGGAGATGCCTCCATTATCTGGAAATCACATGGAGACTGCCCCACTGGGAACTCAGAAGCAGCTCCCACCCAATACAGGATCATAAAACACAGTGCCTACCTATATCATCTGGAGGCTAGAACCCAATTTTTGCCTTTAGGCAAACTATTCTCTGCTCAAAAGTTGAACACTGTTGCCTGTACCCTCGTCCTCATCACATCCCAAAAATTTGTGCTCAATTTGTCCCTCTAGGAATCAAGGATGCCCAAAACAGTTCTGGTTTCCAGGGAGGATGCTGACTTTACAGAATAAGGTTCAAACATTCCATACTAAGTTCTTCCTATTAACCAAAGTAATAGTAATGCCTCAAAATTCCTGTTCTAAAGAACTCCAACCCTACTGCTTACTGAATTCCATGTTTCAGGTATAGAATCTGCTACTGCCAACATATAACCAGGAGCACTCACTCACTCTTGGTCTTTTAAAATGCACGTTGGCTGCAAAGTTTAATATTATAAGTTACCCAGTCAGGAGGTTATATGGTCATGGGGGAAAAAATAAGTACATGTATAGTCCTTTGAAAACCAAAGGCTTTCACTCTGAGGCATGCACTGCTGATGCTAACTCGAAAAAATATAAACAGTACAGAGAAAAAGAAAACAAAGCACTTCCAGTCACTCAACTCACATGCAACCAACCTTGTCAGCCCGTGCTCCTTCTACTTCACTGGTAAGATTCAAGAAAACAAACCTGGGCACAAACAACTTCCAAAGAAACTCCATAAAAATCTAAACAATGTTAGGATGCCTGGTTAGCTCAGTCGGTGGAGTGTGCAACTATTCTCCCACAATGGGTGTAGAGTTTACTTTAAAAAAATCTAAATAGTGCTGTCCAATTAACAGAGACCTTGGTACTCAAACTATTTTCATCCTCTTACTCATCTTGACAGAGACCAATGCCAAGGACCACCCATCCCAACAAGACACCGTAGCACTCAAAGCTCCACAGATAAGTGAGCAGTCTTTCTGGGAGGTACCAATGGGCTTGTGTCTAGGTCTGTTTGATTCTGTCAAACACCAGCTACATCTAAAATCACCTATTACATTTGTAATTGTAAAACATAATAAAAAACACCCCTGAACCCATAACTCAACCTAAGAAACAACACCAGCCTTCATTAAATATCAGACTCCTAGTTTACACCAGAAAGGAAAAGTATAAATATAATATTAACAAGTAACCATTATGGAGCAGTGCAGAGCACATTACTAGCCAACCCTTATTTCCTTCTCAGCAGCCTATGGGAAGGATAATCTGTCCCAATTTTACTGAAGCAGGGAGGTCAAGGGCCTTACTTAAGGCCACGTTAGAATGCAAGGGTCCCTGGAGACTCAGTACATCTGGTAGGTTCCTTCCTCAGGCCCATGTTTCTACTGCTGAGAATACTCAGTGTTTTCTTTGTCCAACCTCATCACACTTGTGCCAAACTCTTGCTGATCTTGCCAAACTGCCAAGACCTTCAGTGGGTATACCTCACCTCTTGGGAACTCATGACCCAAAATACTACGTATGAGCAGGCACGATCTGAAAGAAGAGTTCTCCATTAGAACTTAATACCATCTTACAACAAGTGCTGGCATTTGCAGTGTGATCTCAGCCTGGTATGTTTTAGTCCTTTATATAATAAAAACAAAACGCCACTCCCAATCCTAAAACAGAGAAAAGAAACCTATCACTCTGCCTAGGCAAACGGATGAAATAGACTAGATTTTGTCCCCCTCTAATAAAAGAAAGAAAAACAAAAGATAGGAGGAAGGCAAACATCCAGGGTAGTGCCAGTGCCAGCTGCTCCTTTCAGAGGACGCTTCCACAGAAGATGAAGAAATCAGACATACTGAAGCATCATGGAAAGAATCGAATTTTTTTTACTCAAATGAGCAACAACAATTTCCAAGACCATTTCAAAGTCTCCCTATCTGGGTTTTAAAGGAACAAAATTCTCAGCAGCCCTCCACGCAAACATATAGACTTCATGTAGAAAAGCCCTCCACCAACTCCAGGAGGGCCTGACCAGGCCTTTCCCATCCTCCTACCACCACCAGCTCACTCACCTAATCCTCACAGAACCTCACAGCACAACAGCTGACCACATATCTGGCTCCCTGTCTAAAGCTAACACCTCTGAAAAAGAAGCAGCCTCTACTGTCCACTCACAAAAACCAGAAGTACCTCACACTTTTTCCCCCCAAGGACACACTGGTCTAGGGTCAAAACAACTGCCTGATGGGTAAGGCAATTTGATGTCAGAGGAGAGTATCCACATCCAGAACAAACCTGTTTTTTAAAAAGCTGAGTCCCTCTGGCTTTCCCTACCTAGAATCATTTTCTAGCATTTTACATCTTCAACGAGTTCTACAGTTGATTAAGGCTAAAACAAAATTTTTCCAGCTTTACTGAGATACAGCTGAAGGCCAAAATAAATTTTTAAAAAATTTAAAGCCTATTTCATTCATAAGTAGATTAATCCTACGCTTCCCAGAGGATTCCAAACATAAGAAAGGTCTGGAGGGAGTGCCCAGCCTCCTGTGACCAAGCACTAAGCCACCCTTGGGAGTAGCAGGCCTGCCTCTCCAAATATGGCCTCAAATCTGCTACAAGAGTGAGCTTAGGCCTGCAAAAGGGTCCACAAGAATGTTTATCAAGACGTGACAAAATCAGAGGGCAGACCTAGGAGCAAACAAAAACACATGCACATGCCTCAGAACAGTCCTGAACAGCAGGGCAGCATGTGAGGAAATGACTACTTGCTGCGCCCTCAGCACCCAATAACCACAGCAGACCAGACAGAAGCCACAGCAGACCTGACACTGTGCCTGCAGGCACAGCCGACAATGAGCCCCATTCTCCCTGGAAGCTCATGGCAGGAGGGAAGAGGGAAAGCAAGGACATTCCTTCACCCCCTCACACAGAAGGAAAGGGCATAGGCAGCCCAGGGCACCATAGGCCTGCATAAGAAGAAAGCATGAGCAGCCATTTTCCTTTCCAGCTTGATTCAAAAAGAAACCCCTCTTTAAAAAACCAGAAGGGAGACCTGAAGTCCCATCTGATTAAGGTGGCTTTAGATGGCAAATTAGATGACTTATACAAGAGTCCCTTCTCTCGGCAGCAATGCCCAACCAGAAGGAAAAAAAAAAAAACCTCAGGGCTTTGAGGGGAGAGGGGACCCCATAGGCCCTGTCAGCTCAGGGAGGGAATTGCAAGAAGAATCAACTTTTCCTGCTAAGAATTTATTCCCAGCGCCAAGGAATCCAGTCACTTTTTTAAGTATTTTAAAACTGGAAAAAGCACATCTTCAGACTGGCAAACACAGTATTTTAAGTCTATACTATTGACCCTTCTGACAAAATATTGTGATCTTTTCCAGGTAAGCAGAAGCAACAGCTGGTAGGACAAATCCTGAACAGAGAGTAAGACAGGAATCCTACTGTTATCTATTTGTGACTTAAATGAATTCTATTTTTAGATCTTTAATAAAGAGCTTCTCTTCTAGTCTCCTCCCACCAAATTTCTCTTCTCAGGCAATTCAATCTCCCCAACAGTGCTCAGTCTAAAAATATAAGACACTTATTCAGGTATGCTTAACCTAACAGGTAGAGCAAAGTTCTCTACACTTTCTAATTTTCCACAAGACTCAGCACCCACCCCTGCTCAAGGACCACTCATCAGACTGGTCTCCATTATTTAAAAAAATTCAGTAAGCAAGGCTCCCTGAGGTCAGGGCAAATCCGAAGCAAAGATAATCTACCAGCCCAAATAGGAGTATACACATGACATTTCTAGTGATGAGAGATGCATGTTTTATGGAAGCATTCCATAGTAAAATAAGGGCCCAGAAAATGGATGGTGTCCCAGGTTCTGATTAATAGCCAAATAAAAAGGAAATGCTATTTGGAATTCCATTATTGACTGTATAATTTTTCTTGGCAAAAATTGGCTACAGTATCAACCCAGTCCTGGAGAACAACTGAGCTAATTAAGAGAGGCATTTATGACAACCAAGGCAGAACTGGTTCACTTCTGCTATAGACAGCCTTGGGAATCTTAAGTAATCCCATATCAATCCCTAGGATGCTTGGGCAGAAATGCTCCCAGCACAGAGAAAGGTAAAACAGAAACGACCATATCATTTGCAAAAACAAACATCTCCAAGTCCACTAACCTGTTTCAATACATAGATGCCAACTATTATTTTTTTTATGTTTATTTATTTATTTTGAGAGAGAGAGAGGGAGGGAGAGGGAGAATTTCAAGCAGGCTCCATGCTCATATTGAGAGTTGGATGCTTAATCAACTGAGCCAGCCAGGGGCCGCTAGATGCCAACTATTAGAAAGAACTCTGGGGGCACCTGACTGGCTCAATCAGTAGAGCATGTGACTCTTGATCTCAGGTCATGAGTTCAAGCCCCATGTTAGGTGTAAGGCTTACTTTAAAAAATAATAATACAGGGTGCCTGGGTGGCTCAGTCAGTTAAGTGTCCAACTTTGTCTCAGGTTATGGTCTCATGGTTCGTGGGTTCCAGCCTCCTATCAGGCTCTTGCTGATGGCTTGGAGCCTGGAGCCTGCTTCAGACTCTGTCTCTGTCTCTCTCTGCCCTTCCCCCAATCCCACTGACTGTCTCTCCCTCTCCGTCTCCCTCTCTCTCTCAAAAATAAACATTAAAAAATTTTTAGTAATAATAATCAAAACAAATTAAATAAAAATGAAAGAACTGTATAAGAGGTGCTTCTTGTTTGTAGTTTCCCATAGTCCACATACAAAAACTCAACATCCATAGCAGTGCCAAACAGGGGACCAAGCTGGGCACTGGTCATTTGTTCCCCTGATTACAACACTTTCTTCCAAGTGTCTCACTTGTCCTTGAGCTCCCCTCGGTGGCACCCTCCCCTATACTAAGGGTATCCAAGGGCTGGGACTGCCTCAGGAAGACTGAATCTGTCCAATGGCAGAGAACATTGAGCCTGGGCCTCTGTGTGGCTATAAAAATCACATATCCATACATATCCATGCAACAGAAAAAGGGACCAGGGAAAACATACACCATGCTTAAAAATAAAAACCAAAACAAACTTGCCTCACTTGAAATTACAGATGCACTCCTGCAATACAGACGTGCTCCTGCAAAACCATAAGTCATGTCTCACTTTTTTCAAAAGCTTTATATTTCATATGGTAATAAGAAAGGTTCTCGGGGTGCCTGACTAGCTAAGTCAGTGGGGCGTGCAACTCTTGGGTTATGAATTCGAGCTCCACACTGGGTGTAGAGATTATTTTTTTAAAAAATAATGAAATTCATTTAAAAAAATTCTAAAAAAACTTAATGCCCAAAAGTGTTAACAGCAGCATTACCTATTATAATCAAAGTAAGAAACAACCATCTAAGAACTAGGAACAGGTTGTATATCTAAAACATAGCTCATGCTATAATGCTAGGAGAAAAGCCAGATAAAAATGGGGTCTATGCTCTAAACTAAACTCAAAGTGCTGCCCAAGGTCTCTGGAGGAAACCCAGCTCCAAGGGGGTAATGGCTGCTCCTAGAGAGAACTAGGGACTGAAGGGACCGGTAGTAGAAAGCTTTCCCTCCCATAATCCTTTTCATCTTTCTGAGTTTGTACCATGGGTTGGTATTTCCCATTTAAAGAAAGACTAGTAGGTGCCTGGCTGGCTCAGTCAGTGGAGCAAGCAACTCCTGATCTGAGGGTTGTGAGTTCGAGCCCCAGGTTGGGTGTAGAAATTAATTAAGAAATAATAGATTTTTAAAAATAAAATAAAATAAAGACTGACTGAGTATAGGTGCCTGGCTGGCTCAGTTGGAAGAGCATGAGACTCTTGCTCTTGGGGTAGTAGGTTCAAGTCCCACATGCAGTCCAGAGATTACATAAAACTTAAAAAAAAAAAGAAAGAAAGAAAGACTAAAATTGGGGGACAAAGGGTTTTTCCTTTTTTTCATTTTCCAAATTTCTTATTTTAAATATGTTTAACTTGATACAGGTATTTCCCACTATAGTGTCTTAAAATCCCATCATCATTTTGCCAAGAATGCAAGTACCCATCATCTTTCTTTTGCAGAAATCTCTTTTCAAGTACCTTACCTCGCCTTCTAGTGCTAGGCTGCTTTAAAAGCCTTTTATCTTCCTGAAGAGCAGAGGCCCTGCAGGAAAATAAGGATCCAATATTGGTGAATGCCCACAACCAAAACAGAATTACACCAAAGGAAGTGGGGAATGCCACTCAGTTTCCTTCCCACCCCACCAGTCACCCTTCTTTGTCAAAGAGAGACAAAGAAAACTAAATGTTTTTGTGGAATTAAACCAATACCTAAAATTATAAACAATTTCAAAGGTAAAAAATAATTCCAATAAGGGGCACCTGGCTGGCTCAATCGGTAGAGCATACAACTCGTGATCTGACAGTCGTGAATTTGAACCCCAGGTTGGGCATGGAGATTACTTAATGAAAATAATAATAATAATTACAACATCTAAAATTTAGACAGTAGTACTTTAACCTCAGTGCTATTAAATGCACCCCATGATATGTAAGACAAAGACAGTCAGCCATAAAAGTGATTTTTTTATATTCAGTTGATTATTCCCACTATAAGACTGCTTTTATTTTTTAATTATTTTTTAATGTTTATATACTTTTTGAGAGAAAGAGCACAAGCAGGGAGGAGCAGAGAGAGAGACACACACATACAGAATCTGAGGCAGGCTCTAGACCCTGAACTGTCAGCACAGAGTCCAACGCAGGACTTGAACTCAGGAACCAGCAAATCACGACACAACCCAAGTCAGATGCTTAACCGGCCTAGCCACCCAGCAACCCCTATAAGCCTCCTTTTTTTTAATTTAAAAAAAAATTTTTTTTTTTTTTTGAGAGAGACAGAGTGTGAGCAGGGGAGGGGCAGAGAGCGAGGGAGACATAGACTCCAAAGCAGTATAAGCCTGCTTTTAAAACAGAAGTAGGGGTGCCTGGGTGGCTCAGTCAATTAAGCGTCCAACTTCAGCTCAGATTATGATCTCACAGTTTGTGAGTTCAAGCCCCGCAAAGGGCTCTGTGATAACAGCTCAGAGCCTGTAGCCTGCTTCAGATTCTGTNCAGAGGTAGAGGCACCTGGATGGTTCAGTAAGCTAAGCATCCAACTCCTGATTTGAGCTCAGGTCAAGATGTCACAGTTTGTGGGTTCGAGCCCCACATCGGGCTCCACGCTGAGAGTGGGGAGCCTGCTTGGAATTCTCTTTCTCCCCCTTTCTCTGCCTCACCCCAACTCACTTGCGTGCACACATGTGCACTTTCTCTCTCAAAAATAAATAAACTTTAGAAAAAATCAAATCAAAGTATAAACTGGAGCACCTGGCTGGCTCAGTCCATAGAGCATGCAGCTCTTGATCTCAGTGTCCTAATTTCAAGCCCCATGTTGGATGCAGATATTGCTTAAATAAACTTTAAAATTTGAAAAAAAAATTTTTTTTAACATCTATTCATTTTTGAGAGACAGAGCACAAGTGGGGGAGGAGCAGAGAGAGAGGGAGACACAGAATCTGAAGCAGGCTCCAGGCTCCAAGCTGTCTACACAGAGCATGAAGCAGGGCTCAAACTCACAAACCACAAGATCATGACCTGAGCCAAAGTTGGATGCTTAACGAACTGAGCCACCCAAGTGCCCCAAAAATGCTTAATTACAAATAAAATATAAGTATAAATTAAGTCAGCATACTGCTAAAGTTTCATTCAGATTTAATTTACTCCAACAGAGAACACAAAACAGCTTCACCAACTTAGACATCTTCAGTTTATGATAGTGTACTACTGCATCCCATCCATCTTTTCAGCCTGGACCCAGAGCAAAGCTAAAAAATGCTTAGCTATCAAACCCAAGAAATAGGAAAATAGGAAACCCTATTCATTAAAGCTAAATTAAGCCCTCTGGCTGGTATAATTTTGTAAACTAATCTAAAATCCTATTTATAGAAATTGCTATCTGAGCAGTATTACTGACTAATGATCAGAGTGAAATAGGACGGTCAAAAGGCAAAGCAGGTTATGTGACTCGTAGGAAGACTACTTTAAATTATTACTCAAAGGCATGGACATAAAAAGAACCACTGGGAAATAACCAGATTAACCACTTGTATATTCAAAACCACTATCACCTTACTCCAGGCCTAGAGTGTCAACACGGAAAAAGTAGAAAAAGATAGAGGCTTAAGAAGCAACAGCACAGCAATACTGGCAAAGGCACAGGAACACTCTAATGGGGAGAAGAGAGAAAACTCACTCCAGAAAAGGGCAAAGAAATCCTTAACCAATACACAGGACACACTGAAGAACATACTACCGGAATTTATTCTCACTTTGCGTTCCCTTGAGGTTCAATACTCTATAGTCCCCATTTGTGCCCCTCCGACAAAACCAGCATTTCTTACTTCTTTGATACTCTGGAAGCCTCCAGCCTCCAAGCAGTCACACTCTGTAGTGGCTCCAATCTAAACAACACACCCAGAGGATCTGGATATTGAATCAAACTTCTCATCACTGACCTTCTTTACCAGCTAGAAAAAAACCTCACAAGGCCTCACTCTTACACTTGCCCATCTACTAAATGGGTCTATCACCACCTGCCATTCCACTAAGCTAGCTGTACACCTCTTATCAAGAAGGCTATGACTAAAATAAACACAACTCAAAAAGGCAAGCAGGGTAAAGGGGAATCAAATCAACTTCACACTATCATGGGCTACCTTTAGTTTGCCCTGCGCAGGTCAAGTCTGCAAGTCAATGACAATTTTTCAATGAATCCAGCCAAAAGCCCCATGTCCCTGCTATGATTCTAAGTCTCCTAAACTGCAGACATCTTAAAACACACTAGTCCCTTACCCACCAAGTGGGTCAACAAATCATGGTTTCTCCTCCCTAAGTATACACCCCCTCCTCGCCATTTCTTTTTTTTTTTTCCTTCCTTGCCATTTCTTTCAACCACCCTTTCTACCTTCTTCGATTGCACCCCTGCAACAGACTCAAAACTGGGACACAAGCACTCTCTCACTCAGAACTTCCAGAGATACCCTACTGACCCACCTCAGCCTTCAGGTCAGCATTTTGCCCCACTTTTTCCCAAGGGACACTTCCTTGGGCTCCAGCCTGTCTACTCCTTGGTTCTCAGGTACAGCCTTGTCTTTCCCTCCCTCACCTTTTTCAGCTCACCCAAGAACAGCCTCCTGCCTGCTTGCCACAGACTCAAGCCTTCTCCCTTTTTGGCAGTCTAGGGGCCCCTATTTATTCCAAGTCTCTCAAGGCCTCGCCAGTGCACAGCTGATGCTGCCTTATTCCTCCACCTTTCCGTTGTTACCTCCTGCCCTTTCTCCTCAATGGTAGATCCCTGATGGTACCAGCACCATTTAGGTCCCTAATGTCTGCTGAAATGACTCATCTTGAACCTTCTCTGTCTCTCTTATTTCCCCTGCTGACCACTATTCTTGTTCAGGTCCCCTATCTCCATACTGGACCACAGCAATTACCAACTTGCCTCCAGTCCAGTCTCCAAACTCATACTGGAAGTTAACTTTCTTTAATATTTAAAAACTAAATTTTAGGGGCGCCTGCGTGGCTAAGTCGGTTAAGCGTCCGACTTTGGCTCAGGTCATGATCTCACAGTTCGTGGGTTCAAGCCCTGAGTCAGGCTCTGTGCTGATAGCTAGCTCAGAGCCTGGAGCCTGTTTCAGATTCTGTGTCTCCCTCTCTCTCTGACCCTCCCCTGCTCACGCTCGCGCGCTCTCTCTCTCTCTCTCAGAAATAAATTTTTAAAAAATAAATAAGTAAAAAAGAAACTAAATTTGTGGGGGAGCTTCTGGGTGGCTCAGTTAGGCAGCCAACTTCAGCTCAGGTCATGATCTCACATTCAAGTTCAAGACCCACATCGGGCTCTGTGCTGACAGCTCAGAGCCTGGAGCCACTCTCTCTCTCTCATTCTCTCTCTCACTCTGTCTCTCAAAAAAATAAGAAAATGCTAAAAATTGTAATTTTTTAAAAAAGATATTATGTTAAGTGAAATAAGTCAGAGAAAACCAGATACCATATGTTTTCACTCATACATGGATCTTCAGAAACAACCAGACCATGGGGGAGTGGAAGGGGAGGAAAAAAAATTACAGAGAGTAAGGGAGGCAAACCATAAGAGACTCTTAAATACTAAGAACAAACTGAGGGTTGATGGGAGGGGGGAGAGGGGAAAGCGGGTAATGGGCATTGAGGAGGGCACTTGTTGGGATGAGCACCGGGTGTTGTATGGAAACCAATGTGACAATAAATTATATTAAAAAAAAGAATTATTAAAAAATAAATAAAATTTAAAAAAATTTTTTAAATATTTTATTTATTTCTGAGAGAGAGAGACAGCGTGAACAGGGAAGGGTCAGAGAGAGAGGGAGACACAGAATCTGAAACAGGCTCCAGGCTCTAAGCTAGCTGTCAGCACAGAGCCTGATGTGGGGCTCGAACCCACGAACCGTGGGATCATGACCTGAGCCAAAGTCGGACACTTAACCGACTGAGCCACCCAGGGGCCCCAAAATAAAAATGTTTTAAATAAACTTGTGCCCAACATGGGGATCAAACTCACAAACCCAAGATCAATATCACATGTTTCACAAACTGAGCCAGTCAGGCATCCTGGGGCTCATTTCATAAAACCACCACCACAACTGTGCTCTAAGACCTTCAAGGATCCATGTTGCTACCTAACTCCAAACTCCTCCGCGTAGCATTCTGGTTCCAACCCAATCTTCCAAAATATACAGAAAAGATGCCCAGCCTTCTCTCTCCTACCCCTTGCCTCTGCTCCACCTCTTTTCCTTACACAGAGTGTGAACTTCCTGCCATCAACTCCTTCACCAGTCAAACCACTAACCTTTCAAGGTCCAGTTCAAATGAAGTCCACCCATAAAGTCTGCCCTCCCCAGCCTAGGACCCAAGCTCCTTGGCTTACTTCAAAATAGTACCCAGAGCAACCAGCACAGGCCCCAGGATGGCTCAGACAAACCCTGATTTCTGAGGATGGTCCCTCGCAGCATGTTCCTGGAGTTATGTATGGAATCCCTGATCAACTCTCCCATATTGCCCTGACATTGTGCCTTCCACCAGACACTTGGGCTTGGTCTTCACCAGAGAAGCACCCAACCAAGGCTGCCATTATCAGTTTGATACAACACAAATGCAGGTGGGCATAGCCACCTGTGACTCTACCACAAAACAGTTGTATGACCTTGGAACATTTCTTCGTCTGTGACTCTGTTTCGATAGTCAATATAAAGGAGTCTCATAACCATTAACAATGGTGCACGTAGAACAGAAAAAGAACCTCTGACTATGGCTGATGTAGTTCCATCATATCACTAACCTAGAAAGCAAGAAAGGCAGGAACAATTGTGAAGTAAAGGATTGAACATATTCTCTTCTGAATCAACAAGAATGAACACACCTCTACTCTAAGATCAATACAATAGTCCTGCCTAACAGGAAATACAATGACCTAAATTCAAAGGAAAGAGGTTTTAAAAAATCAAATGCCATGCCTCTTCTTTGCTAAATAGTCTCAAAGTGGCCCCAGGGTCCACCATACCCCACCATTCTCAATGTTTAACAGACACCAGCAAACCTGTAGAAGACAGTTAAATCTTTGGTCATGCTTAGTGTTCTGACCCACACATTCCTGAATACAGGCTCTTTCTCCTCCCTGCCCCCCCACCCTCACCCCAGGTTGGCATCCCCTCCTTTTCAGCCTCTAAGCTGGCTCCTCCTCCCTCCTCATCTCTCCTCTACTGGCTGACCTCACAACCAGAAGTCTTGATCCCCTACCCTCCCTGAACTACCTATATGGCCACTAGCAAGATCTTTCTAAGCATGGGTCTAAACCATGCCACTCCACTAATTTAAAAGCCTTCTCAGGCTTCTGCACCCAGAGTATAAAGTCTGAACTGAGCATAACAAGAAAGGCCTAGAGTTCCCATTTGCCAAGCTGGAGGACTCACAGGTGCTATTTTAAGAGCACATGTACATGTGGTTCCCTGTGTCCAGACCTTGCTGTCCCCCAGCTAATTCCTGCTGGCCCTGCAAGCCTCAGCTTAGGAATTCCTTCTCTCCTCAGGCTCTCAAAGCACCATGTGAGCACACGTAGTGGGCAGATACTATCATAGGTTCCCTAATCTCTACTGTCCCTGAAACTGATTTCCTTAAGGGCAGACCCAGCCTCTTTTACATGGGTCCCCTGAACCTACCACAAAACCAGGCAGGTAGTGAAGCCAAATATTAGTTAAAAGAATGAATGTATTTTGTCAAATCAACTTTTCAAAACAGGGAAGACTTGCTTTCTTCCTCTTTCAACCGAGGCTCGTATCTACAAGAGCTTTCATGTTCCAGCCAGGTGTTTGTTGCCTGTATAGTACTAGCTTACTCTTCCTTTCATACAGTATCTCAAAGGCTTTGAATAGGTTGGCACTATGCATCCTACTCTCTCCTCAAATCTGATTTCTCCAAGGAATGACTCCTCCGCCTCCTTTAAACATACAGGCCATGAACTCTTATTTCTTGGCTCCAGGCAACAAAGTCCAATTCAACTTCTCCATACTCCAACTAGAGATTTTTATGCCTCCAAGGTTGAGTCTTTTTCAAAACAAGGACATTTCAAAACTATCCTTATCTCTGAACACTAAGCATAGAACCTGATAAAGTTATAGTATTCCATCTACGCCAGACTCCAAAACACCTGGTAGCACATCCAACTCTTTATCTGGACTTCTGTCCTATAAACACCACCCTCCCTGCACTGAGTCTGGGTTCCATGCCAGGAATCGTTTCTCCTGGCTTATTTAGGGAAATAGCAGGCCTGGCTCTTAAGTTAGAACTCTAGGCTATAAACGTGCTATCCCAGGCTCTAGCTTCCACCAAGGCAAAACTTCATGATCATCATTAAAACTAATTCAGAAGCCAGTCTGCAAATCTAAGAGCTTCACATGTCATAGAGAGTAAAATATGCATTTTTTAATCAGCACTTAAGTTTGTATGAAATTAACTTGGAATTCATGGCAGGATTCTAAGCAGAGACAGCATTTTCTCTGGACACTTTACAAATACACCAGTGGGTGAATCTGGTTTCCTAAACACCAAGTAAAAAGGTGAAGAGACAGGAGGCTTCCAAAGAAGCCCAAGAGTGTGTGTGGAGGCGGGGGTGGGAGGGACCCCAAAGCTCTGAGCTGCTCAGGTCGCAGCGGCTGCAGCGCCCTTCCCTGCCTCCTACGGGGGGGGTCAATGCCCCATCCTCAAGCTTCCGCCCAACTGAGCCGCGCGACCCTCTTTGGAAGGCCAGGGGGCGGCCCAAAGGCCGCACACGCCTGCAGCCAACGCGCAGGCCCCGCGTTCCCCGGAGCGCGGGCCGGGCTGAGGCCTGGCCCATCGCCGCGGCAAAGAGCCCGGGCCCGGCCGCGGAACGCCCTGAGCCTTCGCCCAAGGGGCCGAGAGGAGGGGGGCGGCTCTCTCCGTGCCGCGCCACGCCGCTGCCTCACCCGCAAGGACGTCCGCGACCGTGTCCCCACCCCGGGCCAAACCGCGAGCAGCAGCAGGTGTTCCTCGGGAGGCTCGGCCGGCCAAGGGGATGGGGGCCTGGGCTGCCAAGCAGGGAACCGGCGGCGCACTCACCGA